>NC_083594.1:41990538-42345538 GCF_027579695.1 Neoarius graeffei
GAGATCATGTGAAATAGTACACAGGCAGTAACCTGAGCTTAGGATCAAACCTGGAACTGTGAAGTAGCTACACCACCAAGCCAACCCACAACAATGTAGGAATTCATAAAATTAGGAAAAATCAGTTACTCTGTGTTCATTGCACCCATGCTGCTACATGCCCACACAAACAATAGGCCATGTGTCTGTTCCAAAGATACCATCAACTATGGTGAGACTAGTAGCAAGTCAAACAGAATTACTGTCATTATACATTATTTAGAATAAACAGATGTTCTTAATGGAAACAAATATAGAAACTTGTAACTGATTAATACATTACACAATACAGTGGTGCTTGAAAACGTTTGTGAACCCTTTAGAATTTTCTATATTTCTGCATAAATATGACCTGAAACAACATCAGATTTTCACGCAAGTCCTAAAAGTAGATAAAGAGAACCCAGTTAAACAAATGAGACAAAAATATTATACTTGGTCATTTATTTATTAAGGAAAATTATCCAATATTACATATCTGTGAGTGGCAAAAGTATGTGAACCTCTAGGATTAGCAGTTAATTTGAAGGTGAAATTAGAGTCAGGTGTTTGTCATCCCATTGATTGAAATCAGGTGTGAGCGGGCACCCTGTTTTATTTAAAGATCAGGGATCTATCAGTCTGATCTTCACAACACGTTTGTGGAAGCATATCATGGCACAAACAAAGGAAATTTCTGAGGACCTCAGAAACCATCTCTCAAGAGTTTGGACTCCACCAATCCACAGTCAGACAGATTGTGTACAAATGGAGGAAATTCAAGACCATCGTTACCCTCCCCAGGAGTGGTCGACCGACAAAAGATAACTCCAAGAGCAAGGCGTGCAATAGTCGGCAAGGTCACAAAAGGACCCCAGGGCAACTTCTAAGCAACTGAAGGCCTCTCTCACATTCACTAATGTTAATGTTCATGAGTCCACCATCAGGAAAACACTAAACAACAATGGTGTGCATGGCAGGGTTGCAAGGAGAGCAAGCCACTGCTCTCCAAAAAGAACATTGCTGCTCGTCTGCAATGTGCTAAAGAGCACGTGGACAAGCCAGAAGGCTATTGGAAAAATGTTTTGTGGATGGATGAGACCAAAATAGAACTTTTTGGTTTAAATGGGAAGCGTTATGTTTGGAGAAAGGAAAACACTGCATTCCAGCATAAGAACCTTATCCCATCTGTGAAACATGGTGGTGGTAGTATCATGGTTTGGGCCTGTTTGCCATCATTGATGGAACAATTAATTCTGAATTATAATCAGCAAATTCTAAAGGAAAATCTCAGGACATCTGTCCATGAACTGAATCTCAAGAGAAGGTGGGTCATGCAGCAAGACAATGACCCTAAGCACACAAGTAATTCTACCAAAGAATGGTTAAAGAAGAATAATGTTTTGGAACGGCCAAGTCAAAGTCCTGACCTTACTCCAATCGAAATGTTGTGGAAGGACCTGAAGCGAGCAGTTCATGTGAGGAAACCCACCAACATCCCAGAGTTGAAGCTGTTCTGTACGGAGGAATGGGCTAAAATTCTTCCAAGCCGGTGTGTAGGACTGATCAACAGTTACCGGAAATGTTTAGTTGCAGTTATTGCTGCACAAGGGGGTCACACCAGATACCGAAAGCAAAAGGTTCACATACTTTTGCCACTCATGGATATGTAATATTGGATCATTTTCCCCAATAAATAAATGACCAAGTACAATATTTTTTGTCTCATTTGTTTAATTGGGTTCTCTTTATCTACTTTTAGGACTTGTGTGAAAATTTGATATTTTAGGTCATATTTATGCAGAAATAGACAACATTCTAAAGGGTTCACAAACTTCCAAGCACCACTGTAGGTTTACTGTACTTTTACTGGACGGAAATCGGTCTTTGTGGCTATGCAGGTGCAGATTTAACAATATCAATATTAGAAAGAAACAAAAGATAGCGTGCTATACTTTAATGTCTTGAATCCACTTCCTCAAACAAACCAAGAATGGGAAAGAGGACAGTTGTAATAGCTACCTATGTCGTCATAGTAATAGTGGGATGATTTTTTATTTATTTATTTTTTTTATTTTATTGCTACTCAACAGTGAATTGCGCACAAAGCAAATGTCATTGTTCAACAGCGTGTAAAAGGGACACCTCACACAAAATCAGACAATAAGCTGTGCATTCACTCTTGTCCTATACAAGCAAACCCACAATCCAGCAAACCCCAAATAAAGGCAGTGTGTATCCAATTCAGTATAATTCTCTGCCTATTGTTGGTCTTTGTTTGGACAAATTACACCATTGGACTGCCAGCAACCACAAGAATGGAGAAACCAGGCAATATGCACATCACTAAGGCCAAAAAAAAAATAGTGTGTTTCCGGTAACATGAAATACTAAAATAAGGTCGGTAGGTAGGAAAAGTTTTTTTTTTTCTTAAATTTTTTTTATTTTGTTCGAAAAAATTAACACAAGTAAACATCTTACAAAATAGTATTTTGGCACAGAATCCTTTATACCACACATCATAATAAAAAAAAAGTGTTTTAAATCTTTAAACGAATAAAAAAAAATATCACGAGAGTTCGAGTTATGATCTACGGAAGCGATATTTCATATTTTCATGTAATAACGTGAAAACACCTTATCAAGAAATAACGTGAAAATAACGTCCTAGGCTAGGCTACTTCCATTAAAAGCAGACAGCCTAGCCTACTGTAGAACTTGGGTCGAGCAAAAACACCGAGCACAAACATGGCTGAATCCTGAATGACTCCTATTTGTATAAATAGGGGACTACATAGGCGGTAAAATGTAGTGTTTTTCCCTGCCATGGAAGTGCACTTGTATACTGAACAGGAAGCAATTTGCATTACAGCCTTGAATGAGGATTCAAAATGGCAGCTCGGCTCAGTTTTCCCTTCCTCCTTCAGTATACAAGTGCGCTTCCATGTTTATGCAGGAGGGCTGATAGAAGTGGCGAAATATTTTACTTTTTATCGTTTCTTTCACAACTTGAATGCGTTGAAACAAAAAATTATGACAAACTAACGCCGCTTACACTAAAAGATCGAGGGAAATTTGTAATAAAAACTTTACGGTCGGCAATTTCGACGCGGAAATTCTCGATCGGTCGGGTTACCGGAAACACACTATTTTTTTTATTTGGCCTAAGCAAAACCAAGTTCCACAACACAACGTACTGTGTACAATCCATGCCGTTTCCATGAGCCACCCATTCACCGACTCTTTTTCCACATTGAAATTCATTATTAAATCAGCTTTTCCATCCTGTCCACGGATATTAACCAATCAGGAAACTTGACTCGATGGTCTAAACTTGACTCCTGATTGAGCTCCTAAGATCCTGGTTACACAAATGTACTTTTTGACTATATAGTACTGTATACAGTTATCGAAGGGAAATTACTGATAATCGTCCTATCCAGTCAGTGTTACCCAGATGAGGGAAATAGGGAAGCCATGGTCTAATGGTTTGAGACGCAGCTTTGGGACCAAAAGGTCACTGGTTTGATTCCCTAGACCAGCAGGAATGGCTGAAGTGCCCTTGAGCAAAAGCACCTAACCCCCAACTGCTCCGGGTACGTTGTATGTCGCTCTGGATAAGAGCATCTGCTAAATGCCTGTAACGTAACGAGGATTGGATCCCTTTGGAGTCGGGTTCCTCTCAGGGTTTCTTTGTGTCGTCTCAGGAAGTTTTTCCTTGCCATCACCACCTCTGGCTTGGTCATTAGGGATAAATGTATAAATATAGCGTTATATCCATAATTTACAGTCCTGTGCAAAAGTCTGAGGCACCCTATTTTTTCATACAAACTTTGTTATAGATTTCTATTTTATGACTTGTACATTATAAAAACATTTTCGAGTCCAAACGTTCGTTTTGCAGCACAAAATTAAATGTTACAGAAAAATAAAAGTGCATCTGAGCAGAGAGCACTTTTCAGATTAAAAAAGAAAACGTAATGAAGGCTGTTGGGTTTTGATGCAAAATGAAGAAGCGAGAGTGACAGTCAAAGTGTCCAGAAGAACTGTAGCTGGTTCTGCAAGATGCTCAGTAAAACCTACAGCTCATTTCCGCATAAAACTGCACTCATTGGACATGAGACTATTATTTTATTTTTTTAAATAAATGGTCGTCTCACACCAAACATTGACTTATGGCTTACTGATTACTGTTGAAAGTATTTTTTTTTAAATGTTGCAACATTTCATTTCATTATTTTTAAGCCATTTTGATCTACAGCATTTCTTTACATGCGCCGAAGACTTTTGTACAGTACTGTATATATTTCTGTAAAACTGCTTTATGACGGTATCCACTGTTAAAAGCGCTATACGAATAAAACTGAACTGAATTGTCTTTTACTTGTCACGTCACCTGCAAAACATTGCCTGGTCTTTTTCCCCCCCCCAATCTTTAGCTATACAGTTCTGGTGATTCTGTGCCCAGTGTCGCCTCAGAGTCCTGTTCTTGGCTGACAGAAGTGAAACCTCATGAAGTCTTCTGTTCTTGGAGCTCATCCACCTCAAGGATTGCTGCGTTATGCTTTCTGGAATGCTTTTCTGCTCACCGTGGTTGTACAGAGTTATTATTTAAGTTACCATAGACTTCCTGTCAGCTCAAACTGGTCTCACCATTCTCCTCTGACCGCTCATCAACAAGCTGTTTCGGTTCATAAAAGCATCACTTGCAGGATGTTATTTTACACCATTTTACGTCAACTCTGTAGACACTTCTATAGGGGTGTTCACACGGCACATATTTGCATCGATGCTGCACCGATGTATTTTGTTGCGATACATCTTACACCGGTGTAAATTTTGTGGAGCGTTCACGTCACAACCCTGCTTACTAGAGAGAAGTGTGTTAGCACCAGTGCAGCCCCACTTGCGGTCACACGGCAGTTTTTGCGACCGTGCAATAGTCGCAAAAACTTTATTCCTATCATTTCCTTTGATAGTAATAAAGTTTTGATATCACATCTCATCTCATTATCTCTAGCCGCTTTATCCTGTCCTACAGGGTCGCAGGCAAGCTGGAGCCTATCCCAGCTGACTACGGGCGAAAGGCGGGGTACACCCTGGACAAGTCGCCAGGTCATCACAGGGCTGACATATAGACACAGACAACCATTCACACCTACGGTCAATTTAGAGTCACCAGTTAACCTAACCTGCATGTCTTTGGACTGTGGGGGAAACCCACGTGGACACGGGGAGAACATGCAAACTCCACACAGAAAGGCCCTCGCTGGCCACAGGGCTCGAACCCAGACCTTCTTGCTGTGAGGCAACAGCGCTAACCACTACACCACCGTGCCGCCCAGTTTTGATATCATTTCCTTTTATTACTATCATTTCCTATCATTATTACTATCATTTCTGATAGTAATAATGCGGAAATGAAATATGCGCATGCGTGAAAATGTACTTCCTTTTCCCGGTTGTCATGGCATCACCAAGCGCCGGGAAAACAACGTGGATGAAGACACCAGTGTTGCCAGATACTGCTGACGTTTTCCAGCCCAAAATATGTTCAAATCCGCCAAAATGCACTTAAAACCGCCCAATCTGGCAACACTGGAAGACACGCAGTTCTGTTGTTGTTGATATTCGCCATTTTGGAAGCGCAAAATACCAGGATGCAAATTATGCAATGCCTGTATGTAATCAACTCTCCTCGTGCGTAGCGAGTCTACCCCTGTAGCGTTCAGACGTTCCATTTTATATCGGTGCTGCCCCGCAAACTAGCATTTACTCCGGAGTAAATTTCTTAAACCACCTCCCGAGCAGGGTTAGATTTGCACCGGTTTAAGCAGCTTTCAGGGGCTGCACCGGTATAACTTTGTACCGTGTGAACGCTCTACCGGGGCAGCCCCGGTGCTACACCGGAGTAAAAGTTGCCGTGTGAACACCCATCTCATCTCATTCTCATTATCTCTAGCCGCTTTATCCTTCTACAGGGTCGCAGGCAAGCTGGAGCCTATCCCAGCTGACTACGGGCGAAAGGCAGGGTACACCCTGGACAAGTCGCCAGGTCATCACAGGGCTGACACATAGACACAGACAACCATTCACACTCACATTCACACCTACGCTCAATTTAGAGTCACCAGTTAACCTAACCTGCATGTCTTTGGACTGTGGGGGAAACCGGAGCACCCGGAGGAAACCCACGCGGACACGGGGAGAACATGCAAACTCCACACAGAAAGGCCTTCGCCGGCCACGGGGCTCGAACCCGGACCTTCTTGCTTTGAGGCGACAGCGCTAACCACTACACCACCGTGCCGCCCCATGTGAACACCCTATATGTGAAAATCAAAGAAGGAGATCATCAGAAACCAGCAAACGTGCTATCCAAAGTCAACGAAATCACATTTTTTCACCATTCTGATGTTGAATATTAACTGAAACATGTGTCCTGGATCTAAGCACTGAGCTACATGATTGACTGATTGGATAATTATAATTACAATTCAGAAATGTAGAGAATTTTTCCTCTCATTTCTCAACCGACTGTAAAGTATTTAGAAAATTTACAGTAAGTGGACACCAATACAATTCGGAAATGAATTTAAAAAAAAAAAATACTTTCAAGGTCAGTACAGTTTTCAATTTAACCACCAGTCAACAACTTTATTAAATAGTCTGTAAATGTTTACTCGATGTACTCTTGCAGTTAATCCTGACATCGTTATTTATTTTTTCCTTTTTTTTTTAACAAGCCTTCCACATGCTGGGAATAAATTGTTCTTTGGCTCTAGAATATTTGGTCATGGAGTTGAGGGACTGCCATGTGCTTCGAGCAGGATTAAATTAAATTACCTCCCTGTTTGGGAATTTCAACATAAATGAACCAACCTTTCGGTATGACTAAACAACAATGGATTCCACGTTAAAAACGTTTAATATCAAGACAGCAAGCATACAAAACAACCCAGCAACACCTTTACAGTGCAAAGTCAAAGAATTACAAACTTCCTTTCAGTCATCAGATGATGCAAGAGAAATTATCCAAGTATAAATACAGTCTCATGTCTGTTCATAAATATATACATTCACAATGTTGATAAATTACAGAAAATAAACCATTTCTGTTAATAAGTTAAAAATAATATTTCTACCGTTGTATTTTGGTCAAGTCTTCTTAATGCAAATCGCCAAAGCTGGAAGTAAAACCCTTCAACAAGCCAATAATAGGTCTGATTATGTGTGTGGTGTTTTTTTTTTGGACACATTTGTACCTATTCTGACCAGAATTACATGTTAATATCTTAACACTTTAAGAAAGTGTGTGCCTTCACACTGAACAGCAAAGAAATTACTAATAAATAATAATAAGATTCAAGTCATTTTTGCAAAATTGAATGCAATATTTTCACACGTCATATAGGACGGAAGAGTACAGTAATTCTTCGTCTTCCTATTCGTCAGTTCAATAATTGTTCCCAGGAAAATAATCACAAAACGAGAACGCTAAGTGGATTGATTCAATTCTGTCAAACAGGAATGTGCGAAGCAGAAAAGCTGCTGTGCAGAAACCATGCATGGTCGCTATGCTACATTTTAAAATCTGAATTCTCTTTTTGAGCACATAAAAAAAAAGCAGTTACCTTACAGTGTAAATAATGCTATTACCAAATTGTATTTCAGTGCATGTTTTTTTTTTTTTTACACGTGCATCGTAAGACTGCTTATTCTGAATATCAGCAATGACTGTCGAACTTGAAGTAGTTTAGATATCGTACACCGCCATTATAATACAAACGTTGCAACCAGGCAAGCTTTGAAAGCAAGCGGAGTCGTTCACTGCAAAAGAAATTCGTATTTATGCTCATCTGTTATGAACTTGTGCTACTCTACTTTCACCGAAGACTTTCCAAACAATGTTAGAAATAAAAACTGGTACAAAATAAAAGACCAAAACTATCCCTTGTACGCGTTTAAACACATTCCATCCAGTCTCAGGTTAACATCTGGGACATTCCTACTTTTATTTAAAGCGAGACGGCCTTTCGGTTTCATAAAGCCGGTGAAATTTAGTTCCCTCTGAAATTTGGTCATTGTGCTATACGTTTATTTCTGCAATATCTCAAAAAACAGGTTATTCTGTGGCTGGGAAGTTATTTAATTTGAGGGGATTCTCTAGCAAAAAAAAAAAAAAAGTGCATGAAATCGCTAGCTTCGCGCAGTCAGGCAGACAGAGGAAGTCCGTGTGCGCATGCGCAAGTTTACCTTTACATCATTCGGTCACTAAACGAACAGCTGATCACTAGGGCTGTAACGATATGCAAATCGAAATCGCGATACGCAGAGCCACGATCCGTATCGCGATACAAGAAGGCAGAATCGCGGTACACCCTTTCAAACTTCTCCTCAGCCCAAAAACAGAGGTGCTTCCAAACTTCAATTTATGAATACTTTACTTTTTATTTAAATTACATTTTAAACTTACTTAAATTACTTTTATTTTTTTATATCTATTAGTAAGTCGTTTTTTCGCCGACCTGCGACAATCTTCTGCGAGTCACGCAACGTCCACACTCGCCACTGGCAGAGCATTCATTTCTTTTAAGCGGTCGCCATTCTGGTTGCGACGCGGGGAGCGAATCTGTAAACAAGCAGCTCATTGGCTGGCTAGGTGTGCCACAAGCCAATCACAATCACTTGACCGGAAAGGCATGCAGTGTTGCCAGATTGGGCAGGTTTAGGTGCTTTTTGGCTGGTTTTGAACATATTTTGGGGTGGAAAACGTTAGCAATATCTGGCGACACTGAAGGCATGTCTGCTTGGGCGGAAGCCTTCTGCGGCAGTTACATTTTGACACGCGAGCAATGTTTCACCATAAAAATTCCGTAATTTCCATCTGTTTTCCGCGATCACAGAAAATCATTGGCCCTATGAGAGTGAGACAGTGAGAGAGCCACCCCCCCCAAAAAAATCTTAACGGATTTACACGATTTGGAAAAATGACTTTTTCAGAACCGAAAAAAACAGAGCTTCCGGCTCAACAGTATTATTTTGAGAAATAAAACAATCTTTGGATATACATTTGTTCATTTTTGCATACATATTACTCATTCTCTGCAGTGGTCTGAATTATTTGTTATTAAATAGTTAATGTAAGTAAGTAAATGTTAATAAGTCATATTTACTACTTTAAAAAAAACATTTAAAAAAAAATCGTAGGCGTATCGAATCATGGGTCAAAAATCGCGATACGAATCGAATCGTGAGTTGGGTGTATCGTTACAGCCCTACTGATCACACCGAGGTGCTCGCTGACCACCGATATTTATTAGTCTGGGCCTGCGTTTCCTTTCCTTCGCGTATAACATAACGTCTTTTCTTTTCGCTTTCTTTCCGTTACTGTAGTCCGTCTTTCACGTTTCATTCGCACACTCATATCCTCCATTGTTCTCTCCTGTTTCAAATACGTGTCCCACAATGCCTTGCGTGAACGAGGAAAGCCCACCACGTCATGCATGACGTAGTATCTTGAATCGGGTCATGGTGAAGCAGGAAAAAATAGTGGAGAATTTAAGGCCATGTGGCCCTAAATTCATTAAAATTGTTCTGTTTAAAAAAAAAAAAAGACTAATCAAATTGGAAGTCTGTGATTCAAATTCAGTAGCTTTCGGTCCACGAAACAAAAATAATTGGGTGTTGCGTAAAGTTCTTTTTAAGACCTACATTTGAAAAACCTGAAAGGCGGTCTAGCTTTAACCGTTTTCATGAATTTCACTCAAATTACGTGAGTGACATGGCAAGGAAATACAAGTGGTTATAATCCAATTATAATTGAAGGGATTCTAAGAGTCTTTCACAGGAGGAGGGGGGGAGGGGAAGAAAAGTTGCTCACATTTGTTACAGTTCAAGTATGTTGTTTATACCCTAAATAATGAAATAAATTAATAAATATAGCACATTGCTGCAGTTTAACAACTGCATAACAGGCTTATTTGGACACTTTGCTTATTTTCACATCTAACTTTAGCTAATCATTAGTCATTTAGCTATCTGTGCATCATGTGTCATGAAATTGGCAAGAATTAAATGACTAAAAATGTTTGTATTTTACACACAATATAGTCAAATTAGATGCTGTAGCAAAAATATATTCAAAAGCAGACTGCTGTTGAGGGTGCAATCATAAGACCAAAAAAAAAACCGCGTCATGCTGTTGCGTCTGTGTCCCCCTCTCCAGCCGGCAACAGAACGAAGTTGAAATGAAATGATGATTTTCGAGTCTCCCAATGAGTTCATTAAGGGGGTGGTACCTCTCTGGCCTTCTATCTGAGGTATTCCTCTTCTGAAAGGCTGTCCGTGCTTTCATCCTCACTTCCCTCCAGCTCTGGTAGATCTCCCCACAGGAGCAGATTCACTCCTAATCGAGGAAGAGAGGAACAGTGTCAGACACTTCGAGGTGACAGACTGTACAATTTGACGCAGTTCCTTGAGGTCTTAATTAAATGTCTGTGATAAAGTGTTTGCACTTCTGCAGAATGTATTTAATAGAGTGCAAGAACAACTCTCATCTCATCTCATTATCTCGAGCCGCTTTATCCTGTTCTACAGGGTCGCAGGCAAGCTGGAGCCTATCCCAGCTGACTACGGGCGAAAGGCGGGGTACACCCTGGACAAGTCGCCAGGTCATCACAGGGCTGACACATAGACACAGACAACCATTCACACTCACATTCACACCTACGGTCAATTTAGAGTCACCAGTTAACCTAACCTGCATGTCTTTGGACTGTGGGGGAAACCGGAGCACCCGGAGGAAACCCACACGGACACGGGGAGAACATGCAAACTCCGCACAGAAAGGCCCTCGCTGGCCACGGGGCTCGAACCCGGACCTTCTTGCTGTGAGGCGACAGCGCTAACCACTACACCACCGTGCCGCCCCAAGAACAACTCTGCCCATTGCAACTTGTTCTAAATGCAGATAAAACAAAACTTGTGTTTTTTACTAACTCTAAATCAGCAAGATCAAGTCAGCCTGTCATCATCACCAGTAACAGTCAACAAATTGAACTTGTATCTACTTTTAAATATTTGGGGTTTTTGCTTGATGACCACTTGTCTTTTAAGGCACATATTCAGTATACTTTAAAGAAGCTGAAGCTTTTACTTGGATTTTATTTTAGAAATAAGTCTTGTTTTTCTTTTAGGGTGAAACAGAAACTGGTGGAGTCAACCTTTCTTCCAATTATTGATTACGGTGATGTTTTATATATATATATATATATATATATATATATATATATATATTTATTAGTGCTGTCAAAAATGCCGCGTTATTAACTTGACTCAATTTTAACGGCGATAATTTTTTTAATCGCCAGATTAACGCTCTGTGACATGATGCCACACCCCGCACAGCCAGAGTCCTCTGCCCTCCCCCGAAGAGCCACGGTGCTCGGCTTAGGTTTCGTTTTCCCATCGGCGGCTCCAGCCCCACTTTGCAGTGGCTGTGACAAGACGTGTTATGCTCTGCAATAAAAAAAAAAAAAAAACATTGGTACAACCAGTGTTCGAACTATGCGGATATTTTCGGGGGGGGGGGGTGCTTGTGCTTGTCTCAGAGCGCGGCTCTCCATCGCGCGCTCACTTCGGATATGCAAATGCTTCCCGTTACACACGATTGCTGTGTCAATAAACATCATTTTGCCAATATTTTAGAGACCCCCCAACATTTCCCAAATCATGTTTTCAAGGGATCTCATGTCTGTTTCAGGGGATCTCAGATCCCCCGAGTACCCCCGTAGTTCGAACGGTGAGCAAGCCCATTCACTTTTTTATGCTGATAAGAGAATTACAATGGTTTTTCATGTGACAAAAATGTGCGATTAAATTGCGATTAATCGCGAGTTAACTAGGACAGTCACAACATTAATCGTGATTAAATATTTTAATCGCTTGACAGCACTAATATATATATATATATATATATATATATATACGCATACACACACACACACACACACATACACACACTGTGTGTGTATATATGAATGCCTCTGCTCAATGCCTCCACAAACTGGACAGTGTGTATCATGGTGCTCTTAGGTTTATTACAAACTGTAGAGCTCCAACTCATCACTGTGTCTTATACAGCAAAGTAAACTGGCCATCTTTATATGTGCGTAGGCTCAGTCATTGGTCTGTGCTAATTTACAAGGCTATTCTTGAGATGACTCCATCTTACTTATCACTTTTAATCTTGAATAATAGGGCCTACAGTCTTCGCTCTCAGGACTTGTTTCATTTTACTGTTCCTAAGCTGAGAACAGAAATGGGAAAGCTTTTCGATTTTCTGCTCTAAGTACATGGAATAGTCTGCAGGCAGAGCTCAAACTTCAAAGTCTGGTATCTTTGAATGCATTCAAATCCATGATCAATTCCATTACATCCAGGCTTCAGGAGTGCAAATGTTTTATTGCAGAGCAAATATCTGACTAAACCTTGTAAATTTACTAGTTTTGATTTTGAACTTCAGGTTTTGTCTGTTTTGATGTGACGATGTAATTATGTTTTTGTTTGTGTTGATGTGATGTTTTGTTGTGACGATGTGATGGAACTTCATGTACTGCCATTCTTGGCCAGGTCTCCCTTGTAAAAGAGATTGTGATCTCAATGGAACAAACCTGGTTAAAATAAAATAAATAATATACTAAGTAACTTTAAAAACGCACAATGGAATTCAACACGATATCACTTTAGATCCATGCATATATTTGAAATTTATGATATTGTATGTATGTATGTAATGCACACATCTTGAAACATCGATAAAGGACATTTATTGTCAAACTCAAGAATTAATTCACAATAAAAAAAATTCAAAGTGACAGTTGGCCCATGTTCGGACCGTCATGCTGGAGATTCTGGGTCTGTGTCGTCCAGGGGTCTCAGCAGCAGTGACTGAGGGTGTCAGGAATCTGTCACGGAGGTGAGCTAGCCTGATGTGCTGATCCTGAACTGGCGTCGTGACTCGAGGCTGACCAGGGCGTGGACGATCCCTGGTGCTCCGTCTGTCTGTAACGCTGACTCAAACGGGAAATGGTCGAATGATGAACACCGAAGTGCCGGGCGACCTCTGTCTGTGTACTTCCGGCACGCGACGTCCCGATGGCCTGTTCACGTTGATTTTGGCTTAGGCGTGGCATCTTCAATAATGACAATTTTCCCATCATTTCCCCCGGGTATTTATAGGCAAGATTGTGTGTGTACAGTGTATGCAAAATTTGTTTGAAAATTAAAGCCTGTCCATGTCATTGACTACCCGAGTCATATTGTACATTATTGAGTACAACTCCCTTAAATTCTGATTTGAGCACAGATTTGGAACTTATTCGGGCGGAACGAAGTTATTTTTCCATTGTGATATATTTCTTTTCTTCTTGAGATAAACTCAGCACGAATTCAGCAAGTTTTATCAATGTGCATTTTTAAAGTTACTTAGTGTAATAAATATGTGCTCAGTCCATCAACCTTTAGTTTCTCTTCCAAACACATTGTAATGAAAAAAATAATGATCAGACAAACGAGACCGTCAATGACGGCGTAGCTCACGCCGGCCCCATCTAGTCCAGAAGGAACGATCTAAAATGGGCCACCTTACACAATAAAATGTTGCACGCATATTTTATTAGAGAGAGAGAAGTGAAAGTACAGATCCCACTGGTCAAATGTTACTCCGATACAAGTGAAAGTCGTCCAGTCAAATTTTTTACTTAAGTACTTGCTTTCAAACATACTTAAGTATTAAAAGTAAATTTTCTGTCAACGCATCGTTGTATTATTGCCACAACGCTTACAAAACCTAATGCCAGGACCAAAGACAGAAATGTGAATTCACAAAATGAACGCGTGCTGTGCCGTCATGGTGGTTTAACGTTAAGCTAGCTAATCAGTGAAACTCCACCTGACATGCTAGCAAACGCTTTTCAGACTCGAAATCATATTGGGTAGCTAACGCTACTAGAAAAGAAAGATTTCTACATTCTGTTTATTTGGCAAGATAATGCTAAAACATTTCTGAAAGGACTTCAGATAAGTTAACATTAGTCATGTTAGTGTAACTCTGTTTTTACATGCTAACTAACAGTGTCCAAGTTAACTAGCCATGTGTAAACGTTAGCCGTGGACAAGGCTACGGCAACTTGGCAGGCAAATCCATAGAAAGTCATTTGACTAACCAGACTGCATAGCTACGTTTGCAACGTTATCGCTAGCTCTAAAAGCACAAACAACTTCGTTGCAAGCTTTCTCTTGGAATAAAACATTGATATACCTCAATATGCTTCTGCAGGTTGGACGGCGAGTTTTTGAAGGCAGTGATGTGGTTCGTTTTCGACAAACAAGGCAAACATTTAAAACGAATCTTTAATCCTTTCAGAAAACTGAAACATGGGTTCGAGGTAGAGCCCTGCACTAGGGCTGCACGATTATGGAAAAAATGATAATCACGATTATCTTGATCAAAATTGTAATCACGATTATTAATCACGATTATTCTTGATGTTAGGGAAATCACTTAAATTTTATTTCACTATACTCAAACAAACAATATGAACAGCTTTCAGTGCAGAATGAAATTTAAAAGAGAAATTCTGATTTCCAAATGACAAATAAATGAAATTTATCCAAGAAATTACCAAAGGATGAAGGAACTGAAAACTCAATTGCAACAATTCCATAGCATTATACTGAGGCCTACAAGTTTTTAGCTAGAAAGACCAGCCTATCAACATGCTCTGGCTTTAAACATGAGCGAAGGCAGGTCACAGCATTGCCTCCAGTGCTAAATACGCTCAATCTGTTACCTACTCTCACGCTATCACCCCTTGAAGAAGATACCGCCAGTGTTGCCAGACACTGCTGACGTTTTCCAACCCAAAATATGTTCAAATCCACCAAAATGCACTTAAAACCGCCCAATCTGGCAACACTGGATACCGCTGCACTGAAGCTCTGCGCACTTGGCTTGCTTGCTTATTTAGGCAGAGTAATGAAACCTTACATGCGTCGGTTCGCCCCCTAACGGTTTGGCGGAGTACTGGTCAAAAAGTGCTTGATCAGATGTGCAACAGAGCTCGCATTTTAAATGGAAATAAATCGCGATTTTCATTTAATTTAATCGTGGCAGCCAAAATCGCGATTTTCGATTAAATTCGATTAATTGTGCAGCCCTACCCTGCACTCCCGCGGGACCCGACGCAAAGCAGTGCGGCGCGGGACAAATTTTGAAAGCTCATTGTGGGTGCGGGCGGGAGGGGGAGTGCACAATGCGGGAGCGGGCGGGAGAGGTGATAAGCTGCAGTCCCGCTAACTAAAAACGTATTTAAAATAAAATTTATAAATTATTAATTTATGTCTATCATATATAATTTGTGCTGGATATTTTATGTGGCATTAATAAAAACATTTTAAGATGCCTAAATTTGCGGATGTGGTCTAATCTCGCGTACGTTTCCGATTCCTTTCCGCTCTTCCGTGTTTGAGATCTCCGATCATGGCAGAAGAGCAGAGCTCCTCTAGTGAAGCTCACAGTGCTTCAGAAGTAAGTGCTGCTTTAAAAAGAGGTACATTTACCGTTAAAAAGTCAAGAGTATTAGTCCGAAGTATTAAAAAGTATTTAAAAAGTATTAAAAAAGTTTCACAGTTTTTTCACAGGTGACACTGAGACAGCCCATCACGTTTTAGAAAAGAAAAAACATCCACTTGCAAAGCTGTTTCATAGTAACGAGGACCTTGATAGAAATGTAGTGAAGTTCAAGTCATAAGTTTCCAAAAAAAATAATACTCAAGTAAAGTACAGATACTCAAAAAGTGTACTTAAGTACAGTACTCAAGTAAATGTACTTCGTTACTGTCCACCCGTGTGTGTATATAAGGCTATATACACCCTAGGAAGAGCGACCTATCTGCCAGAAAGAATCCAAAACGGTGAGGAATAGACAGAGAAGAAGCGATTTGTGTGGAAACTGCTCGTTAGGGCTTCATTACTCAATATCTTCATTACTAATTGCAATTATGCAAATTTGGGTAGAAGCTATATGCACCGCAGGCAGACCTACATTCCTGCCACAAAGAATAAAAATCAGTGAAGAACTGAGACAGAAGAAGCAATTTTCGTGAAATGTGGAGGACACCGGACAACACATGATGGCATAAGCTCATCACCTGCCGGCCGGATAAGCTAATAATCCACTTCGTTCACCTTCATTACACCTACCGATGGCATACGGTTTAACAGAAACGTCACTGAAGCAGGATGCAAAATATTCACCCACTGGAGAGAAAAACTAGGAAGTGTGTCACTCTGTATAATCATGTGACATGACCGCCACTGATTTGGTGTGTGAATCTACAGCACCAGGCTCGTTACAGTTAGGCCACAAGCTCGCTTCATACCATTCTGTGCGTTTTTATTACAACTACAGCTGCTAGTGGTGCTGTTCCATTCAATTTCACAAAAACATTACAGGGCATTTAGCGGACGCTCTTATCCAGAGCGAAGTGCAAAAGTCAGGTACAAGAAGTGCTGAACTTCTAGACAAGAAAGTTCTAGCGCCAACCCAAAAACCCACTCTTTCAGACGTTGTTAACTGCAAACTAGAGACCTGTGCAGCCTTTTTCTGATTGGAAGATAGAAGCTAAGGTACATAAACAGAAAAAAATAGCCCGCTTGGAAATACGTTGACACCAGGATTCCAACCAACGTTGCAAAGTCTGCTCCTTTCCTGGATAGCGCTGTAGACCGTTCAGCCATGGAGGATTACACTATGAACTGAGGTGACGTAATGTGGTGCTAACATAGCCAGTACGCAGTGGCACCACACCCTGACTGTGGAATCGCTACCTGAGGCTGGCACGCCAATTACATTCTTAAACACGCTCGAACTTGGTTAAACATACACATTTAAAAAAAAAAACAAACCGCCACACACCACACAGGTGCCTCTATAGGCTTCAGCCAAAGGCTGAGCCAATAAAATGATGTGGATGCTGAAAACAAAACCTTATACTATATTTATTTTATCTTTGACAGACCCTGTAGCCTGTTTATAATCACGCAAATCTTAGCGTACGGTACTGGACGAGATAGATGTGAGCCATGAAGCAGTAAGAAAGCACCAAGTCTGGTGTGACCAATTCTTAATAATTAGCAATACGCATTAAACTACACTACCGTTCAAAAGTTTGGGGTCACTTTGAAATGTCCTTATTTTTGAAAGAAAAGCACTGTTCTTTTCAATGAAGATCACTTTAAACTAATCAGAAATCCACTCTATACATTGCTAATGTGCTAAATGACTATTCTAGCTAAATTTTACTAAGGCCCTGTCCACACGGCGACGGATTCAGGTGAATCTGATAAAATTGTTTATCGTTTCGGCCTGGCGTCCACACGGCACCGGCGTTTTGGGTGCCCCAAAACGAAATCTTTTGAGAACGGGTTCCAGAGTGAAAAAATCTGGCAACGGAGCCGTTGCAAAGTCCTCTGGATGAGTAGAACGGATTTGTTTACGATGACGTCACAACCACATGACTGTGAGTGCTTCACGCCGGGTAGAAGTGTAACGAACTCGATGCGAGTTGTCAACAAATCCTATAACTTGGTTCATGAAACGCGCTTACAAAATATTTTCACTGTGAATATTTATTGTGTAATGGTGCAAAGTGAGAGAGAGAGAGAGAGAGAGAGAGAGAGAGAGAGAGAATAGCCCTTAGGGCAGAGTCAATCCCGCCAGCAAAAATAGGGAAAAAAAAAAAAAGGAGCGATCTCACCTCTTCAGATGTTGGTTTAAGTCCGACAATACATTCCTCAAAAAGGGCGTAGAAGAACAAAGTAATCCATCAACGTGTAGCATTCAATTTATTCCGGACCATTAAAGAATTCTGGAGGATATCAGAATGTTGGCATACCGGCTTCCCCCATTCATTCGTCTTTCCGCGTCTCCATTCAAAAAACGAGCACGTGATTTAAAGGGACTATATCCATAGGATAGGGAGTGAGAAAGTGTGTGCGTGTGACAGTGACAGTCACTGTGCGCATGCGCAGCTATGCGCATGCATCTACTTCTATTGTTCTGGTGTCTCCGATGGGACCGTCTTACAGCGCACGTAGAGGTGTGGCATGTGTATTGCATCGTTTTCAGCAAGCATTGCGTTGCCATATGAACCTGATATTTTACTGATCCGTTGCCCATGTGGACGCGATATTTAAAAAAAAAAAAAATCTCGTTGCTGTGTGGATGTAGCCTAAATGTCTGGTTTTTGGTGCAATATCTCCATAGGTGTATAGAGGCCCATTTCCAGCAACTCTCACTCCAGTGTTCTAATGGTACAATGTGTTTGCTCATTGCCTCAGAAGGCTAATGGATGATTAGAAAACCCTTGTACAATCATGTTAGCACAGCTGAAAACAGTTGAGCTCTTTAGAGAAGCTATAAAACTGACCTTCCTTTGAGCAGATTGAGTTTCTGGAGCATCACATTTGTGGGGTCGATTAAATGCTCAAAATGGCCAGAAAAAATGTCTTGACTATATTTTCTATTCATTTTACAACTTATGGTGGGAAATAAAAGTGTGACTTTTCATGGAAAACACAAAATTGTCTGGGTGACCCCAAACTTTTGAACAGTAGTGTATATAGATTCTTCCCAACCAAAGACACCGTAAGTTTTGCATATTTGCTCACAAGACTGAGGCTGAATTCACCAGACACAAACACACGAGTCCTTGTGCTTTAGTGAACTGGCTTTTCAGCCAGGCAAATTTTATTCACGTTTTTGTCTGAGCACTCCTTTATCAATTAAAAAAAAAAAAAAAAAAGGAATGGTTTGAGGCGTCTCCTGTATAGCCGCAGGGAGTCAACAGTAAACGCTGTGGCTATAGCCTGAAAGTCAGCACCTGTGTATTTCTATCAGGCACAAAAACGGCTGAATGCAAATCAAGCACAAGTTCTTCGGGCTGTGAATGAGGCTCGGCTGGATAGCGAGTTGTTTTCAAGTTGATGCTCATGCGTCGTGAACATAACAGACTTTCCATTCATAGGTTTCTATGCAAATTTGGAATTTGAATCGGAGAAACTGAAGCCAAACGTCAGCAAGACGGCATACTCTTCTTGCATACTATTTCGTGTGGCAGTATGAGAATTAAAGAGTGAGTGAGTGAGTTTGCTTATTGATGATGTTTCCCATCTGTATGACTAATCAGCCTATACAGGAGTGATTACACTCTAAATTATCCTTCATTAAAAATCACTTTCTACATGTTCATTACACAGTTAAATGTAGATGCGTTAGCCTAAAAAATTAATCTTTTTTTTTAAATATAGATTTTACTCATCATCTGACTTCTCTGTTCAGCAAGGCGTATTAACTGACTTCCATGCAAGGAATTTATTTATATACATTAATTATTCAATTATTGACTTTGCATCGTATTATCTATTGTTATTTGTTTTGTAGGAGACGCATCGTTGACTCACAAGCCTCCTTTATCCTTGAATGCATTCTGAACGCATTTTAAAGTGCATATCACGGGTAAATTCAGGAGCAAGATCAATGTCTCATCTCATTATCTCTAGCCGCTTTATCCTTCTACAGGGTCGCAGGCAAGCTGGAGCCTATCCCAGCTGACTACGGGCGAAAGGCGGGGTACACCCTGGACAAGTCGCCAGGTCATCACAGGGCTGACACATAGACACAGACAACCATTCACACTCGCATTCACACCTACGGTCAATTTAGAGTCACCAGTTAACCTAACCTGCATGTCTTTGGACTGTGGGGGAAACCGGAGCACCCGGAGGAAACCCACGCGGACACGGGGAGAACATGCAAACTCCACACAGAAAGGCCCTCGCCGGCCCCGGGGCTCGAACCCAGGACCTTCTTGCTGTGAGGCGACAGCGCTAACCACTACACCACCGTGCCGCCCCCAAGATCAATGTAATTCTCCTATTTTATATTAAACTTTGGTCAAATATCGGTCACATTCTACATTCTCTGCAATTTTTTTTTACCTTGCGCAATACCAGAAGAATTCAGTTGAAATCAAGCCATTTGAGGCAAACTGGTCCGCCTCTGAAAAAACTTGGCATTTGGATTTCCCGGCAAACACTGATTTCCGTGACGTCGCGTGCGGGACGCCTCCTTCTGAATCCTACGCCAGCGCTGGTTCGTTTATGAGAAAACGACCTGGTGGTTTTCTGCAAATTTCTTCAACGTTATCGCGTAATTATTAAAATGGTTAACAGATGTATGGTAGGAGGGTGTAGCAACACCAATCATGATGGGATTACTCCTCATCGTTTCCCAAAAGACCGGACAATGAGAGAGAAATGGGAGCGCTTGGTCTACACAGACTGTGCACTGAAACCGTGCAAGCTCTCGCAGTCTGCTGGCGCGTCCGCAGGTGACGTCATGAATCTGGCTCCAGACTCCCTTGGGATTTTTCCAGACGGGTTTTGTTATTTTATTTTTTTCTGCTGTGGACAGATGGCCTTGTGCAAAATTACCCTTCTGGATGAGTGTGTAAAAGGACATACATTCATATATACCTATATAAAAAAAAAAAGAAATTGGTTCAGAATATGCACTTTAACAACTGGTACTTCCTTAAAGATGGCAGACTTGGGGTGACTTCCTGGTCATGGATGTAGGATTGAGGACTTTCGGGAAGTTTTGAGATGCCCGTTTTTGATTATATAAATTTAAATTCCCCCCTCTCTCTCACATATATCCATTTTCTTTCACCTCCAATAGAGATCTTGCATGTGACGTCACAGCCGATCCAGATCGTGACAGACGCCATCTTGTCGGTCAAACGCCATATTTCCGCCTTCTACCTTTTCTTCTGGAAAACCCTACTATATACAATTCTACTACAACGGCTGCGGCTACAAGCTCTCCCTACCTGTGCACGTTTATGTTTTTGTGTGTGTATTTTTGCGTGTTGTTCGTCTGTACCAGACTTCAATATCCACTACAACCGTATGGACTTACCGGACATTCGTTTCCAGCAGAAAATGACGGTTTGTAGCGATTTCCATCGCATGCACAACATTCCGGACGAGATAGCGAGACCAGCGGGGTCTCCGTGGATTGTTATCGGAAGCAAAGTGAAGGAGGCAGCGTCGGGAGCGGAAGCAAAAGCGAGGCTGCAGGCAGAGCCGGCCTGTTGAATAAGCTCAGAAAACAGCCACTCAAATCTCCACTGCTAAGCCTCTACCTCTCCAACGCCAGATCCATGGTAAACAAAACGGACGATTTGGAATTACAGCTGGAATTACTGTACCTTATTCTATAATCGGCTGGTCAGTGCAGTACTAGTAATACTTAAGTGACTTACCCGTCCAATGAGGATTGTTATTTTCTTGTTTACAAGATGCCACATCTGAGTCACTGACAAATCCTGAATTTCTGTAAAGATAACTGTCCAGAGATTTATAAGCACGCAGTGCTTCACCACTGAACAGCGAGGGAAAGTTAATAAGGTAATTATACACGTCCGGGTATTCCGCTGGCAGTTCAAAATCCACTGACACGGTCGTGAAAACTCCGTCCGGTAAGCCATAAGGGTCACTAATCTGTAGATCGTTTATTTTAGACATATATCTAGTTATCTGTTCATTCGAAAAATGAGCCGTGTAGTCCGTCGGTTGAAATTGATCCATTCTGTACACGAGTGCAGCAGTATTCAGCTGTGTTTTTTACCGACAAGATGGCGGCTGTTAACTTTCCGGTCACGTGACTGCAAGATCTCCATTTAGAAAGTTTGCAAAACATCTGGACAGAAAGATAACCTACGAAATCTAAAATACTACAACTAGTATACTGAATGTGGAATTTTGACAGAGACTCCAAACCTGACGCATCCAGTCTGTTGATAGTGGAAACAGCTTCACTGTTGAACATCCAGAAGTGGCCGTTGTTACAGGAGAGCAGGCAGGGTTTGCACGGAGCCACTACATGATACCCCACAACATTTCCACTGAAGGTGCGGTGCGAGGCGGGGGGGGAGATAAGAAAAATAAAAACACGATGCTACCAAGGAAGAGGCTTTGACAAAGAAACTACAGTCAAAATGTTAACAACTCATTTCCATATAAATACATAAAAAAACCCACAATGCTTAGTCCCCTTCAGAATTATTGCCACCCTCCAAGAAAGTGAATCATTCTTCTAATCTCCAAGAAACGTGCAAATAATTCTGATGTTCACTGTATAATAACCAATATACAGTATATAAAAAGAAATATAGGTACATCATAATTAACATCTATTACATACCACTTCAGGCAGGCAATGTCTCTTAATTTGCATTTACAGCTTTCTGTCGAATAGCAGCCTGCGACGAAATCGACAGTCCTGTAAAACAGATACAGATATAGCAGTGATCACTTATTAAAGTTTATCAAAAACGCATCCAGTTCATTGCGTTTTGTCCATATGGCTTAGTAGGGCCTCTGCATGCTCTTGCGACAAGGCTTTCGCAGATAGCTTTTCGCAGACAGTTATAATTTATCGTTGAGCGGGGAGTAATAGGCGTGCGCGATGTTATTCACCGCCACAACGCAAGGGGTCGCGATGTCGCAAAATCGCTAGGAGTAGTTGGTGGGTGTGGTTAGTGGAGTGTTTATCCTCCGGTTACTTATAATGACTAGAACTGGAGTCGTATAGATGTACGTACTTCCTCACTTCCTCGATCAACCGCTCTTCGTGCTGCTCCATCTTCGCTCGTGTTTTTAAAAATGGCGGTCGTCAAAACAAAACAAACTGGGAAAGTAGGGAAGCGGAAGTGCGTGTACAGCGGATGTAGAGTGGACCAATCAGAGCCCTCTTGTCTGCGAGGCTTCTGCGGTGGTCACAATTTTTGGGAGGTGCGCGCAGAGCGTCTGCGGGGGGGGGGCTATGCAGACGCCATCTGCGAGGACTGCGCTGTCAGCATAAATTGGCCTTTAGAGCACGATGCTGCTCATAGAAATATCAATTTTAGTTATTTTTCAGCTTTTTGGATAAACTACATCACGTCATCTCTCTTGTAATACAAATCAAAACCAGGGCTTTGAACCAGAATTTTTTTCCTATTGGTTCGTTCCGAACAGAAACGGAATTTTAACGTTTCCGGTTTTGGGTTCCACCAGATGTTCCCGAACCGGTTAGAACAAAAAAATTTCGTTCCCGGAACGGTTAATTACGTTCCCTGTCAGCTGTTTAACAAATGGCTATAAAATTATGTCTCTGTCTCATCCAGCTTAAGCCAAATGTAGGCTAATTCTATTACAACCTTCATTAAATAAGACAAGAAATAATTCAAAACAATTATTATTTCAAATGTTGGCAATTTGGATTCTCAGTATGTCTTCCCATCTACACAAACAGAAAAAGTGCCAAAAATGAAAGATAATTCGTTTAGTGTGTTACCAAAGGCTAGTCAGGCCCTATGCATTGATAGGCTAACAGAGGTTAACGTCATTTAATGTTCGCGAGCCTCTCATTAACGTGGACAAATATATTGATATCGTGTTTGAAATTGACGTTTTCGAATAACGATAGACTGCAATATTTACCTCTTATTTAAGATGTGGAGACGTGATAGTAGTCCACCCTCCCGCTCTCTCCATTCAGTCAGCGAACGTCACACAGGAAGTGAACCCCAGCGGGTCATAGAAACTTGCGCAGGAGAAGAATGACTTTTTTATTTATAGGCTACGGAAACTTTGAGGAACGAAATAAAAACCGGTATTAACCGGTTACCATTATTTTTAATAAGCGTTTCTGTTCCGGAACATAAAAAATAATAAAGTTTCTGGTTTCGTTTCTGTTCCATGTGAAATAGAAAAAGTTCCCGGTTTTCGTTTTCGTTCCTTGAACCGGTTCAAAGCCCTGATCAAAACTCAACAAAAAACAAGTGTTCATTTTGCAGATTTGTCCACTTGCATCCGCCATATTACCTTAAGTTTCGCAGCTTTGATAGAGGTTTTAAGCTTTGCCCACTGTCATGAGTCACTAAAAAACTTTGCTTAATAGATGTCAAATTATGTATCATGATATACATGTAATAGTATTTATTTTGTAAACCTAATAAAAATCACACTTACTGGAGTGGAAACACGATAACAGTCTTAAAATGGTTTTCCTCAAAATAACTTCTTACTATATTCAAAAAAAAAAAAAAAAAAAGAGCTCTCTCTCCCTCTTTCAGGATAGCTATTGCATTCATGAAACTTCGCATGCCCATTCCTATCCCTCATTAGAAGGATATTACAGAGGAATTTCCTAAAATGCTGGTTATCATTGGATATTATACTCATAAATGACATTTATATCCATCCATCATCTGTAGCTGCTTATCCTGTACAGGGTCGCGGGCAAGCTGGATCCTATCCCAGTTGACTACGGGCGAGAGGCGGGGTACATCCTGGACAAGTCGTCAGGTCATCACAGGGCTGACACATAGACACAAACAACCATTCACACTCACGGTCAATTTAGAGCCACCAATTAACCTAACCGCATGTCTTTGGGCTGTGGTGGAAACTGAAGCACCCAGAGGAAACCCACACAGAAAGGCCCTCGCCGGCTGCTTGGCTCGAACCCAGAACCTTCTTGCTGTGAGGCTACACCACCATGCCACTTATATATGTTTGTTAAGCAACAAAAACTCACTGTTCTATAAATCTCTCTCTTGAAAGTACGTCCAGGTACGCATTCACACTGAATTATGTAATTTATCATGCCTCCGCCACCTTAAGGTGCAGGAGGTATTATGTTTTCGGGCTGTCCGTCTGTCCGTGCGGAAACCTTGTGAACATGATATCTCAAAGGCCAATGAAAGGAATTTCACCAAACTTTCAGCATTTGTGCATTTGGGGACAAAGATAAACTGATTAGATTTTGAGATCAAAAGGTCTAAGGTCAAGGTCACTGTGAGGTCAAATGTCTGTCCGAAAACCTTGTGAACACAGCATCTCTGAGGCTAACACAAGTAATTTCACCAGGTCAAGATTACTGTGAGGTCAAATGTCCATCCCCAAATCGCAACTTAATAAAGCGTGTAGTCTACCGGACGGAGGCATCCCCATTGACGCGTCGAGTTCTATCTAGCTTTTAATTTTGTGACAGCTCAGCAGGCTAAGGCTTGGAGTTACTGACTGGAAGGTTGTGAGTTCGAACCCCAGCATTGCCAAGCTGATAGTGCTGCGCCCTAGGCTCAACCTGTCTACACTGACCCTACATACAGGTAGGAAGACGCAGTATGAAAAGTTTTTTGTAAGGCTTCAATACAACCCCGATTCCAAAAAAGTTGGGACAAAGTACAAATTGCAAATAAAAACAGAATGCAATGATGTGGAAATTTCAAAATTCCATATTTTATTCAGAACAGAACATAGATGACATATCAAATGTTTAAACTGAGAAAATGTATCATTTAAAGAGAAAAATGAGGTGATTTTAAATTCCATGACAACAACACCTCTCAAAAAAGTTGGGACAAGGCCATGTTTCCCACTGTGAGACATCCCCTTTTCTCTTTACAACAGTCTGTAAACGTCTGGGGACTGAGGAGACAAGTTGCTCAAGTTTAGGGATAGGAATGTTAACCCATTCTTGTCTAATGTAGGATTCTAGTTGCTCAACTGTCTTAGGTCTTTTTTGTCGTATCTTCCGTTTTATGATGCGCCAAATGTTTTCTATGGGTGAAAGATCTGGACTGCAGGCTGGCCAGTTCAGTACCCGGACCCTTCCTCTACGCAGCCATGATGCTGTAATTGATGCAGTATGTGGTTTGGCATTGTCATGTTGGAAAATGCAAGGTCTTCCCTGAAAGAGACGTCGTCTGGATGGGAGCGCATGTTACTCTAGAACCTGGATATACCTTTCAGCATTGATGGTGTCTTTCCAGATGTGTAAGCTGCCCATGCCACATGCACTAATGCAACCCCATACCATCAGAGATGCAGGCTTCTGAACTGAGCGCTGATAACAACTTGGGTCGTCCTTCTCCTCTTTAGTCCGAATGACACGACGTCCCTG
Organism: Neoarius graeffei; assembly: GCF_027579695.1. Taxonomy (NCBI): domain Eukaryota; kingdom Metazoa; phylum Chordata; class Actinopteri; order Siluriformes; family Ariidae; genus Neoarius; species Neoarius graeffei. The sequence continues at coordinate 42,016,638 of NC_083594.1, forward strand.
ATTTCCATAAAGAACTTCAAATTTTGATTCGTCTGACCACAGAACAGCTTTCCACTTTGCCACAGTCCATTTTAAATGAGCCTTGGCCCAGAGAAGACGTCTGCGCTTCTGGATCATGTTTAGATACGGCTTCTTCTTTGAACTATAGAGTTTCAGCTGGCAACAGAAGATGGCACGGTGAATTGTGTTCACAGATAATGTTCTCTGGAAATATTCCTGAGCCCATTTTGTGATTTCCAATACAGAAGCATGCCTGTATGTGATGCAGTGCCGTCTAAGGGCCCGAAGATCACGGGCACCCGGTATGGTTTTCCGGCCTTGACCCTTATGCACAGAGATTCTTCCAGATTCTCTGAATCTTTTGATATTATGCACTGTAGATGATGATATGTTCAAACTCTTTGCAATTTCACACTGTCGAACTCCTTTCTGATATTGCTCCACTATTTGTCGGCGCAGAATTAGGGAGATTGGTGATCCTCTTCCCATCTTTACTTCTGAGAGCCGCTGCCACTCCAAGATGCTCTTTTTATACCCAGTCATGTTAATGACCTATTGCCAATTGACCTAATGAGTTGCAATTTGGTCCTCCAGCTGTTCCTTTTTTGTACCTTTAACTTTTCCAGCCTCTTATTGCCCCTGTCCCAACTTTTTTGAGATGTGTTGCTGTCATGAAATTTCAAATGAGCCAATATTTGGCATGACATTTCAAAATGTCTCACTTTCGACATCTGATATGTTGTCTATGTTCTATTGTGAATACAATATCAGTTTTTGAGATTTGTAAATTATTGCATTCCGTTTTTATTTACAATTTGTACTTTGTCCCAACTTTTTTGGAATCGGGGTTGTACGTACATATCAGAAAGAAAAATAAACACTACAAAATAATCCTATTCACATGTAGTGTCTTACCTTAACTACAAAAACCAGGATGTTTAAGACAGTCATAACAGGCATACAATTAATTATTATTATTAACATCATCATCATCAGGCTAGTGTGATCAGGATCCTTCTCACCTGTTTGGAGGCATGTCGGTGGAGTACAGCTCGATTTCTGTATCTGCTAGAAGCACAGCTTTCATGCCTCTTGTACACAGCAGACTGTCGCAGTAAATGCAGTTCACCTGAGCAACACACTTATTCTTAAAATTCGACGTGGACATCGTGCAGCCCGATCAGCCAAAACCCTGCAGATCAGAACAAGCAGAAAATCCTTACTTCCGTCTGACAAACCTAAAAATCTACCTGCTTGCGTTGCAGGGCTATTTAAACCGGATGTAAGCTAACGTTAGTTACCTAACTAGCTTTCGTTCTAAATTTAGGACTCCGATATTTAATTAACCAAGATGTATCTCACCGAAAGCTTTCCAGACGACTAATCTGACAAGTCTACAAAAATAAAAAGGTTACATTTATACATCAGAGCACAAGATGTCCAGCTAGCAACACCTGTCTAATAAAAATAACAAAGCAAGCGAGCTAGCCCAAGAGCATTCAGGTTGACAGAACAGAACAGAACAGATGCTTACTTCTTCTTTTTCTTTGTTTGGTTTGGAAACAAAGACAATTTCGCATCAACTAAATCGACACTTCAAATCGCTGATCTAAACGCGATCATATCATAGAGAGAAATAAGCTAGGCTATCTAAACAAACATGCACTTCCGGAAACATTTTCAAAACCGAGCATACGCGGCTCTGATTGGATAAAAGCGGTCACGTGAGCAGCCACTCGGCTGCCCCGTATGCAGCTCGCCTCATCGGGACTGTTTTTATTCATATTCTGCTCGCACACTGTGTCCAAACTAACACCTTGTGTAAATCACGCCTAAATTCGAGCTGTGCAGGATAAATGAGTCCGTGTAATACGGGTCGGTTTAGGAGCGGCTTTAAAGGGTTTCGGTTCACTTCCGCTTCAGGCGACCAATGGCAAAAGAGGAGGGGTTGGAGCTCCAGCACTTCCACGAAAAAAAGGCGGGGTTAGAGCTTTAGAGCTGGGGGGGAGAAAAGAAAAAAAAAAAAGTCAGATAACACACTCTAGCACACCGTGCGAAAGAATTCTGGATCGTTTTGAGTTTGGAAGACATGCATTAGACCAGAGGAATGGAAATTACCTTTCAAGGTAACTGGTTTATTCGGGTTAGAGGGATCGGTTCAGAGGTGTAGAAGCTTTATAGTAGTGCAGTGAGAATGATTTACAAAGGAAAAAGAAACAACAACAACAAAAAAAAAAGTGTATGTATGTGTGTGTGAGACAGAGAGAGACACATCTGGCGGATGCATTACTACTCAACTTTATGCATATAACAGGAATAGATTAGTGCACAAGGCGTGCATTATGAATCAGTAAAGCACGTAGAGAATGCTCACACCTTTCCATTGAGTTTATAGCCTGTACTGATGTTTCACCCTGCGGTTTGTTCCAGGTTGCAGTGTTGTGCTGAGAACAGAGCGCGATTTGAACCCAGCCCTGCACTTTTCCGGGTCCGAGCCCAGCCGTCTGCTTTGAGAAGCGTGCGCGCGGGAGCGAATCAACCCTTCACAGCTGGAGCACGCACTTCTGGATCCTCACGCATCGTCCTGAGGGCTCCAAGTCGGGAGAGGGAATGACATTGTGCTCTGTTCCTCTGCCGGTTTTCGGAGAGCTCTGCGGGAGCAGGAAATCATAATGCGTGGAGCTCGGGCTTCGATATGAAACAATAATCATCTTCTTTCCCTCTCCTCCACCCATAACAGCCTATTGGATATATCATAACGACACAGAGGCGGTGGAAACAGCGGTTTTTTTTCCTTTTTTTTTGTTGTTGTTGTTTGTTATTGTTGTTTGTGTCACACGGGCTCCCTTTCAGTGTTCGGCTCTTCAGTTTTAAAAGCATCATGACGTCTCCGGCGAAATTCCGCAAAGACAAGGAGATTATAGCTGAATATGAAACTCAAGTGAAAGGTAAGCGTGATGCACATCTGGCTCTTCGTACTGTATGACCCCGGTCTGCGGGCTACTCATCTTATATGGCTAACAATCTAAGTCGGCTGGATTGTGTGGGTTTTTTTTTTTTTCTCTTCTCTTCTCTTCTGCACAGCTCGAAATCAAACCGCAAATCCGATCCTTAATGAATAAATTGTCCCTTTCTTGCTCAATAAAGAAACCTGAGAATGCTGTAGAGGTAATGATAGTCCAGAAGGTAATGCATAGGTTGATGATCAGGTGAATTCTCTTCTCTTCGTGCAATGCAGTTGCATGAGAACATCATTTTAAATTAGAAATTTATAGGATATTCCCCCCCCCCGAAGTTGCATGGATATAATTGAAACTTTAATTAGGTGTATATATAGATATACGTGTATATCTATATATATTATATATGATGGGTCCCCTGTATACACGAGACTGGGCGTTTTCTTTCTTTCTCCCTACACCTCTCCATACTACATGTGTGATTCAATCGCTTTTTCTCTCTGCTGTTAAAATCAGGACCGGTCCTAATCAATCAATATCATCCGCATTTAGGCGATAATCACCATGGTTGTTTTTTTTTTTGTTTTGGTGTTTTTTTTTTCCTCTCCTTTCCCCATATCGTTTTAACCCATTTCCACACCAGGAGAGCACTAAATGAAAGGATGATAAGCAGGAATAATAACCAGCAACCTGGTAAATGATCATCACACAAACTCCTCTCTCTCTAAAATAATAATCTAAAAAAAATCTCTCTAATAATAAACTCCTGCACCGGTTTGATGATCTGAACATGATTGCCTTTCTAAGGTAAAACGCTAAGTAGCTATACCTCCCCAGCCTCCCCATCAGCCATCCAGATGTGCTCGCCCCCACATCTGGATTCACAATTAAAACGTGTTCTTGGATTTTAGAGAACGTTTTGTGTGTGTGTGATCCTCATAAGTAATCATTAGTGTATGATCAACTGGCAGCATTTGTTTGTTTGTTTGTTTGTTTTTCTCTCTGACAGCCAATACATTATTCTATTGTTCATGATCACTGGGAAGTCTCGAATACAGCTCGTCTTTGGAACTAAAAATCCCTCAGGGTATACGAGATTATTACTTGTCGGGCTGTACGACGCAATCCGTTTTCAAACGTGTTTTCTCCCTGTGTTACAACGAAGCTCCTCTAACGATAGATCTACGACTAAGACAGAAAAATCAATGATGGTTTTTTTTTTTTCTGTTTACGTTGCCGATCAATGTAATCTGGGCTCGTACGGAAAAATCGAGGTCGCACAAAACAAACGTCCTTAAAGTGAGCTTGATCGTGTTTTTGTTTGCGTTTCACGATTGTCGTGACCATATACGTGGCTGTATGGTGAGTTTTGCGTGAAGCTATGCCCTTTTTGTATTGGTGGCTTTAAGACGAGTGTCGTAGCTGCGTGTCGCAGGGAGATCTCATCTCGTTATCTCTAGCCGCTTTATCCTTCTACAGGGTCGCAGGCAAGCTGGAGCCTATCCCAGCTGACTACGGGTGAAAGGCGGGGTACACCCTGGACAAGTCGCCAGGTCATCACAGGGCTGACACAACCATTCACACTCACATTCACACCTACGGTCAATTTAGAGTCACCAGTTAACCTAACCTGCATGTCTTTGGACTGTGGGGGAAACCGGAGCACCCGGAGGAAACCCGCGCGGACACGGGGAGAACACGCAAACTCCACACAGAAAGGCCCTCGCCGGCCACGGGGCTCGAACCCGGACCTTCTTGCTGTGAGGCGACAGCGCTAACCACTACACCACCGTCACAGGGAGATATTAATAAAAAATGAGAACACTTTGACATGAGCTTTTTGGTTGTCGACATTCATTCTAAAACTAAATGATCTCCAATCCTGACAAAAAAAAAAAATGTTTGATTTTGACTCTGACAAAAATCAAGTAGTATAACCCTGGCTTAAATCTATTCGTTTTTCTTTATGAAGAGAGTACCTATGTTTTTCTGAACACAATGTAAGAGCTAAGGAGATGTGTATGATTTTATTTAACCAAACAACCCCTGTTGCATTCAAGAGATCATGAACAAATCCCCCCATTTTATAAGGATTACCCTGAAATAAATTTAGCCGCCTCAGTGTTTTATTTTGGTTGGACTTGTCCCAGTTTTTGGCCTTGGGGTCTTCCAAAGTTCTGAAGAGCAGAGCTGTGTAATCGCTCGCCAAGTGACACGCTGGGTGAAGCTGAGGTCATTCCATTCTTCTCAATTCTAACACCAGGAGTCTGTAAAAAGGAGCAGTTTTCAGTTCAGTATCATGAACTTGTTCACCTTGAAAACAGCCCTGCAACACCGAACGGGCACAGTTATACAGAGAATAGACTACAGTATACAAGACCCTGCCAGCTGACGGGCCTGTTCGCTTAAAGCTTTCACGCTTGAGAGGTTTTAAAGCTATTATTTGTACTTTTATCAATGGAGAACTCTTTTTAATCCTCAGAAGGGAAGATGGCACAGATCGTTACTGGCCTTTATTGAACTGTTAATCTCAAAATCAGCCTGCTTCTAAATCTGTTTTATCCAGTCGCCTGTGCTCTGGAAGACACGGTCAATCATCCCGACTAAAGGCAGGTGGATTTAAAGACGCTTGTGTGCTTTCTCATAGCTGTGTGAACATCGTGGAAAGGTTGGACTGTGTAATGTAATCAGACTAGTCAATGTCTTTCACTATGTCAGATTAGTCAATCACAGTGCCATAAATCCTTGCGGTGTCTTGGTCAGGAGGCTGAGAACACTACAAGTTTGACCCTGACCAATCCTTGTTCACATTCTTGCGTACCATCAGGGAGGAGGGTCAGGAAACTGTCAATCATGGCTACAGAAGGAACACACCGGTGGAGTTGGTGAACTAGGCGAAAAAAGATACAAAAATTCTGACATGCTACACTCTAAAAAATAAAGGTGCTTCAGTGGTTCTTCAAATCTTTGGATGGTTCCATGGAGAGTCAAAACTCTGTGATGAACCATTACATTATGCAAAAGGTTCTTCACATTGGAAATGGTTCTTCAGAGCCTGGCATTTTCTTGCCATTTGCTGGTCAATGCACATAGGCTATGTTTACACAAATCTGTCTTCACTGCTCAAACAAATGGTTTAAATGGTTCTTTAAAGAACTGTTGCATGAACGGTTCTTTGAAGCCCTGAAAAAGGTTCTTCTATGGCATCGCCCTAAAGAACCGGTACTGGCCCCATTATTATTATTATTTTTTTTTTTTAGAGTGTAGACTTTTCTTCAGGGTGGTGTGGAGCATCCCAGACGCCATATCACTGTTCTGCGGTTACGTCACACTACAAGGCACGTTTATATTCGAGCTCGACACAAGAAATTTGTCGTGTCAGAATCAGGCTGAATTCCCAGCATATGGAAAGCGACAAATGACCATTCTTTTTTTTTTTTTTTAACCACGTGTGTGACAGAGCCATAATTTCAGCAACAGCGGCAAGTGACAAAGGGACCGTGCATTTGGAATTTAACTCCAAATGATTGGCTCATTACTGGACCATCACCTATTCCACATTACTTCCTGCTCAACGCTCAAAATAGAAGAGAAAACTGGATTAAATAATTATCCTGTCATACACACACACCGCACACTTTATTAAGAACACCCACAGACCTGCTGTTTGATGCAGTTCTCTAAATCAGCCAATCACAATGCATCAAATCATGCAGATACAAATCAAGAGCTTCAGTTAATGTTCACGATGTTCAGACATCAGAATGGGAAAAAAAAAATTGTGATCTCAAAGTGTGACTTTCACTGTGGCATGGGTGTTTGAGTATTTCAGAAACTGCTGACCTCCTGGGGTTTTCACACAAGTCTCTACAATGTACACAGAATGGTGCGGAAAAAAAACCACTAAAACAAACACAAAAAAAAAAAACCCACTGAGTTGAGTGAGCAACAGTTCTGTGGGTGGAAACAAACGCCTTGTTGACAAGAGAGGTCAGAGGAAAATGGCCAGATTGGTTCAAGTTTTTCTGCTAGGAAGGCTATACATAGCAGGCTTTCGTGTAAACGGGGGAACAGGGGCGCTGCGCCCCCTTACTGACTCTGTGAAAACATCCCAGCAACACTACGTGACAATGTGTCTGATCATCAAATACGTTATAATTGCTCCAAAAATATTCCAATCATAGTAGATACACCGCCAGACGGTGCAAAAACAATCCGAATTGGTGTTTTCCAGACCGAGGCGCCATGTTTAGTTGTTTACTTGTCACGGCTGCTCTCGCGAGATTTGACATGGGTTACATACAAGGTCAGCTGACTTGTAGAGCGAGATTTCTCGAGACTGAATGACCTTTCACCCACCGGCGCGGGAGCTTTTGACAGAAGTAGTTTGCGAGTTGTTTTTGTTGACACTTGGGCATTTAAAGATGTCATCCCGAGGCACGAAACGGAAGAAAGCCAAAGACGGTCCGGGGCAGAAGAAGATTACTTCTTTCTTTTTCAATGTTGACAGACAATTTGTTACAATTTCCCTCTCAGATAGCCTCAGAATGTCCCATTAGAGCATTTTTCAAAGGCTTTGCACGGCGGGGGGGCGGATGGTGCCGGTTGTCCCCCCCCCCCCCGAGTGTGCGACTCGTATTGGCGTATTGTATTACACTTACCGACCTTTTCGGTTTGTAGCCATGTTGAATGTAGTTTGTATGGTCCACGGCAGGCGTCGCTTATCCACGTGATCTTCACGAGACTTCAAACGTGAAGTGTCAGCGCCGCCATTTTGAAAACTCTTTACACAGCGGCCAGATCGCCCTATCGTTCCAAATTTGATTAATTTTGAGATTTGCCAGCTTCATCAGTGATGGAGATTATTCCATACGACTTCAAACTGTGTGATATGGGAAAAAATGAATATCCCGATACATTTTCTCCATTTCACGATATACGATATATATCTCGATATATTTAAATCTCCTCTAAAGGACCCCATGAAATCTAACTTTTACTCTTTACTGTTTTCACTACAATCCCTGCAGATTAAATAACATTCTTGGTTAACTTTACAGGTGGTTTTCAGCAACACATTTTAAATTGTCATGTTCGTGATTAATCACAGTTGAATTAAGACTATTTTTATTCAACAAAGATGTGGCACAAACTGCAAAAACAATCTTGAAAATTGCAACAAAGGGGCAACACAATACAGAGCTGCTCAGAGCTCAAACCAATAAAGTGCAGCTCAACACTGAGAAAGACATTTAGCCTAAATAAGAAAAATGCTCATTCATTAAATTATTTAAAAAAAAATAGATCTCCAAGCTATTAACCTGACTACTGAGAACCACTGGAACATTCACAATAGAGAGAGAGAAGAGAGAGATCTGCAAAACATAATTTTTCTCTTTGCACACTTTTGAACTCAATGTTTTCTGGCTCTGCCTCTCAGATGTGTATAATTCCGGCTGCTGCCTTTCGTGATGACAGGTTTTTTTTTTGCACACTTTACAAACTGGCATTTGCTGTTCCACGTCCTCCTCGCGATATCCAAAAAATGCCAGATGACTGACCCCTTACTAGTTCTTTTAGGAACCAATTCGTCCGCTTCCATTTTTAATTTGTCGCTGAAATTGCCAGAGCTTACACGGGAGCCTATGCAACACCAGCGATTGCACGAACCGAGTCAGCGCTGTAAACCAGAACTAGGAAATCTTCCCGCCGGCAGTGCTGCCAGATACTGCTGACGTTTTCCAGCCCAAAATATGTTCAAAACCCGCCAAAACGCACTTAAAACCGCCCAATCTGGCAACACAACCGAAACTAGAAAATCTTCCCGGAAGTTCCTTTCAGCACCGAGATGTCGCCCGGGATTGGTTGGCGAGTGTGTGACGTTATTGTTTTCTTTACCCTTAGGCAGCCTCTCACGTTACTGCCTGAGGGACAGGGAGAAAACCACCGGGAAATGTTTTAAACAAACACGAAACGAATGCAAGTCGGAAGATGACCATAAAATACTCTATAGTTACAATATAATAATTTTATGTATCGCACACAGAATTTTCAGCGATATATCGAGTATATTCGATATAATTGCACAGCCCTACTTCAAACCAACGTGGAGTAGAGTTGGAAAGACGACGGGATAAGGACTATCCCGTCGCACTGGTATTTACGTCATTACTGTTGCACAATTAAAACGTGCCAGATCAGGCGGCTGGTGGGTTTTCAAAATAATAAAAATACATGCCTGTATTTTTGTAATAAATACATATGCTGAGCACATTTCCCACATAATCCTCACTAAGGTTTCGGACAGCACTACAAAATGGCGTCCACACTATATAGTGAGTAGGGAGCGATTTCAGACACAGGGAAAACTTCCGGCTTGATTTCGTCAGCATTCGAAAGAGGGCGTGTGCGTCTTTCGACAACTTTGGCAGATGTTGTTCACTTTGATTTCCGCCGTACGTTTTACTTCTGCCCTACGATGTCTCGCACAGGTCTCAACGCATCTCGTTTACGGCCATCGCTTTGACATACGGACTGACGTTACATAGCATATTTCAAACACTCATAACTTGCTATAGCAGTGACAAGATAGCTATCAAAAGTGCATTCCTATATTTTATAAAAATGAGAAATAGAATTTTGATGATTAAAAAAAATTTGCCTTCAGTTCTCCTTTAAATTGATGAGTGGCACTCTACTGTAACTCCATTTTGCAGTGTTTGCAGATTTAATAATGAGGTTAATCACAGCGCCGCAGTGTGTACTGATGAAAACGAGAGACACAGTACGCGTGTCCCTGACTGCACAGAATGGATGTTTATTTTAATATCAACCCTGCGTACAGCATTCTGAATCGGTATCTAGATCTGGTTTATCAATGCGTTCCTAAGTGGCATCACCATGGCTGTTTAATGTTCTCTTGCTTCAGGATTGAGTCGCATCACTGGGGCCAAGCTTACATTAGACCGTATCTGTCTCGTTTTCTTCGCGGATGCACTGTCCGTTTACATTAAAACGCCTGGAAACGCCGGGAAACGGGAATCCGCCAGGGTCCACGTATTCAATCCAGATCGTGTCTGATCCGGTGCTGTGTAAACATTGAGAATACGCGGATACGCTGTGCTGAGCTCTAGCTGGCGTCGTCATTGGACAACGTCACTGTGACATCCACCTTCCTGATTCGCTGGCGTTGGTCATGTGACGCGACTGCTGAAAAACGGCGCGGACTTCCGCCTTGAATCACCTTTCATTAAAGAGTATAAAAGTATGAAAATACTGCAAATACTGATGCAAATACTGCCCATTGTGTAGTTATGATGGTCTTTAGGCTTGCCATCCTTCCACTTGCAAGTGGTAAGTGATATGCGCTGATATCCGCTGAATGATCCGCTGATACGGTCTAATGTAAACCCCACCTGGGACCAAGGTTCAGAATTTGTTTTCTGTGGTCCAGAAACAGATTCTTAGATGTGAACGTTAACTTTCCACCTCTGTGAGTGATGGCCTTTCACTTTCTATTGATTTCTAAGACGATTTGCTTTCTTAGGCTTGTAACTGCCCAGTAACATCAATAACCGTGAAATCTACGGCATGACCCTGCATTTTCTCTTTGAAACAGGAATCCTGTAGTAGTTGTAGTTAAAAGATCGCCGTATCCAGGTATCATGAATTCCCTACAGTTTCCAGGCCGGTGTTTACCATGTATTGATTCTGCTGATGAGGGGCATTATGGGGTAGAAGTTTTCATTGAAAGTCGAAAAACATCATCTCATCTCATTATCTCTAGCCGCTTTATCCTGTTCTACAGGGTCGCAGGCAAGCTGGAGCCTATCCCAGCTGACTACGGGCGAAAGGCGGGGTACACCCTGAACAAGTCGCCAGGTCATCACAGGGCTGACACATAGACACAGACAACCATTCACACTCACATTCGCACCTACGGTCAATTTAGAGTCGCCAGTTAACCTAACCTGCATGTCTTTGGACTGTGGGGGAAACCGGAGCACCCGGAGGAAACCCATGCGGACACGGGGAGAACATGCAAACTCCGCACAGAAAGGCCCTCGCCGGCCACGGGGCTCGAACCCGGACCTTCTTGCTGTGAGGTGACAGCGCTAACCACTACACCACCGTGCCGCCCTAAAAACATCAAATCCTGTAATTGCTGCTGTCTTTCTTGGGACGCTGTTTTTGAGAATGAATTCTCGTGAATGCCTTTAGATCATTTCTCACATTGTCATTATAAGCTGACGGAGAGTGTGGCTGTGGGGGAAATAAACAAACTAGCATGGCAGTGTGTGGCTCCATTTAGATGAAATGCACTGCGGTTTCATTTAATTATGGTCAGAAATGTGTGTATTCGATAGCGCAAGTGTATGTTGTGTACGAACTTTCTAGGAGGAAGTAACAAGAAGAAGACGGTCACATGCACACTCAAGCACAGTGAAATTTGTCCTCTGCATTTAACCCATCTGAAGCAGTGAACACACACACAGAGCAGTGGGTAACCATGCTACAGCGCCTGGGGAGCAATTGGGGGTTAGGTGCCTTGCTCAAGGCCACTTCAACCCAAGACCGCCCCTACATTTTTTAACTGTGGAGGAAACACACGCAGACATGAGAACATGCAAACGCCTCACAGAAAGGCCCCTGTTGGCCACTGGGCTTGAACCCAGAACCTTCTTGCTGTGAGGCGACAGTGCTAACCACTACAAAGGTAGCGATAGAACGTTTACTAGCCTAGTAAACTAGACCCAACCGCCTAGCGGCCAAAAATATTTTTGCCTAGCGAGTGGGTCTAGCCTCGCACCATATAAACAAAAACACCCCGGGCATCAAATCGTGCCCGCCAATCACAACGCAAGGTTTTTGTTTGGATTCTTTGGGCGGGCTTTTGCAGGAGTGACGACAAAGCTGCGCGACGCTGGAGAAAGCACAACAGGAAAGATGACTACGGGCTAGTGAACAGCGCGTGTTTGATTCCGCTTTGGAATCAGTTTTAGAAGAATTAGACTTGGAGTTTTCGTTGAAACATGAGCAGGAAGAGGCTCTCCGCTCATTCCTTTTCAAGAAGGACGTTTTCGCTGTTTTGCCGACCGGCTATGGCAAAAGTCTGATCTACCAGCTGGCTCCGCTCGTAGCCAAAAGGATGGGGCTAGTTTGTGCAGTACGAAGAATTAATAAACAGCTTTGAAACATTACTTTTTGATTGTTTCTTATTTTCCCGTTATTTTAAATTTAAGGGAAATTATTTCACCAAACACCACTAAATAAAAACTCGCAAACAGTTTAAACAAACCCTTGAAAAACACTTGGAAAAAAAAAAAAAGTGTATGTGGTACAGACTCCAAACTTGTGGTCATTATCTCCAAACTTCTTAATATCTAGAACCTGTTTATTAATTAATACGCATTTTGAAAAATTATTTAATTTCAAGGTCTCCCCCACTGCTTTCTGTCGCTCTGACTACGTCACAGTCACTGTTGCGCTGATTGGTCAGAGCGTTGGCCTATACGCACAGAGACAGTTTGAAAGACAGTGGGTTGTTCCTCCTACCCGCTTCGGAAATGTCTACGGATCGAGGCCAGACTAAATATTCACATTTAGTCTGGCTTGCCAGGCTACATGTTTACAGCAAGTGGATCAGAAGGCTGAAAGTGTTTTCAGTGCAGTTAGTATCCCTGCCGTGAGAAACAGAGGTTGCTGCGATATGATTTAGAGGGACGTAGTTTTGAATTTTGGGGCGTCATAGCACAAAGGATGAGTGAGGAACGTGATTGGGTAAAATAAGTGAGGCTACGTTCACATTACAAGCCTCGTTTTTCAATTCCGATTTTTTTTGCTCAGATCCGATTTGCCTGTCTTGACAGTCCACGTTCATAATTACAAAGTGATCTGTATCTAACTGTAACGTGAACGCATCTGTCCGCTGAAACTGCACATATGCGCATATTGATACATTTTTGCACAAAAAAAAAGCCATGTTTGAGAGACAACTCATGGTATTAAAACCAACTAAATGGATGTGCTAGTAGCCAACACGCGCATCGTATTTTGCTCTGGAGATCGACCAACAGTTTGTCAGCTGTACACGATCAGGTCGAGAAGATATTTAAAAAAAAAAAAAAAGCCAGATGGCTAGTTTTTGCTGTTTTCGCAGCTATTGTATCTCTCCTCCACTGTTGTTTTATCACACTGCCGGTGCTGTTGGACAAAGACAGCACTCAGCACATGCGTAGGCAAAAGACCACATGAATTACAATCTGACCATTTTCATTCAAGTCACAAATCAGGTACGTATCCGATTCTAGGACCACATATGAAAGTGACTCAAATCTGATTTGAAAAGACTATTTCTGTGGCATGGAAAAAACAAAAACAGATCTGTGTCACATTAAGGCAAAATAAATCAGATTTGAGTCACTTCAGCATCTTAAATGTGAACGTAGCCTGAGAGTCAACAGTAAAGCATTTCTTAAATTTAATGAAATGCATTTTAATTGATAGTTTGAAAAAGGCAACAGGTACCCTCCTAATTATACACCATATCTAACGATACAGAATGAATTCATCAATATGTATGATTACCTTGCGTTCACACTCGAAAGCATTTACATTTTATTAGTGTGTCAAACACGGATGGGGTCACTTTTTTTTTGAAGTTCTGCTCGAAGATAGCAGTAACCAAAATCTTTAGAGTAGAGTTGAGTCGAGTCTTTCGGCTGGGTAGGAATTGTAGTATTCCAAGTTGAGCCGCTCCTATTTCAGTTGACTGTCGTTTCAGGTCTCCTGTGGGTTGTCTAGTGCCCTGTGGTCGTAGACCATGGGATGGTCCTCCATATGTTTGTCCAACCGTGCTTTGAATACATTAACATTTGGCGCTGTAACGACTGTCTCAGGCAGGTTGTTCCACCAACAGACCATTCGGTTGCTGAAGAAATACAGTCTTCTGTTGATCTCGACAGTGTTCCTTTTCAATTGAAGACTATGCCGTCTTGTCTTAGTGTTTATCTTCATTCCTGTTATGCATACCTTTTGTATTGTATTTTTCATGTACATATTTGCAGGTGTTTTAGTCTGCGGTACAGTAATGTAGGTAGCTTAAGAGCTTTCAGCCTGTCCTCATATGGAAGATCCCTCAGTCCAGGTACTCGTTTTGTGGCACGTCTTTGAACACTCTCAATCCGTTCTGCCAATTTCCACGTGTAGGGTGAACATACTGGGGCACCGTACTCAAGATGTGGGCGTATCATACCCCTTTTCCACCAAATCAGTTCCAGGGCTGGTTCGGGGCCAGTGCTGGTTCACAACTCGTTCAACTTGCGAGCCAGCTGAGAACCAGTTTGCTTTTCCATAGCTCGCGGTGCTAAGCAGAGCCACGTCATTACGTCGCTGTATACGTCATTGTATACGTCAGTTACGGCGCTACGTTTACATAAACCTTGGCGCGAATATCAAAGCAAAAACAACACGGAAGAAGCAGCAACAACAACAATAATAATAATGGATGACTTCGCGTTTGTACAGCTGCTGCTTCCTGTCGCTTAAAAATGGCGATCTTTCACGGTCTTGTTATTGTTGTTGGTCTTAACAACTCCGCCCCCCTGCTAACGTAAGCGGTTCTTTCCTCTGGCCCAGCGGAGAGTTGGTGCTAGCCTGGAACTGGTTTTTCTGGCCCCAGAGCCAGTTCTTTGTTAGTGGAAACAGAAAACCCGGTTCCAAACTAAGCACTGGGACTGCTTTGGTGGAAAAGGGGCATCAGTGACTTGTACAGGAGAAAGAAGACATCTTTATCCACGTATTCAAATGATCACCACAGAAGTCCTGCAACCTGGTTGGCTTTTGAGACTATAGCTGCTATATGGTTCTCAAAACTGAGCTTGCAGTCTTCCAGAATCCATCCATTATCCGTAGCCGCTTATCCTGTACAGGGTCGCAGGCAAGCTGGAGCCTATCCCAGCTGACTATGGGCGAGAGGCGGGGTACACCCTGGACAAGTCGCCAGGTCATCACGGGGCTGACACAGAGACAAAACCATTAACACTCCAGGGGTTTTTCTAGGAAAAAAAATTTAGTATGAGGGCGCTCACCATGGCGAGGGAGCGAAGCGACCGGAGAATGGTGCAGAAGGATTCCCCCCCTTCCGCCGTGTGAAGCCTTTGAAAAATTGAAGCTACAATGGGACACTGAGGCTATCTGAGAGGGAAATTGTAACAAATTGTTTCTCAACATTGAAAAAGAAAATAAAACTGTCACAAACACTTAATTCAAATTCTAATACCTCATAATTCAAATTACACAATACTAATTCCTCATGATTCAAATTGAAATTTATAATTCAAATTCATCAAACTTACAAAGTATTAAACATTCACCAGAGGAATCTGTTGTTTTCTTATACTAGAATAAGGTAGAGTTAATTGTTCAAAATGAAAAAAAAAAAATTCCAGAGCAAAGTTATTTTCTTTAAAAGGAAACTATAAAAAGTAAACATTGTAAAGTTGGAATCCAACCCAAATCACAAAGTTTGAAACCATGCAAAAATGTAAGCGTGCTAAAAAAAAAAAAAGCCCACTATACTTGAGCTTTTCCTGGAACTCGGCCTTTTTCTCATTTTGCTTTTCCGCTGAACACTCGGTGCTTTTACCAGAGCAAGACATCTGGTCTTTGTTCATCACAGATTCTGCGACGCCGCTGTCACAGCGCTCGGTTGGCGCGTCCTTCAATGAGGCCCTGGAACCGGTGGCATGGACCAATCCCTTGATTGTCGCGATCTTGCCATCGGAAAGTTCTTTATCCGCTTTGTGACAGAAAAAAGCAGTCATCTTCTGCCCCGGACAGTCTTTGGCTTTCTTCTGTTTTGTGCCGCTGGATGGCATCTTTAAATGCCTAAGTGTCAACAAAAACAACTCGAACTTCTTCTGTCAAAAGCTCCCGCGCCGGTGGGTGAAAGGTCATTTGGTCTCAAGAAATCTCGCTCGACAAGTCAGCTGACCTTGTATGTAACCTATGTCAAATCTCGCAAGAGCAGCGGCGACAAGTAAACAACTAAACATGGCGCCTCGGTCTGGAAAACGCCAATTCGGCTCGTTTTTGCACCGTCTGGCGGTGTATCTACTATGATTGGAATATTTTGGGAGTAATTATAACGTATTTGATGATCAGACACATTGTCACGTGGTGTTGCTGGGATGTTTTCATGCAGAAAAGATCATTTTGAGAAAGATTGCATGTTGTGCAGTAGCATACAAGTGCATGGCCTGAGTGTGACTTGGGGTTCAATCGGCATTTCGGTAAGGGGGCGCACGCCGAGAGTAAGAGGGCGCAGCACTTTTGTTCCCCGGTTTAGACGAAAGCATGCACTCACATTCACACCTATGGGCAATTTAGAGTCACCAGTTAACCTAACCTGCATGTCTTTGGACTGTGGGGGAAACCGGAGCACCCGGAGGAAACCCACGCGGACACGGGGAGAACATGCAAACTCCGCACAGAAAGGCCCTCACCGACTGCTGGGCTCAAACCCAGAACCTTCTTGCCGCCCCATCCACCAGAATCCCCAGATCTTTTTCCTGTTGTGTGAAGGCTAATGGCACCATTCTTGTTTTATCAGTCATGGTATGTATACGTGTCGTCGGGATGCCCTGAACCAATTCGGATCGCTGTACATTTGTCAGGATAGAAATTTACAATCTAATGTAAAATTCCCATCACAATTAAAAAAAAAATAGGAGATTGTGGCTTTCCTTCTATTTTTACCAGCCAAATTCAGTTGAATGGAAACGAAACACAGTTGAACAGAGGACCTGAAATTATATAGTGTTCCTCTTGGGCTCTGAAAAATATTTTTCACTTTTTTCCTTGAAAAATCAAGTCAAAGAAGTATTCTTCACTTAGGCTGCATTTTTTTTTTCCTGAGTTACCGACTTATGAAAGTGGACTTAATACAGGTTTATACCAACCAAACTGGCACAATTCAAATATCTGTACAGATACAGCTCTCTCCATTCCATATAAAATTTAGACTCCAGTCTCTAATCAGAAATACCCGATTTTGGGCTTCCTGTGCACATCTCCCATAACCCGGCATGGAACAGAACGGTACCGTCACGTACGTACGTATGTATGTATGTGTTATTTACCAGCTGGGAGGTCCGTATGGTGAAACACCGTGACCGAGGTCTTGAAAGTACTGAGCGAGGCCCTCTGAGCCGAGGTCAGTACTCAAGGCCGAGGTCACGGTATTTCACCATACGGACCGACCTTAAGCTGGTAAATAACATTTATTTTTTTCTTGACCAAATTCTAACAGAAAACGAGAGCGCCCGAAAGGGAAAACCGAGCCGACCCACCATTTTGAATCCTCATTCACGGCTGTAGTGCAAATGGCTTCCTCCTCGGTATACAAGTGCACTTCCATGGCAGGAAAAAAAACTACATTTTGCCACCTATGTAGTCCCCTATTTATACAAAATTGAGTCATTCAGGATTCAGCCAGGGTGGCATGGTGATGTAGTGGTTAGCGCTGTCGCCTCACAGCAAGAAGGTCCGGGTTCGAGCCCCGGGGCCGGCGAGGGCCTTTCGGTGCGGAGTTTGCATGTTCTCCCCGTGTCCGCGTGGGTTTCCTCCGGGTGCTCCGGTTTCCCCCACAGTCCAAAGACATGCAGGTTAGGTTAACTGGTGACTCTAAATTGACCGTAGGTGTGAATGTGAGTGTGAATGGTTGTCTGTGTCTATGTGTCAGCCCTGTGATGACCTGGCGACTTGTCCAGGGTGTACCCCGCCTTTCGCCCGTAGTCAGCTGGGATAGGCTCCAGCTTGCCTGCGACCCTGTAGAACAGGATAAAGCAGCTACAGATAATGAGATGAGAATGCACCGCACCAAGTGCACAGCCATGATAAAATCAGTGCTGGCCCCTCACTTTAGAAGTGAGTTAAAGAGCGGCATAGGTGAGTCCCCATTCTCCCTCTACTTGGATGAAACCACTGATATATTGGTCAACAAACTGTTGTGCATATGCATTAAGTACCGCTCCATTAAACATGGCAAATTCATCAGCTCTTATCTGGGGTTGGTTGAGTTGAGTAGCGCAAATGGCAGGGCCATCACAGACGCAATACTTACCTTCCTGAAAGAGTATGGCCTGAACATTAAAAACATGGTGGGAATCGCCATAGATGGAGCGAGTGTTATGGTAGGGAAACACCACTTGGTGTTCACTCTGCTGAAAGAATTGCTGCCCGATCTAAAATTGATCAGATGCGTGTGTCATTCGTTGGATATAGTGGCGAAGAAGGCCATGGATCAACTACCGAGCAATGTTGACTTCATGATAAGGGAGACCTTCAACTGGTTCAGTCACTCAGCCAAGCGTCAATCTGAGTACAAAATTCTGTTTGAAACGCTTAATGATGGACTGAGCCCACTGAAATTACTGTCACCATGCACTACTTGTTGGTTAGGTGTAGCTGACTCTATCGACAGAATTTTTCAACAGCGGGATGCACTGAAGCTGCACTTTAGTGTCGCTGCTGGTGCTGAACACTGCTACACAGCAAGGCTGCTGAGCGAAATGTACAGTGATCAAGCAAACATGCTTTACATGCACTTCCTTTGGCCAATCTTGGGGGAAATAAAAACAGTGAATAAGATCTTTCAACTGGAGACGGGGGACTCACTGGGTGTCTTTCGGGATCTTGAGAGACTGTACTTGTCCGCACTGCCCCCTGAAATGAAAGAAACCATCTCTGCGCGGTGCTTTGCATTCATCAAAGAACTTTTGGTGCAATACCAAATGCGCTTAACAGACTCACTGGATATGCTGTGGCAAATGGAGCTGCTCTCCCCCAAGTCAGTTATGTCCACCATGGACAGACCAAGGGTGAGGGAGTTACCGATGGAGTTTTTCACGTGCGCCGTTGACACCTTGGAGTGCCAGTGGAGAAATGTCGCATCAGCTGGTTTTTCAGGCGACCAGGCCATTGACACATTTTGGATGGAGATCGAAGTGTTCAAAGACGCAGGGGGGAATGCATGTTTTCAAGATCTTGCATTGGGTGCCATCCGACTGCTGTCTTTGCCCATATCCAATGCGCACGTCGAGAGAGCGTTTTCCCAAGTTGCGCTCTTGAAAGACAATACAAGAAATCATATGGAACTCTCTCTCCTGTCCAGCCTCATGGAGGTCCGCTCCGGCCTGTCCAAGAATGGATGGACGTCCGCTACCTTCAGACCTCCCCAGCAGCTGTTGGAGAGGTTTAATTCTTTGATGTACGAGTAACAGCTGATGATGGTAATGTGCTGTTCTGAATATGTAGCCTGTGTTTATGCGTAAAGAAGATGGTAGGCCTAATGCGCTGTTTTTGTTCTGAATTATAGCCTGTGTTTATTCATTCATTCATTCATTATCTCTAGCCGCTTTATCCTTCTACAGGGTCACAGGCAAGCTGGAGCCTATCCCAGCTGACTACGGGCGAAAGGCGGGGTACACCCTGGACAAGTCACCAGGTCATCACAGGGCTGACACATAGACACAGACAACCATTCACACTCACATTCACACCTACGGTCAATTTAGAGTCACCAGTTAACCTAACCTGCATGTCTTTGGACTGTGGGGGAAACCGGAGCACCCGGAGGAAACCCACGCGGACACGGGGAGAACATGCAAACTCCGCACAGAAAGGCCCTCGCCGGCCCCGGGGCTCGAACCCAGGACCTTCTTGCTGTGAGGCGACAGCGCTAACCACTACACCACCGTGCCGCCCGCCTGTGTTTATGTGTAAAGAAAACTTGTGGCCAGTTACAATATCTGATTCATTCATTAATGCCATAATGCCTTTTAATTAATTAAAGGAAAAGGCAACTTTTGTACAAAATCACCACAAATAGATAGATAAATATATAAAGTAATTGATCATGGAATTTATAGAGAAAGAACAGACCGCATAACAGTATCTTTTAACTTTTAATAATATGGGCTTGCGCTGAGCTCAGCGAAGATGCGTTCCGCCATATTGACCTACTGCGTGACGTCATGCGGCCCACCACTGAAAAGAACTCTTCAGTGCTTCATGGTAATAAGGTAAAAAAACAGTACAATCGCTTCTTCAAAGTTTCACCAAATGGTTTTATTTATGCAGCTTAAAGCTCATAATACTGTATAACTTTGGTCGAGTAAAAACACGGAGCAAAAACATGGCTGAATCCTGAATGACTCCTATTTGGATTTGTCCTACCAAGCCTACTGCGCATGCGCGAAGCGGCTCGGCTCGGTTTTCCCTTTCGGGCGCTCTCGTTTTCTGTTAGAATTTGGTAAAGAAAAAAAAAATATATATATATTATTTACCAGCTTACCGGGTCCATGAACATAAATCTGACAGCTGACAAGGTCGGGATATAAACGAATCGAATACAAGCCACCCGCCGGGACTCCTAATCACAGTGATCTGCTTGTAAACACTGTTTTCATGGGCCCAGTGACGTCACAGATCAGAGGGAGGCGCATTAACGAAAGATTCTGATTGGTTTATAGTTGCCCACAATCTCAAAATGGCCGCCTCCTCCAACTTCGGCTCCTCTGTGTCAATTCATGATTTCAAAGTTAAAAATATTTTTTCATGTTCGATATATAATGGAAATAATTAACGGAATTGATTACGTATATGTTTTTCTCCTATTACACACCTGGTTTTGTACAAAAGTTGCCTTTTCCTTTAATGTAAAAAGCCATATACTATAGGCTACGTTACATGTGCTTATATGGCTAGGTTTTTTTTCTATCCTGATTGTTGTGAGATTGTGGTTTCAACACTCAAACCTGGGAATGAGTGGGCCTATGTCGTGAGTGTATGTTTTTCACATGTTCTGTGTCACTGTCACTGTCATTTATCTGTGATAAAATACCATTTTACATTTGGGCTAATACATTTAATACTGTAAATGCTTTTAAACACACGTTTATTCAAATATTAAATGTTTTCGTGTGAAAAAACGTTGTTGGGCATTTTTTTGCTTAAGTGGGCGGGTTTTAGAACCCACTACGTTCAGACTGCACCCTGAAACGACCCATATCCGATTTTTTTTGCCCATATGCGACCTGTATCCGATTTGTTATTGACAATCTGAACGACACAGATCCGATTTTTTTCACATGCGACCCAGGCCGCTTGGATATGTGGTCCTAATTCCGATGCATATCTGTTATTTTCACATGCGACTGCAGTCTGACCGGACAGGTCGCATTCATGCGACCTACACGTCATCGACAAGAGACAAACGTCACTATTCTGCGTTGGCTAATCCCACCTCTTTGGTGGAAAACAACAACATTTGTACAGTTTTCAGAATTTAAATAGACTTTTATAGAATTGATCAAGCTAATGGTGGATTTGGTAGGGACCTGGATGTTAAATCATCCTGTATTACAAGATTATAAGATTGTTCTGGAAATTTCCAGTAATTTGACACCTTCGGTCTCATTAGTCTGCTGCCCACATTAATCAGATTATTGTGTGAGTTCCACCGCCGCCACAAAAACCACATCGCCAGGTCTCGCCTCATCTCCATGCTTTACTTGCAAACTTGAAGAGTGCGCTTTTTTTTTTGTTGTTTACGCATTACCTAGATGTGCTTGTTACGTGTCAATTTGCGCATGCGGGACACTTTTGGGTCGTTTTCCGTTCATATTGGAGATCGCATACAAGTCTCATACACTACGTTCACACTGCAGGCTGAAGTGACTCAACTCTGATTTTTTCGCCCATATGTGACCTGTATCCGATCTTTTATTGACAATATGAACGACACAGATCCGATTTTTTCAAATCCGACCCAGGCCGTTTGGATATGTGGTCCTAATTCTGATTCCTATCCGATCTTTTCATATGCGACTTCAGTCTGAACCGCCAGGTCGCATTCATCCGACTTACACGTCATCAACAAGCCACAAACGTCACTATTCTGCGCTGAAGTAGGCGGCGGGTCTCCCAAAAAAAGTTACAACAACATGGCTTTGATGTTCCTTTGAACGGAGGTTGCAGTCACTACCCCGCAGAAAGCCTGAGCCAAAACCCTTGCCCTCTTCCTTCTCAACCTCCTCCTTAACATCAGGCTATTGTGCATGTTCTGGCTCCGTCGCAACAACAACTGCATCATCGCCAGGTACTCCATGCTGGCTACTGTCATACACAGGAAACTTTAGGTTACTTCCATAAACACTGGCCATGCTCACTGCGTGTGATGTCGTCGTATCCTGCAATGTGCATGCGGAACACTTTTAGGTCGCTTTTCATTCATACTGAGGATCACATACAAGTCGCATATATTTGTTAATGTGAACGACCTCACAAAAAAATCGGATTTCACAAAAAAATCGGAATTGAGCATTAAGCCTTGCAGTGTGAACGTAGTGACATAATTGGTAATGTGAACGGCCTAACAAAAAAATCGGATTTCACAACAAATCGGATATGGGTCGTTTCAGGTTGCAGTCATACCTGTCAACCCTCCCGTTTTTCCCGGGAAATCCCTTATTTTGACTTATTTCCCGCTGTCTTCCCGTTTTTTTATTTTCCCGAAAATATCCCGTATTTTCACATTATATAAAAGTCCCGTATTTTCACAATATAAAAAAGTCGGTAGGTCCAGAATTCATGACGCGCCTCTGACAGGAGTTTACAGCAGGAAGTCGGGCCATGAATTCACGTCCCCGCCCTCTCAGGCATCAGTAATTACAGAACTCCGTCCGGAGGCGAGGCTGAACAAGTGATTAGGTCCAGTGTTGCCAGACTGGGCGGTTTCCTGCCCAAGTTGGCCGGTTTCAAGTGCATTTTGGTGGGTTCTGAACATATTTTGGGCTGGAAAACGTCAGCAGTATTTGGCAACACTGATTAGGTCTGAGGTGAAGATGGCGATGCTAATAGCTAAGAAAAACATTAGCCTCTCTTTCTTTGACGATTTCAACAAGTGCGTGGCTGGAATATTCCCAGACTCTTCCATTGCAAAGAAATGTTCCATAGGGAAAACGAAAGCCTCCCAAATAATCAAAGGTAAGCTACACATGTTTACATTAAGTATGTCCTGGCTAAGACCTCATAAATAGCCTAGTGTAAACTAACTGGTGTATTAACTGTTTTATCCACTCATTGTCTATTTTATTTTCTATCTGAAACTTACCCGTTTTAAATCACTCTTGGTTTAATATTTTATATTACTCTTTATCTATCTATCTATCTATCTATCTATCTATCTATCTAGTGTTCCGAGGCCATGACTATGGTAAAACCATAATAAATTGCAATGGAATTGAATTTATTGACTGGTTATATAATGACCTTTCTTATTTTAACATAAGATGCGTATTTTAGCCCTTAGTTTGGGAAATAACTGGTACCACTGAAAGCAAATAAAAATAAATGTATAGTTTATTCACAAATGCACTCTATAAACCATAAGTATATTGAGTTTGGGTCTTGGCTATCACCAACATGCACCAGAGTACAGGAAATCACAAATACTAGATAGAAAATTGCCCCCCATTCAACTACACACCCACTTTTGGTGAAGGGTATGACTTTCCGAAATTTTCCCTTATTTTGAGTTAAAAATCTGGGAAATATCCCTTTTTTTCAAACCTCAGAGTTGACAGGTATGGTTGCAGTCTGAACGTAGTGCAAATCTGGCAACACTGGGTGCACCGGCAAGCTAAAATAAACCTCTTTAGTTTGAGTTGACTGAAGGTTATTTTAACAGGGAATTATTCAAAAGAGGTATTAATACTCCGCTTACCTTTTACTTCAACACAACAACTGAACGGAGTCGTGAAGGAATCTGAATTTACCGTCGATTTACGAACCGAACACAGAATGACTCGGCGATTTTTTTTTTTTTATCATCCGTTCTCTGTGGGGACTCTACGCCCCGCCCCCTGAGGCGTTCAGCCGCTTGCTGATAACGGCACTTTCACTTTGGCTGTTTTTTGTTTTTAAACCAACCCCTGTATTATTGACACTGTCCGGTGTGCCTCCCCGCGCCTGTTTCGGCCCTTAAATCCTCTTCAGTGCTTGAAGAAGCCCGACCAAAAAAAAAAAAACAAACCTTCCTCAGTTTAGACTGCGCCATTGTTTGGTTCACACAGAGATAATTACATCACCACGCCAGGCCGATTAAGGCGCACTGTGATTGGTCGAAAGCTTGGCACTCATTTGGTCATTATGTGTAGTGGATTTTTATTGGTCACAAGTACGCGCTCATTGTTCACACCACTGAGCTCGATCTAAGACACCTGTAACCTGGAGAGCTCAGAGCCCATCCCCCGCTGTCGAGACGAGTGACGTCATCTGGCCGCCATCTTACCACTCTCATCGCGTGTATTTGGCTTATCTTATGTGTTAATAAACCATCGTATCAGGTCAAACTTACCCCAGGGAAAAGTATCATCTGACTTTTTCCCCCTTTCATTACCTCCTCTTATTTTCTCCACTTTACCCCCATTCCTCACATATCTTTATAGCACTGTCCATTGTTATTTTTCCCCCTTTTCCAGCCCAGTCTCTGATCATTTTTTTTTTTGAACGGCTCTTTTAGTACGATGATGTCAATGGAGATTATTTCAGTTTTTCTCTTGTACAGTGTATCTTTCTTTTTCGTACATTTCATCTATCTATCTATCTATCTATCTATCTATCTATCTATCTATCTATCTATCTATCTATCTGTCCAACGCAAAGGCTGTACAATACTTCATCTTGTACAGTATATCTTTCTTTTTCATACATTTCTTCTTCCTTATCTATCTATCTATCTATCTATCTATCTATCTATCTATCTATCTATCTATCTATCTATCTATCCAACGCAAAGGCTGTACAATACTTCATCTTGTACCTTTCTTTTTCATACATTTCTATCTATCTATCTATCTATCTATCTATCTATCTATCTATCTATCTATCTATCTATCTATCTATCTAACGCAAAGGGTGTACAGTACTTCCTTTCTGTTTCTTGTAGTGTATCTTTTTCATACATTTCTTCCTTTTTATCTCTCTATCTATCCAACGCAAAGGCTGTACAATACCTCTTTTCTGTTTCTTGTACAGTGTATCTTTCTTTTCCATACATTTCTTCTATCTATCTATCTATCTATCTATCTATCTATCTATCTATCTATCTATCTATCTATCTATCTAACGCAAAGGGTGTACAGTACTTCCTTTCTGTTTCTTGTAGTGTATCTTTTTCATACATTTCTTCCTTTTTATCTCTCTATCTCTCTATCTATCCAACGCAAAGGCTGTACAATACCTCTTTTCTGTTTCTTGTAGTGTATCTTTCTTTTCCATACATTTATTCTATCTATCTATCTATCTATCTATCTATCTATCTATCTATCTATCTATCTATCTATCTATCTATCTGTCCAACGCAAAGGCTGTACAATACTTCATCTTGTACAGTATATCTTTCTTTTTCATACATTTCTTCTTC
This sequence comes from Neoarius graeffei, assembly GCF_027579695.1. Lineage (NCBI taxonomy): Eukaryota > Metazoa > Chordata > Actinopteri > Siluriformes > Ariidae > Neoarius > Neoarius graeffei. Next base: position 42,042,087 of record NC_083594.1, read on the forward strand.
CTTATCTATCTATCTATCTATCTATCTATCTATCTATCTATCTATCTATCTATCTATCTATCTATCTATCTATCTATCTATCTATCCAACGCAAAGGCTGTACAATACTTCATCTTGTACCTTTCTTTTTCATACATTTCTTCTTCCCTATCTATCTATCTATCTATCTATCTATCTATCTATCTATCTATCTATCTATCTATCTATCTATCTATCTATCTATCTATCTACAGTGCTCAGTGTAAATGAGTGCACCCCCTTTGAAAAGTAACATTTTAAACAATATCTCAATGAACACAAACAATTTCCAAAATGTTGACAAGACAAAGTTTAATATAACATCTGTTTAACTTATAACGTGAAAGTAAGGTTAATAATATAAACTTAGATTACACATTTTTCAGTTTTACTCAAATTAGGGTGGTGCAAAAATGAGTACACCCCACAACAAAAACTACTACATCTAGTACTTTGCATGGCCTCCATGATTTTTAATGACAGCACCAAGTCTTCTAGGCATGGAATGAACAAGTTGGCGACATTTTGCAACATCAATCTTTTTCCATTCTTGAACAATGACCTCTTTTAGTGACTGGATGGAGAGTGATGCTCAACTTGTCTCTTCAGAATTCCCCATAGGTGTTCGATTGGGTTCAGATCAGGAGACGTACTTGGCCACTGAATCACTTTCACCCTGTTGTTCTTTAGAAATCCAACAGTGGCCTTAGATGTGTGTTTAGTCATGTCGGAAAAGTGCACAACGACCAAGGGCATGGAGTGACGGTAGCATCTTCTCTTTCAGTATAGAGCAATACGTCTGTGAATTCATGATGCCATCAATGAAATGCAGCTCCCCGACACCAGCAGCACTCATGCAGCCCCACATAAGGACACTGCCACCACCATGTTTCACTGTAGGCACCATGCAGTTTTCTTTGTATTCCTCACCTTTGCGATGCCGTACAGTTTTGAAGCCATCAGTTCTAAAAACATTTATCTTGGTCTTATCACTCCAGAGTATAGAGTCCCAGTAGTCTTCATCTTTGTCAGCATGGGCCCTGGCAAACTCTAGGTGGGCTTTTTTGTGTCTGGGCTCCAGGAGAGGCTTCTTTCGTGGATGGCATCCATGCATGCCATTCCTCTGCAGCGTACGCCGTATTGTGTCACAGAAAATAGTCACCCCAGTTTGGCTTTCTACTTCTTTAGATAACTGCAGTGAACTTGCATGCCGATTTTCTTCAACCCTTCTCATCAGAAGACGCTCCTGTCGAGGTGTTAACTTCCATGGACGACCTGGACGTCTCTGTGAGACGGTTGCAGTTCATCTTTCTTAAATTTTTGTACCACTTTTGCTACAGTATTCTGACTGATAAGTAAAGCTTTGCTGATCTTCTTGTAGCCTTCACCTTTGTGGTGTAAAGAAATTATTTTCTTTGGGGAATTCTGAAGAGACAAGTTGAGCATCACTCTCCATCCAGTCACTAAAAGAGGTCATTGTTGAAGAATGGAAAAAGATTGATGTTGCAAAATGTCGCCAACTTGTTCATTCCATGCCTAGAAGACTTGGTGCTGTCATTAAAAATCATGGAGGCCATACAAAGTACTAGATGTAGTAGTTTTTGTTGTGGGGTGTACTCATTTTTGCACCACCCTAATTTGAGTAAAACTGAAAAATGTGTAATCTAAGTTTATATTATTAACCTTACCTTCATGTTATAAGTTAAACAGATATTATATTAAACTTTGTCTTGTCAACATTTTGGAAATTGTTTGTGTTCATTGAGATATTGTTTAAAATGTTACTTTTCAAAGGGGGTGTACTCATTTACGCTGAGCGCTGTATCTATCCAACACAAAGGCTGTACAAGACTTCCTTTCTGTTTAGGACAGTTGTTGAAACAGGATAATTTTCTCATGTTATTTGCCATTTTCACTTCATTCTCACAGTCATGCCTTAACAGTATTTATTGGTCACAAGCTGTATGAATATTGTGACAGTGAATTATGTGACCAATAAATACTGTTAAGACATGACTGTGAGAATGAAGTGAAAATGGCAAATAACATGAGAAAATTATCCTGTTTCAACAACTGTCCTAAACAGAAAGGAAGTCTTGTACAGACTTTGCATTGGTTTAATAAATAAATAGAAAGGAAAAAGAAATATATACGAAAGAGAAAGATACACTGTATAAGAGAAAAACTGAAATAATCTCCGTTGAAATAATTATCGTAGTAAAAGAGCCATTTTAAAAAAAAGGATCAGAGACTGGACTGGAAAAGGGAAAAAAAACGATAACAGTGAAGGGGAGCGCTATAAAGATATGTGAGGAATGGGGGTAAAGTGGAGAAAATAAGAGGAGGTAATGAAAGGGAATAAAATGTCAGGAGACACTTTTCTTGGGGCAAGTTTGATCAGATACGACAGTTTAACACATAAGCCAAATACACGCGATGCAAGTGGTAAGATGGCGGTCAGATAGCTTCACTCTGATGAGCCTATAAGCTCTCCAGATTTTATATAGGGCTCAGTGGTTACACTCTGGCTTCCTACTGCGGTTGGATTTCAGCAAACGGAGGGATTTCTATAAAAGATGGCTTATGATAAATATGACATATACATTCGTCACTGTGACGAGTGCTAGTGATTTTTTTTCTTCGTCACTGATTGATTATATTCGTCAGCGACGAGCGCCAGCAGGAACCCTGTTATGAGAGTAGAGGTCTCTGGGAACAATGGAAAGCTCACACTGTAAAATTGGTCGGAAGAGTTTACCAGTTTGGATTTATTGCTTCATCACTTCATACAAAATTTGTACAGAATTAAGAAAATCCAAACGCTATACGCATGTATGTCACGCTGTCGTAGTGTCCTTGCAGCTTTTTAATTAATTTATTTATTATTATTAGAAAATGAACAGGCGGCACGGTGGTGTAGTGGTTAGCGCTGTCGCCTCACAGCAAGAAGGTCCGGGTTCGAGCCCCATGGCCGGCGAGGGCCTTTCTGTGCGGAGTTTGCATGTTCTCCCCATGTCCACGTGGGTTTCCTCCGGGTGCTCCGGTTTCCCCCACAGTCCAAAGACATGCAGGTTAGGTTAATTGGTGACTCTAAATTGACCGTAGGTGTGAATGTGAGTGTGAATGGTTGTCTGTGTCTATGGCCAAGTTTACATTAGACCGTATCTGTCTCGTTTTCTTCGCGGATGCACTGTCCGTTTACATTAAACCACCTGGAAACGCCGGGAAACGGGAATCTGCCAGGGTCCACGTATTCAATCCAGATCGTGTCAGCTCCGGTGCTGTGTAAACATTGAGAATACGCGGATACGCTGTGCTGAGCTCTAGCTGGCGTCGTCATTGGACAACGTCACTGTGACATCCACCTTCCTGATTCGCTGGCGTTGGTCATGTGACGCGACTGCTGAAAAACGGCGCGGACTTCCGCCTTGTATCACCTTTCATTAAAGAGTATAAAAGTATGAAAATACTGCAAATACTGATGCAAATACTGCCCATTGTGTAGTTATGATTGTCTTTAGGCTTGCCATCCTTACACTTGCAAGTGGTAAGTGATATGCGCTGGGATCACACACACAGCCGCTCAGTCCCGAATCACTGCTTGTGCACTTCACTCGCGCGCTGTGTGAGCTGCGCAGGGCCGGAGTGCGCACCCTCCAGAGGGCACTCGCTGTTCAGGGTGGAGTGATTTGGAGCGCAGGATGCCTGCGGAGCCGAGCGTATCCGTGTATTGGTGTTGCTGTGTGCACGCGAATCGTGTATTGGCGTTGCTGTGTGCACGCTAATCGTTTTAAAAACGTTAATCTGATGATCCGCTGATACAGTCTAATGTAAACATGGGCTATGTGTCAGCCCTGTGATGACCTGGCGACTTGTCCAGGGTGTACCCCGCCTTTCGCCCGTAGTCAGCTGGGATAGGCTCCAGCTTGCCTGCGACCCTGTAGAACAGGATAAAGCAGCTAGAGATAATGAGATGAGATGAGAACTCATCTACACCCTTACTGACAGGCATTTATTAGCTAGCATGCTATTCATGAATGGCTATTAGCTAGCATGTTCTTCACAAGTACTTTTCTGAATGTGTTACAAATATAATGATAAAACCAGGACTGTAGGTTAAATGATACCTGTTTTTCTTAAATATCTTGCTTTACTTTCAGCAGAGTCATCTTTATTACAAAGATATGTAGCTACTCTGTATACAGCTGATGATATTTCTGACAAATGATGCTAACATGGGTAGCTAGCTACAATTCCATGATGGCGATATCTGCTGCTGGATGCTAGCTCATTTTCTGTTGGATAATTCATTGAGTCTTTAGGGAATAAAAGGTTGTAGGAAAAAAATTTGTCAGGAAAAAATCACAAAGAATAAACAAACAAGTAAATAAAGTAAAAAAAGAGTAAAGAGAATACTTAGGGTTGTGACTGGTTGAAAATACACTTCTTGTAAAAGCTAGCAAGCTTTAGCTAAGTACTAAATATTTCAAGTACACATCGTCTATGTGTTATTTGAACATCCCGCTCAAAATTTGTTGTTTTTATAACCTTCACTCTTCTGGCAAGGCTTTCCATGACATTTTGGAGCATGGCCATGGGGTTTTGCTGATTCATTCCTAAGAGCATTAGTGAGGTCAGGTACTCGTGTTGGGTGAGAAGGTCTGAGGTACAGTTCATCCCAGAGGTGTTCATTGGGGTTGAGGTCAGGGCTCTGTGCAGGCCACTCGAGTTCTTCCATTACAATCTTGGCAAAACATGTCTTCATGGAGCTTGCTTTGTGCACAGATGCATTGTCGTGCATGGACCAGGATTGAGCCTCTTGGTTCCAGTGAAGGGAAACTGTAACGCTCCAGGATCATACCTGTCAACCCTCCCGTTTTTCCCGGGAAATCCCTTATTTTGACTTATTTCCCACTGTCTTCCCGTTTTTTTATTTTCCCGAAAATATCCCGTATTTTGACATTATATAAAAGTCCCATATTTTCACAATATAAAAACGTCGGTAGGTCCAGAATTCATGACGCGCCTCTGACAGGAGTTTACAGCAGGAAGTCGGGCCATGAATTCACGTCCCCGCCCTCTCAGGCATCAGTAATTACAGAACTACATCCGGAGTCGAGGCTGAACAAGTGATTAGGTCCAGTGTTGCCAGATTGGGCAGTTTCCCGCCCAAGTTGGCCAGTTTCAAGTGCATTTTGGCGGGTTTTGAACATATTTTGGGCTGGAAAACGTCAGCAGTATCTGGCAACACTGATTAGGTCTGAGGTGAAGATGGTGATGCTAATAGCTAAGAAAAACATTAGCCTCTCTTTCTTTGATAATTTCAACAAGTGCGTGGCTGGAATGTTCCCAGACTCTTCCATCGCAAATAAATTTTCCATGGGGAAAACGAAAGCCTCCCAAATAATCAAAGGTAATCTACACATGTTTACATTAAGTATGTCCTGGCTAAGACCTCATAAATAGCCTAGTGTAAACTAATTGATGTATTAACTGTTTTATCCACTCATTGTCTATTTTATTTTCTATCTGAAACTTACCCGTTTTAAATCACTCTTGGTTTAATATTTTATATTACTCTTTATCTATCTATCTATCTATCTATCTATCTATCTATCTATCTATCTATCTATCTATCTATCTATCTATCTATCTAGTGTTCCGAGGCCATGACTATGGTAAAACCATAATAAATTGCAATGGAATTGAATTTATTGACTGGTTATATAATGACCTTTCTTATTTTAACATAAGATGCGTATTTTAGCCCTTAAATTGGGAAATAACTGGTACCACTGAAAGCAAATAAAAATAAATGTATAGTTTATTCACAAATGCACTCTATAAACCATAAGCATATTGAGTTTGGGTCTTGGCTATCACCAACATGCACCAGAGTACAGGAAATCACAAATACTAGATAGAAAATTGCCCCCCATTCAACTACACACCCACTTTTGGTGAAGGGTATGACTTTCCGAACTTTTCCCTTATTTTGAGTTAAAAATCTGGGAAATATCCCTTTTTTTCAAACCTCAAAGTTGACAGGTATGTCCAGGATACAAAGACATCCTAGACAATTCTGTGCTTCCAGCTTTGTGGCAACAGTTTGGGGAAGTAATCTATATGAATGCTATGGTCAGATGTCCACAAACATTTGGTCATTAAGTGCGTAATATTGTATTTGGTTCTTGGTCACAGAAACCAGATTTATTTCTTAGAGCAGTTTCAAATATCTAAAAATGTTCAAAGCTTTTACAGAAAGCACATTTAATATTGCAGCTTTACAATTTTGCTTGCGAATATTAATTTCTTCATTTTGTAAGTCCATGGTACGAGTGTTTCATAGCGTACACCTTGAGAGTTATGTCGGGTTAGATTTTTTTTTTCTTGAAACTGGAGCTGAAAATAAAAATCGACCCAAACGTGTCTGCCAGCTCAGGGTTGACTGGTGAGGAAAGATATGTCTGGCTCTGGTTTTCTTAAGAGCTGGCAAGAAATTATGGCGCAGTATCGTTTTTGTTTCGGTTGAGTAAAATAAAGCACGTTAGAGTTGCTGGAACAGTAATCCCTGGGAGAATGATGAAGCCCTCTGGGTCACTGGAAAGATCCTAAAGAAAGTCTGGATACAGACAGAGACTCGTAAAGCAGTGGGATATATAATGTATAAATGCCATAAAAATAAAAACACAAGGAGCAATGTGAAGGGGATTTATGAGGAATATGATGTGCCGGCTAGAGTAATGTGGTTTTGTTTTTTTGGGTAATGGTACAGAAAGATTTATGACGCTGTCTCGAGCTGTCTCATTTTCTCGCATGTAGCTCACCTTTATACATGACCCAGACAATGGAAAAATCGCTTTTCTGAGTGTATTGAAGACAAGACAGAATGCTGATCATGATAAGTAAACAGGAATGTGTTTACTTTGTGCAGTTGTTTGAAAGATTGGTGTGAGTTTTCTGGAGATGGAGATGCAGCAAAAGCAGCGATTTCACACTTCTCCTGTCTCGCACCCTTCAAGACACAAGCAACAGTATCCTCACATCTCTCCTGCTTTGAACATGAGGATAATTAACATGTCTTTTGCTTCACTGAGTCCAAAAAAAAAATCAAACAAAATTGGCCAGTCAGTTCACAGTCCGGAAGTTATTACTGGCACTCGTACACCCTGTGTGACCAAAGTCCTGGTTTTCATCACGGGAAGCAGCAACATGGTATTCAGGCTCTGAGCAGCCGTTGATTGAGACATCAAGGGCAGGAAGGACAAGGAATGGATGGTTTTGCTTCGTCAGCAAAGTCCGTGCATCACCATGCGTAATTAACTAGTACATCAAGCATGTCTGAAGCAGACAGACAATGGCACAGCAATTAATCGGTGTCTTGAGTGGAAAATGAAGGCCACAACAGAGATACCTGCAGAAGTGAATTACAAAAACTGCCTTACATGTTACTAGTAGTCAGCCCCTCAACCTCATATGTCCCATTAATCAGTGTGGGTCAACGATCAGGCAGCCATTTGGGTTTATGGCTCACCATCAGCCATTGTTTACTCGCACGCTGTGGCCACAGGAACAAATCGTTAAGATTCCACTAATCTCTTTGTGCTAGATTTAATACAACCTAATGGCTGTGGCAGAATTAGAGCAGACTCGCATCGATCCGGCATAGCTACAGCAGCCAAGGCTTAATGAGAGTGTGTTTGCTGCAGTACTATAACTGAGAGCTATGTATTTGTGCAGTAGGTGAAACTGCTGACTGCATCCAAAGGAAGGATGTTTGTTTAAGTTTGAGAGGAAGGACAGGAGACGATGCTGGTTGCACATGTGCTGTTGCTATTGTTTATCTCTATGTTGGAAACTTCACCCGGAGCATTTGAATTTCCTTTCGGAAGGCTGACTCGGAAGGAGGTGGCCTTGGAAGTCTGATGAATTTGAAAAATAAACAAGTACTTTGGATTTGAGAACGAGCTGACTGTGAGGTTTACAGCTTATCTAAAAACACGAGTATGAGTTCGATGTGGATGGCTGTGTGCTGTTTGTTGGAAACCCAACTTGTGCTTTGACCAAGATTTTAGAATATTATCTAACAAATAATAAAATTATTAGCTAGCTTATCAGCCAAGTGCAAGTGCTTGCCTTTGATTTGGTTGCCCAGAAACATAACCAACGTGTAAAAATGGTAGCCTATATAATACAGTCAAGTATCGCAAGCTAGTTAGCTAGTTAACTGCAATAATATAAATACAAATGATGACTCTGCCAAAGGCATTTTCTTCTACCCCATTCCCACACACTGATGGGAGCAAAATGGCAAAGTTGAAACGTTAACCTATCCACTGATAACCTAGTAACATTTACGGAAATATTGTGCCACGGCTTTAGTGGGAATCAGAACCATCAGATTTACGTTTCTGTGACCGATTGAGAGGCAGGCTTGTAGTACTCGAGTCCAGGACTTGGACTCGAGTCCGACTTGTGCCCTAATTTTAAGGACTCGTGAATTGACTTGGACTTGGACTCATGCATTAACTGCATTCGGACTTGTAAATTGTAGACGAAGACTCTGATTTTTTTTCTTTATTTTTTGTAACATGCCATAATCTCATCTCATCTCATTATCTCTAGCCACTTTATCCTGTTCTACAGGGTCGCAGGCAAGCTGGAGCCTACCCCAGCTGACTATGGGCGAAAGGCGGGGTACACCCTGGACAAGTCGCCAGGTCATCACAGGGCTGACACATAGACACAGACAACCATTCACACTCACATTCACACCTACGGTCAATTTGGAGTCACCAGTTAACCTAACCTGCATGTCTTTGGACTGTGGGGGAAACCGGAGCACCCGGAGGAAACCCACGCGGACACGGGGAGAACATGCAAACTCCGCACAGAAAGGCCCTCGCCGGCCACGGGGCTCGAACCCGGACCTTCTTGCTGTGAGGCGACAGCGCTAACCACTACACCACCATGCCGCCTGCGGTGCATTCTGAATTTCCCAAATTCCTCTTCTAGGATATCCGATAGATCATCCACGGCATTGATTGACGTGTGGCATGCCACGTATGTTGCGAGTCTAATTTCTCTTCTTTTCTGGTCATTGTTGATATCGCCATCAGAACTTGTTGTTGGCCTAGCAAAGGACTTAATGTTAGTGTTCACGTTCGGGAAACCCACGGGGACACGGGGAGAACATGCAAACTCTACACAGAAAGGCCCTCGCCGGCCACGGGGCTTGAACCCGGACCTTCTTGCTGTGAGGCGACAACGCTAACTACTACACCACCATGCCGCCCCCATGCCATAATAATTTGGTATAAGATATTTATCTCTAGATTAATTTTTGTACTAATTTTGTGCAAGAGTGTTACATCTGCGCGCGTTGGCGCATGCATCAGATAGACTCTCAGGTGCACTCTGGACAGCATGTGCACGAGAGTCTGCTTGGTAAACGACTTGAGACTGCACAGGATTAAGGCGCATTCAGCACGCCTATATGAAAACTGTGAAAACGCACTTATTTTGCGAAGTATTGAGTTGTGTTGCTGACACATTAACAAGCCTTATTTCCTTGTTTGAGTTCCTATTTCTTATCTTTGATTCTGCCAAGTCCACGATAGCCTGTTTGCTTGTGCCTCACTCAACCTATTGCCTGTTTCACTGTTTTATGATTTTGCCAGCCGTTCTGGATTGTCTTCACTTGTATTAATAAACACCTTCTGCACTTACATCCGTCTCCCAACCATCTCTGACAGAATACTTCACACTCCCTGACAAAGAGAAGCACATTCACCTGTTCATGCGTCATGTTCAGGAACTAACTAATGTTAATGGTACTAAAACAGCCACCGTCAAATGGTGCGGTTGGAGTCTTGTTCTCGGACTCGACTCAGATCAATAGTGGACTCAACTCAAAAAAATGTTTAATGACTTGGACTTGAACACTGGGGACTCGAGACTGGACTCAGATTCAGGGTTTAGTGACTCAGTTGCAACACTGTTGTGAGGTTGCTGATGGTGATGTAAATTATGTAAGGTATTGGTACTTCAATTTAAAACAGCTGGTAGCAGAGTCAAAACAACAAACAAAGAAAACATCAGGAAATACGACACCGAAATCAAAGAACTGTTGGCTGTTTGTGCCGAAGACGAAATTGTTCAACAGATATGAATTTGAATGAATGAATGAATGAATGAATTTATTTATTTATTTTTATTTCGAACATATATAAAAAATGCATGTAACTATTTGTACATACAAAAGAAAGAAAACGAGAAATTAACAAAAAATAAATAAAATAACATAAAGAGCTAAGACATTACAGAACACCGCACATTGTTCGAAAAAGGAGTGGGAAGAAGTACAATACTTTTTTAATTTCCCACCCCTTTTTAACTACCCCGAAATCCAAACTACATTAATACACCTATAAAAATATATACCATATATACACTTCATGAATATCTATATAATTACAAAATAAATATATACTACATACCATATACACTTCATAAATATCTATATAAATATTTAATTACAAAAATAAATATATACTACATACCATATATACACATCATAAATATCTATATAAATATATAATTACAAAAAATATATATACTATATACCATATATACACTTCATAAATATCTATATAAATATATAATTACAAAAATAAATATCTACTACATACCTATCCCTGTAAATATGAAGATATCTATCCCCATAAATAAATATATACCATATATACCATATACTAAGTTAGTTCTAATATAACAATCAACCCTATTCTATTTATAGATTTATCCCTCATCATCCTGGTATCATCCTGGATATCTGGTACTGTTCATGATGCTGTAGTGTTGCTAACTAGCTCATGTCTCCGCTTGGACTTTTCACAACAATATGAAAGAAAGAAAGAAAGAAAGAAAGAAAGAAAGAAAGAAAGAAAGCACAAATTTATTCATCACACACTTGTGAAATTCCTCTCTGCATTTAACCCATCTGAAGCAGTGAACACACACATGCACACACCCAGAGCAGTGGGCAGCCATGCTAACAGCACCCGGGGAGCAGTTGGGAGTTAGGTGCCTCACTCAAGGGCACCTCAGCCCAAGGCCGTCCCATATTAACCTAACTGCATGTCTTTGGACTGTGGGGGAAACCGGAGCACCTGGAGGAAACCCACGCAGACACTGGGAGAACATGCAAACTCCACACAGAAAGGCCCTCGCCGGCTGCTGGTTTTGAACCCAGAACCTTCTTGCTGTAAGGCGACCGTGCTAACCACTACGCCACCGTGCCGCCCTGACTGGACTGGCCGTGTCATGAATTATACGTCATATCTGGTCTTGCATGTTTTACACATATCGTGGAGGGTTGTGCTCTGTAGCATTTCATTAAATACAGTCCGATAGGAGTACACTATATCTGTTCATTTTCCATTATGGAAGACTGAGTGGGAATGAAAAGTTGTTATCTATCCAGTATCGTTTTTACCTCATGCAGTAACTGATTTTGTATGTGAAAGGGGCTTAAAAATGCTGCATCAAGTCAGGCCAATGTTTGGGTATAATCTGTGGTGCGAAAGAAGGCATCTTGCAAATAAACAAATTGAGCTAAAAGTCGGTCTTTATGTCGGTCCTTTATAAATAAATAATTTTTTAAAAAGCTGCATGTTGAATTTATTAACGATATAACCATTACAGTGATGAAAATAGACTGGGCTATTTTTTGCCAGGGAGGCCGCCATAACTCCATCGTGTGTGATGTCATTTTCCATGAGCACAGCGGAGGTGTACAAGTGCATGCTATACGGGTGTCAGCGGGGTGAAGCATTCTGTCAGGGATGGTTGGAGACGGATGTAAGTGCAGAAGATCTTAATTGTAAAGAAAAGTGCAAACAGTCTAAATCGGCAGGCATATAACAGGCAAAAGGTCAAGCGAGGAACAAACAGAATATCGTAGACAGAAGTAGGGTCCAAAATGAGGAACAGGAAACAGAAACCAGGAAATCGGTCAGGAAACAAGGCTCGGTAATGTGTCACAACAACGCAATACTTCGCAAAGTAAATCTGCATTCTGAGTCCTTATTTAGGTGCGCTGATTGCACCTTAATCCCGTGTAGGTGTGTGTCATTTACGGTGTGCGCGTGAATCGGCTCGGCACATGCACTGTCCAGGGTGCGCCTGAGAGTCCTTCTGTTGTGACAACAGTATAATAATATTATGGTCTAGCATGACTTCTTGGTGAATTTGTTTGCATTTCTCCACAAAAATTATGGCAATGCAGTATTAGAAAAGGAATCAGAATAAAGTAGTGGCTAGTTTATTGCCTGTTTATTAAAAAAAATTACCCGCTTATCTCGCATCCGTTTGATGCGTGACATGGTATGTGGAGAAAAGTATAAAAAAACATATTTTGTCCAACCATGGATTTTGGGCGGGGCGGCACAGTGGTGGAGCGGTTAGCACTGTCGCCTCACAGCAAAAAGGTTCTGGGTTCAAGGCCAGTGACCGACAGGGGCCTTTCTGTGCGGAGTTTGCATGTTCTCCCCATGTCTGCGTGTGTTTCCTCCGGGTGCTCCAGTTTCCTCTACAGTCCAAAGACATGCAGGTTAAACTAATGGAGCACTTGCATGTGACGTCACAGCCGATCCAGATTGTGACAGACGCCATCTTGTCGGTCAAACGCCATATTCCGCCTTCTACTTCTACGTCTGGTTCTGCTTTTACTTCTACCTTTTCTTCTGGAAAACCCTACTATATACAATTCTACTACAACGGCTGCGGCTACAAGCTCTCCCTACCTGTGCACGTTTTTTATGTTTTTTGTGTGTATTTTTGCGTGTTGTTCGTCTGTACCGGACTTCAATATCCACTACAACCGTATGGACTTACTGGACATTGGTTTCCAGCAGAAAACGACGGTTTGTAGCGATTTCCATCGCATGCACAACATTCCGGACGAGATAGCGAGACCAGCGGGGTCTCCATGGATTGTTATTGGAAGCAAAGCGAAGGAGGCGGTGCCGGGAGCGGAAGCAAAAGCGAGGCTACAGGCAGAGCCGGCCTGTTGACTAAGCTCAGAAAACAGCCACTCAAATCTCCACTGCCAAGCCGCTACCTCTCCAACGCCAGATCCATGTAAACAAGACGGACGATTTGGAATTACAGCTGGAATTACCTTATTCTATTCTATAATCGGCTGGTCAGTGCTATACTCAATACTTAAGTGACTTACCCGTCCAATGAGGATTCTTGTTTACAAGATGCCACATCTGAGTCGCTGACAAATCCTGAATTTCTGTAAAGATAACTGTCCAGAGATTTATAAGCACGCAGTGCTTCACCACTGAACAGCGAGGGAAAGTTAATGAGGTAATTATACACGTCTGGGTATTCCACCTCTGGCAGTTCAAAATCCGGTCGTGAAAACTCCGTCCGGTAAGCCATAAGGGTCATAAATCTGTAGATCGTTTATTTTAGACATATATCTAGTTATCTGTTCATTAGAAAAATGAGCCGTGTAGTCCGTCGGTTGAAATTGATCCATTCTGTACACGAATGCAGCAGTATTCAGCTGTGTTTTTGACCGACAAGATGGCGGTTGTGTACTTTCCGGTCACGTGACTGCAAGATCTCTATTGGTGGCTCTAAATTGACCGTAAGTGTGAATGGTTGTTTGTCTCTATGTGTCAGCCCTGCGATGATCTGGCGACTTGTCCAGGGTGTACCCCGCCTCTCGCCCATAGTCAGCTGGGATAGGCTCCAGCTTGCCCGCGACCCTGCCCAGGATTAGCGGCTACAGATAATGGATGGATGGATTTTGGGCAAACCATCCATCCTTGTTGATGTTGTCTCATCCTGGTCATTTGGTGTCTTTAATCCAGTTCAGATATTGAGGCAAAGCTAAAGGACAAAGCGTCATCTACCTCATCTGCATCTTTGCTACATTTGTTAGTTTGGAACAAAAAAGCAGATGAAGAGAGTGAAGCTGGTTTGCTGCCTCGGCATAATTCACAGAAAGTGTTGACAATAACTGGTATCAGCTTTCTGTTCTATCGAAATGAATCTCAGTCACTCATCTTCAATCCAGATGTCTATTAAACAGCTATGCAGTGTAGCAGAACGTTGAATAATTGGCAGACAATTCCTATACACTAGGAACTTACACTGCCACGCTGTGTCAGAGAAAAGACGAGAGATAAAAGAGAAGCTGGCAGAAAAAGAAGAGGAAGGAGGATGGGGTATGATAAGTCTATCTCTCCACCATCTGTCAGACAATCGCTACTTTTCCAGTTTCCATTTAAAACCCTGGTGCAGAGCCTTCTCTCAACAATTCAGCAACAATTTAATCAGTATCCACGATTTTCTTTTCCCATCTAAGTGATGGACAACGTGGGCTTTCGTAATAAAAATCTGCAGTCAGGCTATGCTGAATTCCCTACAGTATCACTTGCTAGCAGTCTGGAGGCAAGGTAAAGTCATCAAGCTCTCTTACGGCTCCCTGCCAAGGAGAGGGGGAGGGAGGCAATCGGAGGCTGCAGAGGGGAAAACAATTTACATCTCTGTCCTCCATCTCCTGTCTCAAGAAGAGGTGCATTTAGTGGGCTTCTCATCCATGTCTTTTTCAAGGTTGTGGCTTTATTGGAAATGTTTGCCAGCTGGCGAAAAAAAAACCCCTCAATAGATTCACAAACTACTTCTTTGTCATGGACAGCTTGAGAATTCACTCAACGTTGCACAACTCCTGAGAATTCCTGAGAGGGTGAAGTTCAAGATCGTAGAATGGGTAACAGTTGTTCCAGCAGATCTGATTTGGATGAGTTAGTCGTACTCGGACATCACCTTTGTGTGTGTTTATAGCATTTCAGTTTTTTCGTTTTGAAGTCTCCAGTTTCAAGTAGGGAGCAGCTGGGGGAAATTTTGGAAAGAACAAATCGTATGCAGATATGTTTTGGGATACACAGTGTATCCTCATATGATAAAATCCTTTGGTATCATAAGAGAATACCATTTTAATCTTGTCCAAATTTGTCGTGTCAGTAACTCCTTATAGGCTGTGCATGTACATACCGTACCTACAAAGGTTATTCTGGATTGTATCTTTTATAAAATGACCAATAGAAATAAGCTTAGGTAATGTATATCCCTTCCACACTGATGTTTTTGTAAAGATACTGTATGGCGGCACGGTGGTGTAGTCGTTAGCGCTGTCGCCTCACAGCAAGAAGGTTCTGGGTTCGAGCCCAGTGGCCGACGGGGGCCTTTCTATGTGGAGTTTGCATGTTCTTCCCGTAGGTGTGAATGTGAGACTGAATGGTTGTTTGTCTATGTGTCGGCCCTGCGATGATCTGGCAACTTGTCCCGGGTGTACCCCACCTCTCGCCCATAGTCAGCTGGGATAGGCTCTAGCTTGCCCGCAACCCTGCACAGATTAGGTAGTTACGGATAATGGATAGAATGGATATTTCTATCCACTTTCACTAGATATGAGCAATCTGATTGATTGGCTACTCTACTACTAGGATATCAGCTCATATACCGTGAGTAGAGAAAAACAAAATGGCAGAGCGCATGAGTATGGTAACACTCCCAGACTCACTCTTTTTTCTGTTGTCCTCCACTGAAACCAAACCGAAACCAGGTATTTGCCATGTTTAGAACTCCACTTGTGGCCAAAAGTATGTGGACACCAGACAAATCGAAGTCATATGTGCTTATTGAACATCCCATTCCAGATTTCGTCCTCACTTTACTATTAAAATGAACTCTACTCTTCTGGGAAGGCATTCCATTAGATTTT
The DNA here is from genome assembly GCF_027579695.1 of Neoarius graeffei. Lineage (NCBI taxonomy): Eukaryota > Metazoa > Chordata > Actinopteri > Siluriformes > Ariidae > Neoarius > Neoarius graeffei. Next base: position 42,057,910 of record NC_083594.1, read on the forward strand.
GGAACGTGGCTGTGGGAATTTTTTTGCTCATTCATTCATTAGAGCATGAGTGAGGTCAGGAGCTGATGTTGGACAAGAAGGCCTGGTGTGCAGTTAGTGTTCAGTGAGGTTGAAATCAGGGCTATGTACAGGCCATTTGAATTCTTCCATACGACTCTTGGTAAAGATGTCTTCATGGACTTTGCTTTGTGCCCATGGACATTGTCGTGCACAGATTTGGGCCACTTGGTTCCAGTGAAGGGAAACCGTTAATGCTCCAGCATACAAAGACATTCTATACAATTGTGTTCTTCCAACTTTGTGGCAACTGTTTGGGGAAGAACCACATATGCTTGTGATGGTCAGTTATCCACATATCTAAGCGAGGCTACGGTGGTGGCTTTGTGGTTAAGGTGTTGGGCTATGGGCTACTGATTTGGAAGGGCATGAGTTGAAATCCCAGCACTACCAAGCTGCTGCTGTTGGGTATTTGAGCAAGGTTCTTGACCCTCAAATGCTCAGTTGTATCTTGTCTCATTTGTAAGTTGCTTTGCATAGAAGCACCAGCTGAATAATGTAAATGTTATGGCCTTGTAGGTTGTTATTGATCAAACTCTGCTTGCGTGCATTCTACTCTCCAGCACTTGTAATAAAGCCAAACTATACAAGCTTGCATAAAAGAGATGTGTTGCTGTAGGATTGCAATAAGGTTTGCATGTGTGGTTTTTCTAGTTCATCATAACTCTAAATAGAGAATGATTTCATATTTCCTGAATTACTTATTTATTGTTTGTGTGTGCGTGTCTGTAATGACAGTGCAATCTCCATTGTACAGGCACTCACATTTCTGTAATTTATATGGAGACTGCTTATCCCATGTGAATCAGACGTAATTATTAGAGACGTTGTCTGGCAACATTATGTAACACACATGTCCAAATAGTTCTGTTCTGTTTGTTCTGTTCATTCCCGTAACCGCATTGCAGTCGTAGGGAGGCATGAGAGATGAGTGACATAGTCACTCATCTCTCATGTCTTTTCTCTGGGCTTGGATTACTCGGTGGCACCCATCTCCTCTCCAAGCATATTCACACCTACGGTCAATTTAGAGCCACCAATTAGCCTAACCTGCATGCCTTTGGACTGTGGGGGGAAATCGGAGCACCCGGAGGAAACCCACTCTTGCCCCTTTTCCACCAAAGCAGTTCCAGGGCTAGTTCGGGGCCAGTGCTTAGTTTGGAACCGGGTTTTCTGTTTCCACTGACAAAGAACTGGCTCTGGGGCCAGAAAAACTGGTTCCAGGCTAGCACCAACTCTCTGCTGGGCCAGAGGAAAGAACTGCTTACATCAGCGGGGGGGGGGGCAGAGTTGTTAAGACCAACAACAATAACAAGACCGCGAAAGATCGCCATTTTTAAGCGACGAGAAGCAGCAGCTGTACAAACGTGAAGTCATCCATTATTATTATTGCTGTTGCTGCTTCTTCCATGTTGTTTTTGCTTCGATATTCGCACCAAGGTTTATGCAAACGTAGCGACGTAACTGACGTATACAACGACATAACTGACATATACAGCGACGTAATGACATGGCTTCCCTTAGCACCGCGAGCTATGGAAAAGCAAACTGGTTCTCAGCTGGCTCGCAAGTTGAACGAGTTGTGAACCAGCACCGGCCCCGAACCAGCCCTGGAACTGATTTGGTGGAAAAGGGGTAACAGACACGGGGAGAGCATGCAAACTCCACACAGAAAGACCCTCGTCGGGCGCTGGGCTCGAACCCAGGACCTTCTTGCTGTGAGGCGACAGTGCTAACCACTACACCACCGTGCCACCCCAAATAGTACATCTGTTTTAAAAAAAAAGAACTGAATGACAAAACACAGCCAGTCATCAGTCGTATGAGATCTTTCCGACTTTCTAAAACTCATCATATTTCTTACCTAGTTAGGAACCACAACTCAAAATCAACAGCTTTCAGTAACCCACTGATGTAAATTAACCGCTTGGTGGTTTTACTGGTATTTGCATACAGCCAGTGGATACGTTTCTGTGCATTACAGATTGAGTTTGATGCAAAACTGGACCGTTAGTCCTAAGCCGTGTGCATTTCCAGCCCCATAACTCAGTGATGCCCAGAAGGTTTGCAGTCACTGCTGTCCGCATACAATGATATCTCTAGTCGCATGGGTCTACAGATCAACAAAACAAAAACCGAGACCATGTGTATAGGTGACCCTGCTGAGTTCTTCATAGGTGGCACAAAGCTTGCTAACGTCAATCGTTTCAAGTATCTCGGGAGTTATGTTACCAGCAACTGTTCTGAGGGAGGAACTTGCATGCCGCATCCAAGCAACATCATGTGCATTTGGTCGTTTGTGTAAAAGGGTCTTTGGCTCTCACGACTTAACGACCATGACCAAAGTAGCTGTGTTCAACTACGTTTTATTGTACGGTAGCAAAACATGGACACTCCATCAATACAAGATCAAGCAACTCCGCACAATTCAACAGCGCTATCTCCGTTTCATGTTAAATGTGAAATGGGATCACTCTGTCAGGAACGAAGAGGTCCTAAAGCATGCGGGAGCTGAGGACATCGAAACCATTTTAGTCCGCAGTCACCTACGTTGATTTGGCCATATCTGTTGGATGGACAATAACAGGCCTCAAAAACAGCTGTTGTTTGGTGAACTCGTTCACGGCTCATGTCTGGTCGGTTGTCCGTTGCTTAGGTACAAGGACACATGTAAATCGGCATTGAAATGTGGGGGTGTCCTCAACAACTGGCAGGCCTGCGTCAGGAACGGGACAAAGTAGTGGAAACTAACCACAATAGGGTGCAAAAATTTGCACAGAAAGAGTACAGCTGAATATGAGAGGAGGAGGTTGATTCGAGGGAAGAGAAGAGATCTGTGACTTTACCCATCTGCGGGTTTCTGAGAGGCGCGTGTGTATATATATATATATTTATTTTTTTCGCGGTCCAAATCCTGCGCTCTGATTGGCTGGCGAGCGGGTCCGTATCCTACGTTACGGACCCCAGTTACAGATCCCGGTTACGGACCTCTGGCGACTCGCTCGTTCACAACAACAACAAACAAAGTAGAATTTTTTTGTCAACATTTATCTTTTTTTTTAATAAGATTTATTTATAAGATTATCAAAAATCTTGTACATTTTTGCCAGCATTTCTCAGGAGAATAGCATTAATTTTACATCATGGATAGCGATAACGACAGTGTTCACAGTGAAAGCGAGTTTTACTACCCTGAGGAAGAAGAAATAAAAGAAAACATTTCAGGAGAAAGCTAAAAACCTGTAATTTGCTAACAATGAGCAAAAACATGGCTGAATCCTGAATGACTCCTATTTGTATAAATAGGGGACTACATAGGCGACAAAATGTAGTTGTTTTTTTTTTCCCTGCCATGGAAGTGCACTTGTATACTGAGGAGGAAGACATTTGTATTACAGCCGTGAATGAGGATTCAAAATGGCGGCTTGGCTCGGTTTTCCCTTTCGGGCACTCTCGTTTTCTGTTAGAATTTGGTCAAGAAAAAAATAAATCTATTATTTACCAGCTTAAGGTCGGTCCGTATGCTGAAATACCGTGACCTCGGCCTTGAATACTGACCTCGGTCACGGTATTTCATGATACGGACCTCCCAGCTGGTAAATAACACATATATACATATCCATCCGTTATCTGTAGCCACTTATCCTGTCTTACAGGGTCGCAGGCAAGCTGGAGCCGATCCCAGCTGACTATGGGCAAGAGCCAGGGTACACCCTGGACAAGTCGCCAGATCATCACAGGGCTGACACATAGACACAAACAACCATTCACACCTACGGTCAATTTAGAGCCACCAAGTAGCCTAACCTGCATGTCTTTGGACTGTGGGGGAAACCGGAGCACCCGGAGGAAACCCACATGGACACGGGGAGAACATGCAAACTCCGCACAGAAAGGCCCCCGTCGGCCACTGGGCTCGAACTCAGGACCTTCTTGCTGTGAGGCAACAGTACTAACCACTACACTCTTCGCTATGTTCTCATACTTGCAATAGAAATGTTTTGTGATGTGCCAGTCATTGGTTGTGCCCAAGGTCCATAAATGAGTAAAGAAAATATAGTGCCTGAAATAAAGTGAGGATTAAACAGTAAAACTACTTCTTCAGTCCATATCCTTTATACAAAGCTGTCTTGAAAACCCCTTCCTCTAAAAACATGCACATATTCTCAGTTGTCCTGTAAACTGTTGGAAACAAAAGTGAAACTGAAATATTCTGTACATCAATAGCTCCGCTGTAATCCTCGGCTTATCTCCTACTCCATTAAGCTACTGTTTCCTCTTAATTTATATTTACCCTTGTATGGTCTGCCTGTTTTTAGATACAAAGGAATTGACAGGCAAGCTGGACTGCCTCCTTGCAAATGTGTCCTTATTGGTCAGTAAAGCCAGATCACAGTGAAGCTTGAACTGAATTGACTGGCTTGTTAATTCGACAGATTCCAGAGGTGCTAACGTATAAGATTTAGCCATAACATTTTCCCGTTTTTGATGCCTTGCAACAGTGATGCTGGAGCTTCCCACATTTTTTTTTTAGGATGTGATGGACGCACATTTGCTTCAAGTAGTACTGATATTTGCATTGTATCAGCTTTTGTTAATGTAATCACTGACCTGTGAACACAAGCATAGATCTTATGAGCCAATAGAAAACAACAGGAGGAATATTTTGCATTTCTGTGCTGATGAACACACTGATCAATAATAAAAGCATGGAGTAAAAAGTGCTTTATGTTCTCATCTCATCTCGTTATCTCTAGCCGCTTTATCCTGTTCTACAGGGTCGCAGGCAAGCTGGAGCCTATCCCAGCTGACTACGGGCAAAAGGCGGCGTACACCCTGGACAAGTCGCCAGGTCATCACAGGGCTGACACATAACACAGACAACCATTCACACTCACATTCACACCTACGGTCAATTTAGAGTCACCAGTTAACCTAACCTGCATGTCTTTGGACTGTGGGGGAAACCGGAGCACCCGGAGGAAACCCACGCGGACACGGGGAGAACATGCAAACTCCGCACAGAAAGACCCCCGTCGGCCACGGGGCTCGAACCCGGACCTTCTTGCTGTGAGGCGACAGCGCTAACCACTACACCACCGTGCCGCCTGTGCTTTGTTATCATTTAGTATTTTATATATAGACTTTTTTATTTCATGTGCCTTATCTAATATGGACCAGGGACCAACAGTTACATCCATCCGTTATCCGTAACCACTTATCCTGTGCAGGGTCGCAGGCAAGCTGGAGCCTATCCCAGCTGACTATGGGCGAGAGGCGGGGTACACCCTAGACAAGTCGCCAGATCATCGCAAGCCTGACCCTTAGAGACACACAACCATTCACACTCACAGTCAATTTAGAGCCACCAGTTGGCCTAACCTGCATGTCTTTGGACTGCAGGGGAAACTGGAGCACCCGAAGGAAACCCACGGGGAGAACATGCAAACTCCACACAGAAAGGCTCGAACCCAGAACCTTCTTGCTGTGAGGTGACAGTGCTAACCACTATAGAGGATGTGCAGTCACGTGACCCGTCCGTGTTTACTCCGCCATATTGGACGGCTTCAGGATTGTTTACCTTGTGCGAGCGTAATGAATCCAGGGAGTACCGTAATCCCCAAGAAAATTCGGAAAATACTCCATCTACATCGTGCGATAACTTGTCTAAGTTTGTTCAGCATCTTGAAGGTGACGTGAGGCAGCGTTATGTGGAAAAGTGTTCCAGGTTGGGGATTGCAGATCCGTACAACTTGCTGCAATCCTTGTTCAGGGAAATTCGGAGCTGCAGTGCCAGCAATTTGCCCGATCTGGCCTACCACGACGTTTACAATTTTCTTGTTAATCGTGAATCGTGTTACACTGGCAAAGCCCTCAAAGCTTACAAGAGCCTGGAAGCTTATAAATATTTTGTTGCGGGATGGGTATCCCAACTATACCTCTGGAAGGTTCCGAAGAAGAATGTCTACTTGATAACCTCACGGGTAAGTGGCATTAAGACGTTTATCATAAAGAGACTATGCAGGACGTTTTATCGTAAGAATATTCGAAATCTAAACTCAGTTCCAGATAAAGACAGGGTTGTAAATATGTATGTTTTAGGGATGCAAACGGCGTGCCTTTTGGCGGATGCCGCCTTTTTCACGTCTGAATCGCGCAGATCCGATTTTTTTTTTTTAGGGGGGGCGTTGGAGTGTCTGATTATAATTTCAAAGTAAATTCTGTATTAAAATTACTAAATAAGCAAATGCCATTACAGTCCATGAAACATAGGAAGTATAAGTATGAGAAGAAAACAGTCAGAAAGCTGCGCACGTTTGCGCGGAAGCTGCGCAAAAGTGTGCAGCTTTCTGATTTACTGTTTTCTTCTCATACTTCCTATGTTTCATGGACTGTAACGGCATTTGCTTATATACAGAATTTACTTTGATGAAATTATAATCAGACACTCCAACACCCCCCCCCCCCAAAAAAAAAATCGGATCTGCGCGATTCAGCCGTGAAAAAGGCGGCATCCGCCAAAAGGCGCGCCGTTTGCATCCGCTATCTTTATCTGTGCAGAATTATTATTCAATATCAGATATAAATGTATAGGGGTCACAGATATGTCCAGCTTCTATATTCAAACAAATAAAAAAAAAAAATTTCTTGCACCTCTATGTGCCTAAAATAATATACATATTCTTTTTCAGTACTTTACACAATCTGATAGGAAGAACTTTATGAACAAGTTATGCATTTGTATACATATTTTATTAAGAACATTAATATTACACGTCCATGTGAAAACCAGTTATATTTTTCTGATCACAACTTGGTGATAGGTGGTGCAGCGGAGACCCATTTTGCACGTCTCTCCTCGTCTGCGGGGAATCTATAAAATGACAGGCCCTCCTTTTGGCCCTGTCTATTGGTACAACCGAATGCTGAACAAGATATAACCATTCTCGAAAGATCTACTCCCACACACTTGATAATTAGAATGGGTTCGTCTAAGTTCTATGCGCGGCCATGCTGTCCAAGATGGCAGATAAACAAATATCACGTGACCTCGTGACGTCACGTGCACGCTCTCTATACTACCATGCCGCCCCACCAACAGTTACAGCTTGGAGCAAAATTAAAGAAATAGTATAAGTAAGCGGGCGGCACGGTGGTGTAGTGGTTAGCGCTGTTGCCTCACAGCAAGAAGGTCCTGGGTTCGAGCCCTGGGGCCGGCGAGGGCCTTTCTGTGTGGAGTTTGCATGTTCTCCCCGTGTCCGCGTGGGTTTCCTCCGGGTGCTCCGGTTTCCCCCACAGTCCAAAGACATGCAGGTTAGGTTAACTGGCGACTCTAAATTGACCGTAGGTGTGAATGTGAGTGTGAATGGTTGTCTGTGTCTATGTGTCAGCCCTGTGATGACCTGGCGACTTGTCCAGGGTGTACCCCGCCTTTCGCCCGTAGTCAGCTGGGATAGGCTCCAGCTTGCCTGTGACCCTGTAGAAGGATAAAGCGGCTAGAGATAATGAGATGAGATGAGTATAAGTAAGCTTATTCACTTCAATGGTCGCTTGAAATTCAAAACCAATTTCAAGAAAAAAAATTGTGCAGATTGCTGTGAAATATCAGATCAGCTTTTGCATGTTTTTTTTTTGTTAATATGGAGCCATCCTGTCTGCTGATATACACTGGAGGTGTTTGTGCCAACATCTCTCTTTTTCCACCTCTCTGCTTGGTAGGATTAACTTGTTAGCAATGTTGGCACCTCCTGAGGTCCCCACATGATGTTCAGTGAATGTTTAAAGACTCGGACTTTAATGGGCAGTGTTCAGAAACGCCAAGACTCTCTCACTCTGAGTGATGTGTATGTGCACCCAGATGTGTTTACTTTTACTGTTACCTGTCTACGCGATTGAAGGCCCATGTTTATAACAGTCACGATGTCGCATTTGGTTTTGGTTTTTTTGTATACTTGTAGCATTTTTCTTGGGTAGTATAGCAGGTCCGAGGACTAACCCTCGTGTTGCGACTCTTTCTGTTCTTTCTTCTACGATCTTGTGAACGATTCTGGCCATGGAACCTTCTTCAAATAATGGTGCGTTCATGTGCTATGGGAATTATGGTAAATACCAAACGCCGACATGGAAAGCACACATGAACGCCCCCTCTTGTGGTATTTTCCACTGGGCAACTCGTAGAAAATGTTGATACATGAGTTGCCAAGATGAGATGAACTTTAACCTTTTCAACATGGCGGCGAGCGGTACAAGACTAGCTTATGAACCAAGAAAGAAGTGGTTTTCACCTACGGAAAGTTGACTCTCACCTTTTAAACGAGTCATGTTATGTATATTATATTATTATAATATGTATATTATAGCCTAATACGAAATATTCTGTGGCTGTCCAAAGAACGGCAACAATGATCTAGATACTGGCTACTCTCATTGTGGCTACAGCCAAATTTCTAAAAACTGCGTGGCATTCAATGTGTTAAGAAAATCTCTGCTTGTCATGATCAGGAAATATTCAGCATTATTTACCTTTTGACTTTTGATAACTCATATTCCTGCTGCAGCTGATGAACAAGGCAATCTATAATTGTTTTAGCCAAATAACAGGCCTGATTCTGATTCTGAATCTGGTCCACCATCTTTAATTTTGCTGCGTTCATGTGCTATGGAAAGATGATATTTTCCAGTTGGGAAGTGGTATTTACCAGTGTGTTGTGTTCACACGCTTTTGTTGTTGTTGACAAATTAAAGATGGTGGATTCAGAATCAGGCCAGATTCAGAATCAGAATCAGGCCTGTTATTTGGCTAAAACAATTATAGATTGCCTTGTTCATCAGCTGCAGCAGGAATATGAGTTATCAAAAGTCAAAAAATGCTGAATATTTCCTGATCATGACAAGTAGAGATTTTCTTAACACATTGAATGCCATGCAGTTTTTGGAAATTTGGCTGTAGCCACAATGAGAGTAGCCAGTATCTAGATCATTGTTGGCGTTCTTTGGACAGCCACAGAATATTTTGTATTAGGCTATAATATACGTATTATAATAACATAATATACATAACATGACTCGTTTAAAAGGTGAGAGTCAGCTTTCCGTAGGTGAAAACCACTTCTTTCTTGGTTCATAAGCTAGTCTTGTACTGCTCGCCGCCATGTTGAAAAGGTTAAAGTTCATCTCATCTCGGCAACTCGTGTATCAAAATTTTCTACGAGTTGCCCAGTGGAAAATACCACAAGAGGGGGCGTTCATGTGTGCTTTCCATGTCGGCGTTTGGTATTTACCATAATTCCCATAGCACATGAACGCACCATTTGTCAACAACAACAAAAGCATGTGAACACAACACACTGGTAAATACCACTTCCCAACTGGAAAATATCATCTTCCCATAGCACATGAACGCAGCATTAGTCCGGTTAGATAACTGTAGCCACCAATTAAAAAATGGTGAAAAAGCACATGTAATGGGTGGCTGTTTTTATCCATTCTGTTTGTTCTCTGCAGTTAAGCTCGATCGTGTGTGACAACAGTGCCTGGCCTGAGACCTGTAAGAATACGCAACGTGAGCTGACTACTCTCTATCTCGCTCTTTCCTTCTCTTTTTCTGCTGAACTGCACCGTGTACAGGCCCAACAATGGGAGCATTGTGGAGAACCAAAAGACCAAAATGCTCCCTGTTCTCCATTGTTCTTTTCTTTCTTTATTGCACCGCTCCTTCCTACTTTCTTCACCCTCCGGCCACACTGTTTGGAATCAGGGTGTAATATGACACATTTCGCTTTGGAATGGTTGAGGTCCAGTCTAATTGTAACCACATGATCTTTCACGAGCAGCTGACCACACAATTAGGTATTTAACACTTCAGTTGGGACTCGAGGACTTACAGAAAGCTTGCACATTAATATACTGAACATATTTCATTTTCTCAAATCACAGTCAGACAATAATTTCTCAAAAAAATACGACCCATCAGGATGTTTGTGCTCATCTCATCTCATTATCTCTAGCCACTTTATCCTTCTACAGGGTCGCAGGCAAGCTGGAGCCTATCCCAGCTGACTACGGGTGAAAGGCGGGGTACACCCTGGACAAGTCGCCAGGTCATCACAGGGCTGACACATAGACAACCATTCACATTCACACCTACGGTCAATTTAGAGTCACCAGTTAACCTAACCTGCATGTCTTTGGACTGTGGGGGAAACCGGAGCACCCGGAGGAAACCCACGCGGACACGGGGAGAACATGCAAACTCCACACAGAAAGGCCCTCGCCGGCCACGGGGCTCGAACCCGGACCTTCTTGCTGTGAGGCGACAGCGCTAACCACTACACCACCGTGCCGCCCTGATGTTTGTGTTGATATAAGAATCTAGAGAAAAAAATCGAGCTATAAATAAAAAGCCCTGTCGTGCTTTAGAAAAATCATATGCATATCCGTCATTAATTTGTCAATAAATAGAGAATAAAGGGCAGCAGTTCCTCTAAATAAATGGGGCCTAAACGAAAAACAATTGCACCTACGGTACTGGATATCAGAGTAGTCCCAGGGGTCGAGGGAGGAAACAGATTTGTTCTTTGTGTTAAGCCTGGTTTGTTTCCTGTCTCTGTTTCTTCAGCCGCTTGATTGTAGTCACTGACCACTGTGTGGCCTTTTGGCCTGCTGCCTTTGAATCCAAAGGATTTCTGATTCAAAGGAAAATAAAGGCAGGTTATACAGTAATGTCATGTGTAGCTGTGTAATCTGTTTTGCCCATCATCATTCCAACTGGTCTTCAGGGTAGAGGCTGGAACAAACAAAGACCATGGACTAAAGATTTGGCATATTTTATTGTACTTTCCAAAATAAATGAGAACTGAAGTCATTTTTAAACTTGCTTCATTTCTTAATTAACGTGTTATTCAATTACGTTTTCGGTTTTAGTAACCTTATATCATGACTCGTATTGGCAACTAATTGCATCTTATACTTATCGGCCTATTCGGTTTGTAGCCATGCTGAATTGAGTTCGTTTGGTCCACGGCAGGCGTCGCTTATCTGCGCGATCTTCACGAGACTTGTGCAAGACTTCGAAACATCAAGTGTCAGCCAGGTGTCGGTGCCGCCATTTTGAAAACTGTTTTCCAAACGAAATATTGCACGAAAACGAGTTTAAATGACGATTACTGCCTACTTTTTTTCAAACTTTCCTGATTGCTATCAAAACAAACAAAACTTCCGGCTTGATTACGTCAGCATTCGAAAGAGGGCGCGTACGTCTTTTGACAACGTTGGCAGATGTTGGTCGCTTTAATTTCCGCTGTACGTTTTACTTCCGTCCTACGATGTCTCACACAGGTCTCAATGCATCTCGTTTACGGCTGTTGCTTTGACATACGGGCTGATATATTACAGAGCATATTTCAAACACTCATAACTTGCTATAGCGGCGACAAAATAGCGATCAAAAATGCATTCCGATATTTAATAAAATGAGATGAATAGAATTTTGACAATAAAAAATTTGCCGTCAGTTCTCCTTTGCCTCATAAATACTCAACATCATACCTCTATTCATTCTTAAAAGAGAGCTATTTCACTTTGCCATGAACTAAAATGGTTCTAAAAGTTCTTTATACAGTATTTTCTAGTAGTTTGACGAGCCATATTGGACTGAGATAATTTTATGAAAAATAGAATAGTTTCATTGTTTGAACCAAACTGTATTCTCATTTAATTCACCCTGGTATGACTCCATCCGTCCATCCATCCATTATCTGTAGCTGCTTATCCTGTCCTACAGGGTCGCAGGCAAGCTGGAGCCTATCCCAGCTGACTATGGGCGAGAGGCGGGGTACACCCTGGACAAGTCGCCAGGTCATCGCAGGGCTGACACATACAGATAAACAACCATTCACACTTACGGTTAATTTAGGGCCCATCCACACGAGTACGCGGCCTCACCCAATACGCTGTCGTTTTGAAAAAAATCTCCGCAAACACGGCGTCGTTTCCAGAAATATGTGCGTCCACACGGATTCACTGGAAACGACCCAAAACGCTGTAGTACATATGCCAGGCTGGTATGTGGCGCTGTGACACCGCCACACCAATACACTAAAACCGGAAGAGAAGCCATGGAGCATGCGTATAAAGGTCACGCGCTGTTTACAAACAATGTTGTTCTCCATGTTCTTTTGTTGCTCCTCGCAGTAATATAAAAGCAGAAGGTTTTGTTGTAGCAGCTGTAATAGACTGAGTTGTTTCTGCAGTACGAGCACAAGCCTGTAGTCCACCATTGTTGTTGTTATGACGCGTCTAGCGGCGGCGGCTGAGGTTAAAGGTTGGAGAGGCGGGGCTTATACGTCATCGTTTCTGAAAAAATCCGCATTCGCCGTCCAGACGACTCTGGGCTATCCGGCGTTTTAGGATTTTCCCACTCTGGGACCCGTTTTCAAAAAATACCGGTTTCACACCTCGAAAAAGCCAGCTCCGTCTGGACGCGAGGCCGAAATGATAAAGTATTTATGCGGATTCGACAAAAACGTACTCGTGTGGACGGGCCCTTAGAACCACCAATGTAGAACTAACCTGCATGCCTTTGGATTGTGGGGGAAACCGGAGCACCCAGAGGAAACCCACGCAGACACGGGGAGAACATGCAAACTCCGCACAGAAAGGCCCCTGTTGGCCACTGGGCTCAAACCCAGAACTGTGAGGCGACAGTGCTAACTACTACAGGTGTAAATGCAGGAGGATAGTTAATAAAGTACATGAGTGATCTCTCATTGGGATATTATATGCACAGATGTACATGAATATGTAAAAAGATTTCTGTGCTTCACTGAAAGGTCGACATGTCAACAATTTGCCAGTTCACTTGCCAACATGTTTTAGGGAGGTGGGAGGAAACCGGAGAACCCTGAGGAAACCCACGGAGAAAATGTGAAACTCCGCACAGTCTGTAACCCGAGCTCAGGATTGAACCGAGGATGTTGGAGCTGTGAGGTGGCAATGCTATGTGTGGTACCACTATGTAGGTGCCAGATAAACCTAAGGGCCCGGTCCCACAACACTGATAACTATAACTATTACCTATAACTACAACTATGACTATACCTATACCTGAATTTAGTTCCAGTCTGGAGCAGTCACACCCCAACTATGATCCCGACTATAATATCGCTTGGTCCTGACACTCAGCGAAATAAATGCATGCAACTTAGGAATAGTCATGGAAGTTTCTTCCAAGTGGTAGCACATTATTCTGGGGTCACGCTGTACAGCTTGGACTTCAAAACACACTCTGGTGGTTTACAAAATACGGATCGGTCACGGATTACCGAAATATAATAAAAAAAAAAAGGATACAAAATACGGAGTGGTTACAGATTTTAATACAGATGCATCATGGATGCTAATGATTTTCGGATTGGTCGCGGACATTCCAGTATATTACAGATTGGTTACCGATTTCATACAGATGATGCATCATGGATAAAAAATTAAGAAATCTAAAACAAATACATGTTTGGACTGCCAAAGTTCATAATTAAAATATCTTACCTGCATTTATAAGTTTACTTTATTAATTTACAATTGATATTTCACGGAAAATCACACATCCGCGAATAAAAGATCCGTGCTTTGTATTACATTTTTTTTATTTTCCGTGAATCCGTATTCCATGACTTCATGCTGCATCAAGGATGTTTGGGGAAAAAATAGCACGTGCTCAGATAACATCACATGTAAACAATTACCTGATTGGTCAGATGTTTTATCGGATCAGGTCCAGGCCTGGAAAAATGGCTCCAGAAGCAATCTCACCGATACAGATAAACCCAGGCCTGGGCTATAGGGATCGTTATCGGTATGGTGTGACCACTAACCACATAACCTGCAGGCGACCGATTTATTTATAGTTGTAGTTACAGTTTTAGTTATCGGTATTGTGGGACCGGGCCTTAAATGTGATTTAAAAAAAAGTGGTGCATTCTCTCTATATATGTCTGACTTTTGTTTTTTTCTCTTTTCCTTTACATCTTCCTGTCGCCCCCTATCTGAATCAGGGCTGTGAAAAATTCGCGGAATTCCACGGATTTGATCGCAAAAATACCATTTTTGTAAATCGTGTATTTCTCATCTCATCTCATCTCATCTCATTATCTCTAGCCGCTTTATCCTTCTACAGGGTCGCAGGCAAGCTGGAGCCTATCCCAGCTGACTACGGGTGAAAGGCGGGGTACACCCTGGACAAGTCGCCAGGTCATCACAGGGCTGACACATAGGTGGGGTTTACATTAGACCGTATCAGCGGATCATCAGATTAATGTTTTTAAAACGATTAGCGTGCACACAGCAACGCCAATACACGATTCGCGTGCACACAGCAACGCCAATACACGGATACGCTCGGCTCCGCAGGCATCCTGCGCTCCAAATCACTCCGCCCTGAACAGCGAGTGCCCTCTGGAGGGTGCACACTCCGGCCCTGCGCAGCTCACAGAGCACGCGAGTGAAGCACACGAGCAGTGATTCGGGACTGAGCCGCTGTGTGTGAGATCCCAGTGCATATCGGGCATGCGCGTCACTTACCACTTGCAAGTGGAAGGATGGCAAGCCTAAAGACAATCATAACTACACAATGGGCAGTATTTGCATCAGTATTTGCAGTATTTTCATACTTTTATACTCTTTAATGAAAGGTGATACAAGGCGGAAGTCCGCGCCGTTTTTCAGCAGTCGCGTCACATGACCAACGCCAGCGAATCAGGAAGGTGGATGTCACAGTGACGTTGTCCAATGACGACGCCAGCTAGAGCTCAGCACAGCGTATCCGCGTATTCTCAATGTTTACACAGCACCGGACCAGACACGATCTGGATTGAATACGTGGACCCTGGCGGATTCCCGTTTCCCGGCGTTTCCAGGCGTTTTAATGTAAACGGACAGTGCATCCACGAAGAAAACGAGACAGATACGGTCTAATGTAAACTTGGCCTTAGACACAGACAACCATTCACACTCACATTCACACCTACGGTCAATTTAGAGTCACCAGTTAACCTAACCTGCATGTCTTTGGACTGTGGGGGAAACCGGAGCACCCGGAGGAAACCCACGCGGACACGGGGAGAACATGCAAACTCCGCACAGAAAGGCCCTTGCCGGCCACGGGGCTCGAACCCGGACCTTCTTGCTGTGAGGTGACCGCGCTAACCACTACACCACCGTGCCGCCTAAATCGTATATTTTTGCAAAAAAAAAAAGTAGGGGGTGGGGGTACTCTGCTAATGGTCGGGGACCGTAATAGCCGATGAGTACATTGTTTACTGGATGGGGGAGAATCTAACGCCAGGTGTCTCTGTATTTTACAACATCGTACAAGTTATATATACGACATCATAGACCGTTTTACGACACAGTACCATTTTCGGGTCATTCTTTTCAAACAAGTGTTGACAATATAGCTTGCGATTAAGTGATGATAAACGATTTTTTCAGTATGTCTGTGTCACGGAGAGACATTGTACAGAGGGAGGATGGCAATAATGACAAAAAGTAGACAAGGAAAACGGTATCAAGAATCCGTGGAATTGGTGGTGGCTGGAATTTAAAGTCGGAAACGAATATCTTTATGAACACATCCGAAAGATCAAGGAACCAGGCAAGGTGTACTGCATGTTCTGCTATCAGGATGTAAAATAGGGATCGGGAGGAAGAACACGCTTGGTCGATCATGTGCAGGGAAAGAAACACGCAGAACTGGTGAAATTAAATCTGTCAAATTGCAGATTGCCAGGTATTTATATCTTGTTTTCATATTTGCAAAACTTTCTAAATGGTTTTACTATGGTTCTTGAAATGCCTCAGTATTTTCAGTCTTCATGTAGCTAAACTGTTCTTAATTAATGTATATGTTGGTTTATAAGTAAGAAAAATTATTTCAAGTCATGTTCTATTTTTTTCAATATTATGAAAAATACTGATGGATAGTTTTAATGTTAAAACAAAGCTATAATCATTAAAATATGCACATTTTGGGAGCAATTTTCTCTTTCAGGAGATGCTACGAATGTTCTATTTGATGCAAGATTGACTTGGTTTCTGGGGCCATGTGGTATAGTGGTTAGCGCTGTCGCCTCACAGCAAGAAGGTCCGGGTTCGAGCCCAGTGGCTGACGAGGGCCTTTCTGTGTGGAGTTTGCATGTTCTCCCCGTGTCTGTGTGGGTTTCGTCCAGGTGCTCCAGTTTCCTCCACAGTCCAAAGACATGCAGGTTAGGCTAATTGGTGGCTCTAAATTGACCGTAGGTGTGAATGTGAATGGTTGTGTGTCTCTGTGTGTCAGCCCTGCGATGATATGACAACTTGTCCATGGTGTACCCCACCTCTCACCCATAGTCAGCTGGGATAGGCTCCAGCTTGCCCGCGACCCTGCACAGGATAAGCAGTTACGGATAATGGATGGATGGATGGATGGGGCCATGTGGACTCCATACCCTCAGCTTGCCCCCCAGACCCCCTGCATTTTTTCTCATCTCATCTCTCATTATCTCTAGCCGCTTTATCCTTCTACAGGGTCGCAGGCAAGCTGGAGCCTATCCCAGCTGACTACAGGCGAAAGGCGGGGTACACCCTGGACAAGTCGCCAGGTCATCACAGGGCTGACACATAGACACAGACAACCATTCACACCTACGGTCAATTTAGAGTCACCGGTTAACCTAACCTGCATGTCTTTGGACTGTGGGGGAAACCGGAGCACCCGGAGGAAACCCACGCAGACACGGGGAGAACATGCAAACTCCACACAGAAAGGCCCTCACCGGCCCCGGGGCTCGAACCCAGGACCTTCTTGCTGTGAGGCGACAGCGCTAACCACTACACCACCGTGCCGCCATCCTGCATTTTTTTTTCTCTGATTTTACTTTTTTCATTTCACAGCCCTGCTGAATAGTCACAGTTCATGTTTTAAGATGGAATTGACGTAAAGTTTCGCAAAAAATTTGTATAGAAACATGCCTTGTCAGAGCGATAGATCTTCTTTGGCTGGCAGGTTACATCAACACCGGATTGCTTTGAACTGCAATCAGTTTTTGTACGCATTTAGTCCTGTGCACCACAAGCTGATAAACTACCGATTTCATGAAAATAAAAAGAATTAACTTGATGCAGTGATTAGAAGTGAAGGCCAATGGAAACAGCCAGTTACATGACAAACAACAAACCAGCTTAAGTACAGTTAAGTAACCACTTAATGCATTTTTAATCCACCTGAAGGTCATTTCCTGCTATACGGGAACACTTTTGCATGGGTTCCTTGCACTCGTGATTACATCTGATGCATTGGCATAAAATGTGGCAATTAGTTGCTGAATATCAGCGAGTTTTTTTTTTTTTTTGCAAAGGAAACCATTTCCATAAGACAAGCTGCATGCCACAGCTTTGATTGAATCACATGTGTGGTAATGCTTTTTTAATGAAGTCGTTCATCACATATTCCCATTGGTTTGCTCTTATTATGCAGTGTTTTTTCTGTACACGCAGATCAGCAGTGCTCTCTCTCTCTCTCTCTCTCTCTCTCTCTCTCTCCATTTTGATGATGCCAAGATAACACTGCTAATGCACTCACTGAAACAACTGGAAGCTGTCCCAAATTCAATTGTACCTATATTTTTTTTCACACTATGCCTCACGATGCCGCCTCAGGTTTTGCGTATTTATTAGGCCCACTTTACACGGGGACGGTCTGAAACAAAAACGCAAAAGTCCGTTTTCGTTCTCACTTTTTTCCGCGTCTACACGACCGTTTTCAAGGAGGAAATCTGCGTCTATACGGTGACGCATAAATGTGTGGAATTCAATTGGATGTGCATGCCAGGCGGCTAGGTGGTGCTGTGAAAGACCGCCGCTATGTCTGCACGCATGCGCAACGGCTTCCGTCTTGTCTGATCTGCACATCTGCGCCGCGAAAACTTTGACTACTCTGGCTATGGTAAGTAAGAAAGTAAGTAAAAAAGTAAGAGCATACTATACCTGCCTCTGTTCATTAACGGTATATGTGCAGATTCGGTATAGATGTTCGAAGGACTCCTGGACGTTTATTAAAGCTGCCAGAGCAGCTTGAAGGTCCGTTGGATCGATGTAATCAGACATGCTCTTACTTTTTTACTTACTTTCTTACTTCCCGGGCTGGCATGTACAGTATATGACATATGTATGACGTAAACGCGTACCCGACGTGAGCAGATCCGAGCAGAGTTTCGCGTATTGGGTAGTTTAGACGGATATGCAACGGGGGCTATTTTTAACTTATCCACTCTGGAAGGCGTTTGCAATTTTTCCGTTTTTCAGCCTCCGAAACGCCGTCCCCGTGTAGACGAAAGGCACTTCCGATAAAATATTTAGTTGTTTTTACCCGACAGCGTCCTCGTGTAAACGGGCCCTTAGTCGGTTTGAAGAGTGTTGCTGTTGTTTGTGCCTGTTCTTCTGTAGTTTATGTCATGTCTCAATTCACCATGGGGGGAAAGAAAACTACTGGGGCTTTTTCATGATTTGGTGCGAGATGTTGAAGCCTGAGAGCGGACTTAAAAGGATTCTTAAAAGGAGTCTTGGCAATCCTGATGCAAATTGCATCAGGATATTGATTGATCCGAGCAATACAAATTAAATAATCAGCACTTCCTGTGGAGTGGATAAGAAATCTTGATCTGAAGTGAAATGAACCGTGTGCACACAGATACAAACACCGCTGTATATTAGACGGTTATTCAAAACTAAACTTGTAAAATTCTCATCTTATCTCATTATCTCTAGCAGCTTTATCCTGTCCTACAGGGTCGCAGGCAAGCTGGAGCCTATCCCAGCTGACTACGGGCGAAAGGCGGGGTACACCCTGGACAAGTCGCCAGGTCATCACAGGGCTGACACATAGACACAGACAACCATTCACACTCACATTCACACCTACGGTCAATTTAGAGTCACCAGTTAACCTAACCTGCATGTCTTTGGACTGTGGGGGAAACCGGAGCACCCGGAGGAAACCCACGCGGACACGGGGAGAACATGCAAACTCCGGACAGAAAGGCCCTCGCCGGCCACGGGGCTCGAACCCGGACCTTCTTGCTGTGAGGCGACAGCGCTAACCACTACACCACCGTGCTGCCCACTTGTAAAATTGAATAATTAAAAACATCTGGCTGCTTTGGTCTTTTTTTTTTTTTTGGTCCTCCTCCTTGAAATAATTCTCAGCTTTAGATTAACCAGACTGAAAGCAACTCGAGTATCTTTTTCTTCTTTTTTTATTCCTAATGAGACAGACTTGTAAACATTAGCAGCTTTGAGTGATTAGCCAGGCAACCTAGAAGCTAGCATGGAAGCTAGGGTGTGTTAGCACTTTCTTAGCACCAAGAAAAGTAGGGATAAGTGCTGTATTTTGTCTTTGTCGACTGGTATTTAGCGTTGTACCCATTTCTGATGTACTTCGTGGAACATTTTACCACATGTATTGCACTTCGAGGTGGCAAATGTTACATGAAGTACAGGTAGCGCGCTCTACCTGCTACACTGTGTGAAACTGCTAGTCCTAGCTAAGTTCATCAGACTTATTTGACACAGATATGAAAAAGATATGTTAAATAAACATATATACGGATTGACGTGGAAAAATGGAATGCAAATTCTCTTGTTTCTTTGTTCACAAGCACAATAACTACTATGTGGCTTGGCCCCCCACAAGGAGCCCTGGGAGGTTCCTGTGCTCTGCAGACGAGGACGGCTCAAACTGCCTCAAGCTTTAAAATCTCCAGCTAGTCCTTACTCAAACCAGATGTCCTTTCTTTGCTCAAACATATCCCATAATTCCAATGTGGCAAGAACAAGCCGGTCAGACTAATGAGTGGGGTCAGGAACACTGCTGTCCTCTACACTGAGAGGTAAATACAGTATGTAGCATTTCGCGTTGTTTGTGCCTCTTCAAGACCTGTTTTGTACAATGATCTTCCATAGGTGACAATTTAAAGCCTGTTGTAAAGGTTGTAGAAAGGTGGATTGTCAGTTTTCGTGTCATTGCTCACACAAAAAGCTACAAGCATTCTCATATCAGTTAACCTCAGAAGGAGGGTAATATATAAGGAATAAAACATGATGGAATAACAAAATAACCAGTGACGTGATGTTGAAATGTGTCCCGACACAAGGTTAATTATTTTTCTACTGACACCACATCCTGAGGGACGGCACAGTGGTGTAGTGGTTAGCGCTGTCGCCTCACAGCAAGAAGGTCTGGGTTCGAGGGCCTTTCTGTGCGGAGTTTGAATGTTGTCCGCGTGGGTTTCCTCCGGGTGCTCCGGTTTCCCCCAAAGACATGCAGGTTAGGTTAACTGGTGACTCTAAAATTAATGTGAATGGTTGTCTGTGTCTATGTGTCGGCCCTGTGATGACCTGGTGACTTGTCCAGGGTGTACCCCGCCTTTCGCCCGTAGTCAGCTGGGATAGGCTCCAGCTTGCCTGCGACCCTGTAGAACAGGATAAAGCGGCTAGAGATAATGAGATGAGATGAGACCACATCCTGAAGTGTTTTCCTCTTATACCACAGAAATTTGTCAGCAGTTATAGTTTAGTTTATTTAAGAAGACGTCATTCTTTTAATTTTTGAGTTGCACTTAAAGCTGTGTAACAACTTACAACCCTGATTCCAAAAAAGTTGGGACAAAGTACAAATTGTAAATAAAAACGGAATGCAATGATGTGGAAGTTTCAAAATTCCATATTTTATTCAGAATAGAACATAGATGACATATCAAATGTTTAAACTGAGAAAATGTATCATTTAAAGAGAAAAATTAGGTGATTTTAAATTTCATGACAACACCACATCTCAAAAAAGTTGGGACAAGGCCATGTTTACCACTGTGAGACATCCCCTTTTCTCTTTACAACAGTCTGTAAACGTCTGGGGACTGAGGAGACAAGTTGCTCAAGTTTAGGGATAGGAATATTAACCCATTCTTGTATAATGTAGGATTCTAGTTGCTCAACTGTCTTAGGTCTTTTTTGTCGTATCTTCCATTTTATGATGCGCCAAATGTTTTCTATGGGTGAAAGATCTGGACTGCAGGCTGGCCAGTTCAGTACCCGGACCCTTCTTCTACGCAGCCATGATGCTGTAATTGATGCAGTATGTGGTTTGGCATTGTCATGTTGGAAAATCCAAGGTCTTCCCTGAAAGAGACATCGTCTGGATGGGAGCATATGTTGCTCTAGAACCTGGATATACCTTTCAGCATTGATGGTGTCTTTCCAGATGTGTAAGCTGCCCATGCCACACGTACTAATGCAACCCCATACCATCAGAGATTCAGGCTTCTGAACTGAATGCTGATAACAACTTGGGTCGTCCTTCTCCTCTTTAGTCCGAATGACACGGCGTCCCTGATTTCCATAAAGAACTTCAGATTTTGATTCGTCTGACCACAGAACAGTTTTCCACTTTGCCACAGTCCATTTTAAATGAGCCTTGGCCCAGAGAAGACGTCTGCGCTTCTGGATCATGTTTAGATACGGCTTCTCCTTTGAACTATAGAGTTTTAGCTGGCAACGGCGGATGGCACGGTGAGTTGTGTTCACAGATAATGTTCTCTGGAAATATTCCTGAGCCCATTTTGTGATTTCCAATACAGAAGCATGCCTGTATGTGATGCAGTGCCGTCTAAGGGCCTGAAGATCACGGGCACCCAGTATGGTTTTCCAGCCTTGACCCTTACGCACAGAGATTCTTCCAGATTCTCTGAATCTTTTGATGATATTATGAACTGTAGATGATGATATGTTCAAACTCTTTGCAATTTTACACTGTCGAACTCCTTTCTGATATTGCTCCACTATTTGTCGGCGCAGAATTAGGGGGGTTGGTGATCCTCTTCCCATCTTTACTTCTGAGAGCCGCTGCCACTCCAAGATGCTCTTTTTATACCCAGTCATGTTAATGACCTATTGCCAATTGACCTAATGAGCTGCAATTTGGTCCTCCGGCTGTTCCTTTTTTGTACCTTTAACTTTTCCAGCCTCTTATTGCCCCTGTCCCAACTTTTTTGAGATGTGTTGCTGTCATGAAATTTCAAATGAGCCAATATTTGGCATGAAATTTCAAAATGTCTCACTTTCGACATTTGATATGTTGTCTATGTTCGATTGTGAATACAATATCAGTTTTTGAGATTTGTAAATTATTGCATTCCGTTTTTATTTACAATTTGTTCTTTGTCCCAACTTTTTTGGAATCAGGGTTGTACATTACATTACTGTACACTCTTATCCAAAGCAACATACAACTTGGCTAGAGTAGCCTAGAGAGCAGTTGGGGGTTAGGTGCCTTGCTCAAGAGCACTTCAGCCTTTCCTGCTGGTCCAGGGAATCAAACCAGTGACCTTTTGGTCTCAAAGCTGCTTCTCTAACCATTAGGCCACAGCTTCCCTTCTCTCGACTTGTAAGACAGGTTCGTTCCTGTTGCTTGTAGCCAAGTTCCTGTTGCATTATGGCTGTAAGCAGTAGTGGTAACAGTGGCTACAACAGATATTTCAGGCTATTCTTGTTACAGAATCTGATCTCATCCCTTTTTTTCTTTTGAACAATCCCTAATTTTGACAGTTGATTTGATGACACGATTATGTATCTTATTATTTTAAAATGACATCCAGCACCTGGAAATCCACTGCAACAAAGGAGGATTACGCAACACGCACCTCTGGAAGGTGTGAGAGAGGTTTTCTTTGGTTTAACAAAAGCCTAGAATATAATGCTACCTTTTTAACCTGCATATTTGGGCGTCCTGTGGTCAAGCCTGTTCTCGCAACTTTATTTTCAAAAGAAAACATGAATGGCGCACGCGCGTGTGTGTGTGTGTGTCTGTGGGGGTATGTTGTCGGATACTGTACACAAGGCGCCAGGTCCTGCCTGTTTAAGCATGTCCAGAGGCTGCAGACTCTCTCAATTAAGGCCGTGACAGCAGCTTGCGCCTGCCCAGAGCAGATGTGCAAACACCACAGTAATCGCTAATTTCAGACAAAACCCATTATGGTTTCTGACCCCTCATGCGAAAACAATCTGCTGGTGAAGAAACCGTTTGATACACTATGTGAGATCACGCAGTACATTCGGACCAGCTGTAATGTGAATGCCTGGAAAAGGACTTGAGATGTATTTTTGCACTTCAAAATGTCTTCAGTATCCTCGTTCCCTTTATGTGCCTGCTTAGTTTTTGGCTTAAAAGAAATCTAGAACATGATAATGAAATGTTCACCGATATCTTTGTGGTCAGCAAACCTACCGGCAGAACCAAAATCTTCAAAGTTCTCTACGGTATAAGCAACCTTTAATACAGAATAAAACTAGGCTTAACATTTTAACTAGTTTACTTCCTCCCAAATTACATCATATTCACTGGTCATCCATATTGTTTGTGACATTGATCTTGTTTATCATTTCGCAATTATTAGGTTGCTAGCTACTCTTGCGAGCAAGCCAGGCTAATCCTACAAGTTTACTGTTTAGCTGATGATGTATTTGATTTCGTTGCAGTTACTCTGAAACGTGTGCTGCTTAAGTTTGGGGTGGCTAATCATCCTTTCTTGCAGCTGGATTACAAAGGACGTAGCTCAACATGGCTGAGTCGAAGGCATACAAAGGCACCGCTGGCAGCCGCCATACTACTCATGTCTGACCCCAGATCAGATATTTATACCTATAAGCAATTTAGATTAGCCAGTTAACCTAACTACATGTCTTTGGACTGTGGGGGAAACCAGAGCACCCGGAGGAAACCCACACAGACACAGGGAGAACATGCAAACTCCATATAGAAAGGCCCCCATTGGTCACTGGGCTCAAACCCAGAACCTTCTTGGCATGAGGCAACAGTGCTCACCACTACACCACCGTGCCGCCCAACAAGAATTAAGAATATTTTTTGTCTAATTATTCTAGCATGGATCACATCCAACTCCAGAGTAGACAATATCCACATTCTGTATTTCACATAAGATAATTCAGATTAATTATTCATGTACGAGCAGGCATTTATTTTAAATTCAGAGATTATTCAGCTCTTATTTTGCTAATAATGGTTGTAATGTGGCCAGTTTAATGGTGTTAATAAGACAGTTTTAGCTCTTGATTAGTTATTCAGCAAAAACAAAATTGACATGATGTTTACATGCAACCTAATAATACATTAATTATCCTGCTGACAGCTCAGTTATAATAAAAAAAAAGCAAACAAAAAAAAAACACGTCAGTCTGAATAGAGTAAACCACTTGAGGCTAGTCTGAATGAAATTTCTATCCAATAAAATGAGGTGAGTAATCGTTCTCCTTAATTTTTTATTGTTAGCATGCAGGGTGGAGACGTGACTGCAGAAACACATCAAATGGCGTCCTCGCTTGTCTGTACACCTGCCTGTCTTTGTTTTTCTGTGGATTATATGAATTATTAAAGGTGTTCCAGGAAAAACAAATGCAAGCTATGATGATAATTGTGAATTTGATCAGGGAATTTGATGAGAAGATTTTCATTTTTTCTGGTGTCTGAAAGGATATATATATATATATATATATATATATATATATAGTACAACCCAAGTTCAAAAACGTTGGGACGCTGTGTAAAATGTCAATAAAAACAGAATGCAGTGACTTGCAAATCTCAGAAACCCATATTTTTTCACAGCAGAACATAGACACCATATCAAATGTTTAAACTGGGACATTTGACTATTTCATGAAAAATATTAGCTCATTTTGAACTTTATGGCAGCAACACATCTTAAAAAAGTTGGGACAAAAGGCTGAAAAAGTAAGTGGTCCTAAAAAGAAACAGCTTGAGGAACATTTTCCGACTAATTAGGTTAATTGGGAACAGGTCAGTAGCATGATTGGGTATAAAAAAAAAAAAGAGCATCTTAGAGAGGCAGAGTCTCTCAGAAGTAAAGTTGGGCAGAGGTTCACCAATCTGCGAAAAACTGTGTCTACAAATTGTGGAACAATTTCAGAATAATGTTCCTCAAGGGGCGGCACGGTGGTGTAGTGGTTAGCGCTGTCGCCTCACAGCAAGAAGGTCCGGGTTCGAGCCCTGTGGCCGGCGAGGGCCTTTCTGTGTGGAGTTTGTATGTTCTCCCCGTGTCCGCGTGGGTTTCCTCTGGGTGCTCCGGTTTCCCCCACAGTCCAAAGACATGCAGGTTAGGTTAACTGGTGACTCTAAATTGACCGTGAGTGTGAATGGTTGTCTGTGTCTATGTGTCAGCCCTGTGATGACCTGGCGACTTGTCCAGGGTGTACCCCGCCTTTCGCCCGTAGTCAGCTGGGATAGGCTCCAGCTTGCCTGCGACCCTGTAGAACAGGATAAAGCGGCTAGAGATAATGAGATGAGATGTTCCTCAATGTAAAATTGCGAAGACTTTGAATATCTCATCATCTACAGTGCATAATATAATTAAAAAAATTCAGAGAATCTGGAGAAATCTCTGCGTACAAAGAACAAGGCTGAAAAAAATATTAGATGCCCATGATCTTCAGGCCCTCAGGCAGCACTGCATTAAAAGCAGGCATGATTCTGTGATGGAAATCGCTGCATGGGCTCAGGAACACTTCCAGAAATCGTTGTCTGTGAACACAGTTCGCCGTGCCATCCACAAATGCAGGTTCAAGCTCTATCATGCAAAGAAGAAGCCATGTGTGAACATGATCCAGGAACTTCACTGTCTTCTCTGGGCCAAAGTTCATTTAAAATGGACTGAGGCAAAGTGGAAAACTGTTCTGTAGTCAGATTAAGCAAAATTTGAAATTCTTTTTGGAAACCATGGACGCTACGTCCACCGGACTAAAGAGGAGAGGGACTATTCACCTTGTTATCAGCACTCAGTTCAAAAGCCTGCATCTCTGATGGTATGGGGGTGCATTAGTGCCTATGACATGGGCAGATTGGACATCTGGAAAGGCACCATCAATGCTGAAAGGTGTATAGAGATTTTAGAACAACATATGGTCCTATCCAGACGACATCTTTTTCCAGGAAGGCCTTGCATATTTCAGCAAGACAATGCTAAACCACATACTGCATCTATTACAACAGCATGGCTTCATAGTAGAAGAGTACAGGTGCTCAACTGGCCTGCCTGCAGTCCAGTGCACCAATTGAAAACATTTGGCGCACCATGAAACAAAAAATACAACAAAGATGACCCAGGACTGTTGAGCAGCAAGAATCCTATATCCGGCAAGAATGGGACAACATTTCTCTCCCAAAACTCTAGCAGTTGGTTTCAGTTCCCAGATGTTTATGGACTATTGTTAAAAGAAGAGGGGATACTACACAGTGGTAAACATGGCCCTGTCCCAACTTTTTTGAGGCATGTTACTACCATCAAATTCAAAATTACCTTATTTTTTTCTGAAAATGGTGCATTTTCTCAGTTTAAACATTTGATATGTTGTCTATATTCTATTTGCAAAAAAATGCGGGTTTATGAGATTTGCAGATCATTTGCATTCTGTTTTTATTTACATTTTACACAGCGTCTCAACTTTTTTGGAATTAGGGTTGTAGATATGTTGCCTGTCCTAACAAAAAAAAAAAAAGACATGAAAAATATTGTTGTAAGTATTGTTGTCATCTGACAATGCATTTTAAAAAGAAAAAGATAATGACTGGTTGAAGGTTGGGTTCCAGGCAAAATTCTCCACATGCTCATTAAGTGCCATCAGATGGCATCCAACTTGAAACCATCACCCATAAGCTTTTTTCCGAGCTTCCATTTTACATGACATGCTGAAACAGCCACTTGATTTGCAGACTGCTGTGTGTTTCGAATGAATAGTCATCTGTTGCAGCACAACGTAGATCACACTGTGACCCGGACAGTGTTGTTCAGCTAATAGTGTCAGAAACGCTGAATGATTTAGTGTGTATGAAACAGCAGTTTGGCTCCATGTAATGATGATGATGATTGGTAGAGAGGAAGAAAGAGGTCATGGATCCTGGATGTGTCCTTTTGCTGCTTTTTGTCATTGCAAGTCAGTTCTAACTACTGCTTCATCACCAGTCATTGAGCTACAGTATGCTGTCCTTGTCAGCTCGACCAGTTTGCAGGGTACAACTAGGCCTCAGTGATATTTACAACATTGTCCATCATGTGAGTTCCTTTTCCTACTGGTTTAGATGTATATAGATGGTGATGCATCCACCTTGTACACCGTGCATATTAATCCAAATAATTTACATCTTCAATTTTCTTCTTTTGGCTGCTCCTGTATGTTCGGGGTCGCCACAGTGGATCTGTTCCGCATATTTGATTAGGCATAGATTTTACACCACATGCCCTTCCTGACACAACCCTCCCCAGTCTATCCGGGCTTGGGACTGGCACTAAGTATGCGCTGGCTTGTACAACCCCAGTGGCTGGGTATTTTACCTAATCTGCATGTCTTTGGACTGTGGGGGAAACCGGAGCATCTGGAGGAAACCCATGCAGACACAGGGAGAACATGCAAACTCCCCACAGAAAGGCCAAAGCCTTGAAACGCCGTAAGGTTCAAACCCGGAACCTTCTTGCTGTGAGGTGACAATGTTAACCACTGCACCACCATGCCACCCAATTTATGTCTTCAATCATGTCCAATAATTACAAGTGTAATTAAACAAGCATTTAAATAAATAAATAAATAAATACCCTCAACTACAATAATTTATTATTATACGTCTTATTAAAGCTAGACGGCCTTTAGATTTCATAAAATCGGCGCAATTTAGTTCCCTCTGAAATTTGGTCATTCTGATATGTTTATTTCTGCAATATCTAAAAAAAAAAACCAGGCCATTCTGTGACTGGGAAGTTATTTAATTTGAGGGAATTCCCTAGCAAATAATGTGCATGAAATTGCTCACTTCAAACAGACAGAGGAAGTCCGTGTGTGCATGCGCAGGTTTACCTTCTTCTTCTTTTGGGTTTTACGGCAGCTGGCATCCACAGTGTTGCATTACTGCCATCTACAGGATCACCTTGACCGTGCACTGACAGGTCCATCATTCTGTCACTAAACGAACAGCTGATCACACCGAGGTGCTCGCTGACCGCCGATATTTATTAGTTTGGTCCTGCGTTTTCTTTCCTTCGCATATAACATAACGTCTTTTCTTCTCGCTTTCCATTACTGTAGTCGGTCTTTCATGTTTCGTTCGCACACTCACATCCTCCATTTTTCTCCCCTGTTTCAAATTTGTATCCCACAATGCCTTGCGCGAACAGGAAAAGCCCACCATGTGATGCATGACGTAGTATCTTGAATTGGGCCATGGTGAAGCAGGAAAAATTGCGGAGAATTTAGGGCCATGTGGCCCTAAATTCATTAATTGTTCAATTAAAAAAAAAAGAATAAAACTGGAAGTCTTTGATTTGAATTCAGTAGCTTTCAGTCCGGGCGGCACGGTGGTGTAGTGGTTAGCGCTGTCGCCTCACAGCAAGAAGGTCCTGGGTTCGAGCCCCGGGGCCGGCGAGGGCCTTTCTGTGTGGAGTTTGCATGTTCTCCCCGTGTCCGCGTGGGTTTCCTCCGGGTGCTCCGGTTTCCCCCACAGTCCAAAGACATGCAGGTTAGGTTAACTGGTGACTCTAAATTGACCGTAGGTGTGAGTGTGAATGGTTGTCTGTGTCTATGTGTCAGCCCTGTGATGACCTGGCGACTTGTCCAGGGTGTACCCCGCCTTTCGCCCGTAGTCAGCTGGGATAGGCTCCAGCTTGCCTGCGACCCTGTAGAAGGATAAAGCGGCTAGAGATAATGAGATGAGATGAGCTTTCAGTCCACTAGACAAAAATAATTGGGTGTCAGGGAAAATTTTTTTTATGACCTACACTTGAAAAATCTGAAAGGCAGTCTACCTTTAATATTCTCATCTCATCTCATTGTCTCTAGCTGCTTTATCCTGTTCTACAGGGTCGCAGGCAAGCTGGAGCCTCTCCCAGCTGACTACGGGCGAAAGGCGGGGTACACCCTGGACAAGTCGCCAGTTCATCACAGGGCTGACACATAGACACAGACAACCATTCACACTCACATTCACACCACCTACGGTCAATTTAGAGTCACCAGTTAACCTAACCTGCATGTCTTTGGACTGTGGGGGAAACTGGAGCACCCGGAGGAAACCCACGCGGACACGGGGAGAACATGCAAACTCCGCACAGAAAGGCCCTCGCCGACCACGGGGCTCGAACCCGGACCTTCTTGCTGTGAGGCGACAGCGCTAACCACTACACCACCGTGCTACCCACCTTTAATATTATTATATATTATATGAATTATTATACATATTATTATAATTAATATTATACATGCTCATGTCCAATAATTATTAGAGTTGAGGGTTTTTTTTTCTTTAACTGACATTTTGGTCAATTTTCACATATGT
The DNA here is from genome assembly GCF_027579695.1 of Neoarius graeffei. Lineage (NCBI taxonomy): Eukaryota > Metazoa > Chordata > Actinopteri > Siluriformes > Ariidae > Neoarius > Neoarius graeffei. The sequence goes on from NC_083594.1 coordinate 42,087,407, forward strand.
TTCCGACATTACCCACAATGCCATTTGACTATCTACTGATTGTGGTGCCCTTGCTTTATCTCTACTCTAATTCTTTCGACTGTTCAGGTCTGTCAAGTCCTCATCTGTCCCCTCTGCTCAAATAAATAAGTTGCAAATCTTCAGCTTCCACTGCTAATACCACTGTGAATTTTTAGAGAATGCTTGGAATCTTGTAGATCTCTAGCTAGCCAAGCCAAGTTTCAGTCATAGCTCATTGCACTGATAGCTCATATAACTACAATTCTGCATTCTGGATCAGTGAGTCCAACATTTTCCTTCATTTCGATTCTCTATTTGCTTGATTTTAAACATCACTGGAAAACGATGAGTGAGAAAAGAATGATAAAACCTGCCTTATCCGTTATGTTTGAGAATTATTTTCTACAATTAAAAGCCATTGTAACCATGCTAGCAGTGTCTTCCGGTGTCATCAGTGAAGCACGTATGCTCTAACTTCTCACAGGATTAACAAAAATACAGTACCACGCAACAAATTAGCAGCAGAATCGCTAAACACATCACTAATACAGTATTTGAATATAAACATTAAATGTGGCATTTTTCCTTTAACAATATAATGCTAACCCAACTAGCAGCAAGGGAAGTATATGACGTGGATTCCTATATTAGGGCGGCATGGTGGTGTAGTGGTTAGCGCTGTTGCCTCACAGCAAGAAGGTCCTGGGTTCGAGCCCCGGGGCCGGCGAGGGCCTTTCTGTGTGGAGTTTGCATGTTCTCCCCGTGTCCGCGTGGGTTTCCTCCGGGTGCTCCGGTTTCCCCCACAGTCCAAAGACATGCAGGTTAGGTTAACTGGTGACTCTAAATTGACCGTAGGTGTGAATGTGAGTGTGAATGGTTGTCTGTGTCTATGTGTCAGCCCTGTGATGACCTGGCGACTTGTCCAGGGTGTACCCCGCCTTTCGCCCGTAGTCAGCTGGGATAGGCTCCAGCTTGCCTGCGACCCTGTAGAAGGATAAAGCGGCTAGAGATGATGAGATGAGATTCCTATATTAGAGATTAAAATGGGCGGCACGGTGGTGTAGTGGTTAGCGCTGTCACCTCACAGCAAGAAGGTCCGGGTTCGAGCCCCGTGGCCGGCAAGGACCTTTCTGTGCGGAGTTTGCATGGTGTCCGCACAGGATAAACAGGATAAAGCGGCTAGAGATAATGAGATGAGAGATTAAAATGCACTGCTGTTTTAAACTAAAGTCTTGGGACTAAAGGGTGTGTGTGAATGTGTGTGAACATGTGAAATTGTGCCGTGTCTGTGAATGTGCTTCTTATTCTTATGCACCCTTCAGCAATGTGGCAAGAACATCAATAATTTAAAAAAAACAAAAACAAAAAAACCCAGCTCAATAGAGAATAATGCAGGTAGAGAGCCAAGGCGAAAATCTTCACCTTTTCTCATGCTCTCTTCTGGAGTCCCTGATTGCAACAGGAAACCTTAACCCAGCACTCATGAGAGCAAGCTACATGAAGCACTTGATGGCGTGGATCTTTCGACTTCTGTTTCAAAGAGGAGGCACTGAGGCATTTGCTTGGTGGTGTGGAGCTTGTATTCTTTATTTTGGCAAAACTTTGGTCTTCTCCAGGCATCTGTGATAATCCAAACCCCCTATCACGGGTACTGTGGAATGCCCCTCACTGTCTCAATCTTATTTATACAGCTTCAAGTAGCGCTTGGTCTCAGACACTCGTCTTCCACTATCCTCCCAACCATGAGAGAGGAAAGGGTGTGGTGGCTCAGCCATTGTCTTTCCACAATGCACCAGTGAACTGGCTGGCCCGGGAGCACGTTTACAGACGAATGGCAGAGTGTCAGAATAGCTGAGGTTGTTCGTTCATGCTTTGCGTAATCCCATGATCACAATGCTGCCCTCCTCCTTTTTTTTTGAAAGGTCTTTGTGGTTCACTGTGTCAGGAGGCTCCCTGTGCTTACGTTAGTGCGGTCAGCGTGCCACTCAAATGAATACACACTGCATCAATGAAGCTCTTTTTCTCCAGGAGCCCAGCTCACACTGTGGCAACTTATTGTTTAAAAGAACTGTTTGAGGAGGAGCAACCTCTGACCTCTACCCCCTGTAGCCCCCTGCCTGCCAGAGACGCTTCCATGGTAACCGGGCAAGAGTGTTCAACACATGTTCGTGCATCATGAGGATGCATGGCACATGAGTACTGGGTGCCAGTGTATGTCCTGTCAGGCTGCCAGTCTTCTGTATTCTTTCTAGCTTCATGCGTTGTGTGTAAAATGCCAACCATCACATGACACACTGTACCCTTCCCCCATTCACTGCACTAGCAAAGGCCAAGATTTCCTTTGGCAGTCTGACACCATTGCTCAGGAATGGAACCAACAAGCATCCACCAGATGCTCGGAATTGTCAGAACTGTCTCATTGTGCACTTACTCCATCAAGACGTTTTAGGTCAAACAAGTGAAAGTAAGGGTTGTTAATGATGCATGGAGGAGCATGGTTTTCAAGTGGAGCCTGGTTTTCGACTTAAGGAGAACAAGTGGTTCACACCATGCCCAATTTCAATTACAAGTTTTGAAACATTTTAGTATTTTGGCCTGGTTACAGTGGCTATAAAAAGTGTACACACCCCGTTAAAATGATTGGTTTTTCTCATCTCATCTCATTATCTCTAGCTGCTTTATCCTGTTCTACAGGGTCGCAGGCAAGCTGGAGCCTATCCCAGCTGACTACGGGCGAAAGGCGGGGTACACCCTGGACAAGTCGCCAGGTCATCACAGGGCTGACACATAGACACAGACAACCATTTACACTCACATTCACACCTACGGTCAATTTAGAGTCACCAGTTAACCTAACCTGCATGTCTTTGGACTGTGGGGGAAACCGGAGCACCCGGAAGAAACCCACGGGGAGAACATGCAAACTCCACACAGAAAGGCCCTCGCCGGCCACGGGGCTCGAACCCGGACCTTCTTGCTGTGAGGCGACAGCGCTAACCACTACACCACCGTGCCGCCCGGCCTATAACCTGTACAATTCAATTGAAAAACTAACAACTCTGTTAGGGGGAAAAACATTTAAAAAAATGTACAATAAGCTGGTTGCATAAGTGTGCACACCCTTAAACTAATATTTTGTTGAAGCACCTTTTGATTTAATTACAGCATTCAGTCTTTTTGGATTCACACCCACCATCAATTAAAATGACTCTGATTAACCTCAAATAAAGTTCAGACATTTACTCAGTTGCATCCTCCAGCAAAAGCCAGGGTTCACAGAGAGCTTACAAAGCATCAAAGGGATCTCATTGTTGAAAGGTATCAGTCAGGAGAAGGGTACAAAAACATTTCCACGCCATTAGATATACCATGGAGCACAGTGGAGACAGTCATCAAGAAGTGGAGAAAATATGGGACAACAGTGACATTACCGAGAACTGGACGTCCCTCCAAAATTGGTGAAAAGACAAGAAGAAAACTGTTCAGGGAGGCTGCCAAGAGGCCTACAGCAACACTGAAGGAGCTGCAGGGATTTCTGACAAGTACTGGTTGTGTACTACATGTGACAACAATTCCCATATTCTCAATATTTCTGAACTATGGGGTAGGGCCAAGGAAAAGCAACCAGGCCTGGCTAAATTTTGCAAATAAAAATACATCAACTCTCCCAAAAGCTTGTGGGAAAATGTATTATGGTCTGATGAAGCCAAGGTTGAACTTTTTGACCACAATTCCAAAAGGTATGTTTGGCACAAAAACAACACTGCGCATCACCAAAAGAACACCATACCCACGGTGAAGCACAGTGGTGGCAGCATCATGTTTTGGGGTTGTTTTTCTTCAGCTGGAACAAGGTGGCAATTATGAACAGTTCTAAATACCAGTCAATTTTGGCCCCAAACCTTCAGGTGTCTTCTAGAAAGATGAAGATGGAGAGGAATTTCATCTTTCAGCATGACAATGACCTTAAAAAAGTTTTGGAACGGCCCAGCCAGAACCCAGACCTTAATCCAATTGAAAATCTGTGGGGTGACCTGAAGAGGGCTGTGCACAAGAGACGCCCTCGCAATCTGACAGATTTGGAGCGCTTTTGCAAAGAAGAGTAGGCAATTATTGCCAAGTCTAGATGTGACAGGCTGATAGACTCCGACCCAAAAAGACTGAATGCTGTAATTAAATCAAAAGGTGCTTCAACAAAGTATTAGTTTAAGGGTGTGCACACTTATGCAACCAGATTATTGGACTTTTTTATGTTTTATGTTTTTCCCCCGAACAGATTTGTTAGTTTTTCAATTGAATTGTACAGGTTATAGGTCACATTAAAGGTGGGGAAAGTTTTGAAATTATTTATCGTGGTCTCAGGTTTTTCTGATGTAAAAAATATATATATAATTTTAACAGGGTGTGTAAATTTTTTTATATCCACTGTATATATAATCCTTGATGTGTACACTTTGCAGAGTCATGCATCAGTGATGTCCATGCAATGGTCATTTTCTTGGAGGTGTTTCATTTTCTTCACGTTACTGAAATGGCAAGATTGGCTGACTTAAAACGGTGTGTCTACCACTGTCTGCCCCCAAAATTAACGAGCATGTCACACTAATCAATTTAACTGTACAAATCACACATCATATTTAGCATCCTGCATTCCCTTATCCACCCTTGAATGTAAATGTATGCCAGTATTCCTGGCTTTGACACTGCTACCTTAGAATGTATTTTTCAGAAAGAGCATTGCTATCTATCCTGGCTCCATTTTAAGAATTTTTAAGACTGCCAATTTTTCAGCCTTTGTCTTGAGTGACTGTAAGATTCCCCTGTCTGGTTTTGCTTGAGGTACTCTTGGCAAATGATCTAACCTGCAGATCCAATATCCTGTTTTCACACTGATGGGATCCATAATCCTGCTCTTATCCCTTTCAGCGAAGAGCAAGCATTTTGAAATGGCCTTGGCTGGAATTTGACATCATATAGGGTCCAGTGCGTTCTTTGATCTCATTGTAAGTGGCATTTCATTGTAATTAGCATTTGAGTGAAGTCCAAAAAGGGTTATGGAAAAGTTCTTCGAAAGGCTATGTTGAAAGATGCTTCGTTTAGCATTCTGCTTTCCAAACATCAGGCTAGGACGTATTTCAGTGGGACTTTATGAAGGTTAAATGTCAAGGGACGCAACTTTATGAGCAGCTGAGAAGTTTCCTTGGGAACAGTAAAGCTCTAAACAAACAGTATGCTGTTCAGAAGCTCCAAGTCCCCCGTTGATCCACATAGACATTAAGAAAGGTCCGTATTGTCCTGTCTGTGCATAAAATCCTAAATAGCCTTAAACAACCACAGTTAACCCAGCAAATATTTGCCCCACATAATTGATGTAATTGCAGCAGCCTTATCTTGCCTTACTGAGATTTTAAATGGCCACCAGGACTCCAGTAACTTGGTTGAGGGTGAATAATGCTTGTAAAACTCATGTGAAACTTTGATGACGCAAAGCTCCGCGGGTAACGAAGGGATACAGTTCTTGTAAATCTTTACTGTAATAACATGCACTCAAAGAGTGGAGTAATTCCAATGCTGTCTGTGTAACAGCAAAGATGTGAAGTAAGGAATAAATCATGACAGAATGTGCTGTTTTAGGAAGATCAGTGGAGGATGGAATACTGTTACCACCCTGAAGTTGGTTATTTTGCAAGAAAAAAAAAAACGTGCACCATCCATCCATCTATCCATTATCTATACTGCTTATCCATCAGGGAAACTGGAGCCAACAACCACCAGGCCAGGTCACCAATCTATTGCAGGACTAACGATCATGGACAATTTAGAGAAGCCAGTTGACCTAATCCACAGGTCTTTGGACTGTGGGAGGAAACCGGAGGAAACCCACATAAGCATGGGGAGAACATGAAAACTCCACACAGAAAGGCTCCAGTCAGCTGTTGCCCCTTTTCCACCAGAGCAGTTCCAGGGCTGGTTCGGGGCCAGTGCTTAGCTTGGAACCGGGTTTTCTGTTTCCACTGACAAAGAACTGGCTCTGGGGCCAGAAAAACCGGTTCCAGGCTAGCACCAACTCTCTGCTGGGCCAGAGGAAAGAACCACTTACATCAGCAGGGGGGCGGAGTTGTTAAGACCAACAATAATAACAAGACCGCGAAAGATCGCCATTTTTAAGCGACGAGAAGCAGCAGCTGTACAAACGCGAAGTCAGCCATTATTATTATTATTATTGTTGTAGTTGTTGTTGCTGCTTCTTCCGTGTTGTTTTTGCTTCGATATTCGCGCCAAGGTTTATGCAAACGTAGCGACGTAACTGACGTATACAGCGACGTAACTGATGTATATAGCGACGTAATGACGTGGCTTCCCTTAGCACCGCGAGCTATGGAAAAGCAAACTGGTTCTCAGCTGGCTCGCAAGTTGAACGAGTTGTGAACCAGCACCGGAACTGAACCAGCCCTGGAACTGATTTGGTGGAAAAGGGGTATGTGAGGTTCAAACCTAGAACCTCATTGCTGTGAGATGACCGTACTGTGCCACCCTACGGGGACCACACAATTCCCAGGGTCAATTTTTACGACAGGAGTTAATAATCCTTGCACCCAGAACCATTGTCATAGCTGCTGTTATAGAAAGTTAATCAACACCTTCTGACCAGTCAGAATTTAGTATTCAGCAGTGCTATGGTATATTCTTACTTATCACACATGTAAAACTCTGATAAATAACGTTGTTTGTTTGTGTTTTTAAATGCTCCTTCTTTTCGTCAGAATACAGCGAAGAACTTCAACACAATGCACACACTCATAAGTGAAAGTAGCTGAGATACGGATGACTTGTAAAGCTGAGGTCAGGGGCATCGAGTGACATGAGATAAAATTACAATGCAGCATCACAAACAAAAACAACGTGTGGGTTGTTGTAGAGGTGCTACACTGACAGGCAGGGAACACTGACTGCATTGTGCCTAGTGTACTTTTTACCCCCCAGTATACTTTTTTTTTTTAAATGTACTGTTATAGCCTGGGCTCGACGGATTTCAACAATTAACACAGTGTCTTAAAATCATGCACGTGTTATTCGAATGATGTACAGTACCAGGCAAAGGTTTGGACACACCATTCATAGGTCGTTCTGCATTTTGACCATTTTCTAGGTTGTGGAACAATACTGAAGACGTCAAAACTATGAAATAGCGTATGGAACATGTATTTAACAACAAAGCGTTAAAAACTAAAACAAAAAATTTTTCATACTGTATATTTTAGATTCTTCAAAATAGCTAGTGTTTTCCTTGATGACGCTTTGCACACTATTGGCATTATCTTAACCAGCTTCATGAGGTAGTCGCCTGGAATGCTTTTCAATTCACAGGTATGCCTCGTTAAAAGTTAATTAGTGCAATTTCTTGCCTTTTTAATGCGTTTGAGATCAAACAGTAAATCTCATCTCATTATCTCTAGCCGCTTTATCCTGTTCTACAGGGTCGCAGGCGAGCTGGAGCCTATCCCAGCTGACTACGGGCGAAAGGCGGGGTACACCCTGGACAAGTCGCCAGGTCCTCACAGGGCTGACACATAGACACAGACAACCATTCACACTCACATTCACACCTACGGTCAATTTAGAGTCACCAGTTAACCTAACCTGCATGTCTTTGGACTGTGGGGGAAACCGGAGCACCCAGAGGAAACCCACGCGGACACAGGGAGAACATGCAAACTCCACACAGAAAGGCCCTCGCCGGCCACGGGGCTCGAACCCGGACCTAACCACTACACCACTGTGCCACCCTCAAACAGTAAATGTTAAATAATAAAAATACAGTAAATGGCCCTATTCCACAACTGTAGTAATCCATATTATGTCAAGAACCGCTCGACTAAAGCCTGGCACACACGGACGACTTCTCGTTGAGATTTTTGGACACGAGTTTCCCCTCTCGGGTAGCTGCGTGTGCGCGTTATGTCTGACCAATGGGTGATTTGGGGAAGTCACGTGACTATTTCATGGGCAGAGATTGGCTTAGCCTTTGGAGGTGATCGCTTCGTTATCGCAAAGACACGCACATGCGGCGATATCTCTGCAACAAGTCAGTAACTGGCGATTTATTTTTTTTGTCGCAGAATATCAAGCATGTTTGATACCTGCGATCTGTCGCAAGCGACAAAAAATTGCCGTCGCAAATATCCGCACACACAATTTTTCATTTGCGTCAAAAAGTTGCACGACCAAACGACGGAAAATAGCCCGTGTGTACCGGGCTTAAGTAAAGAGAAACGACGTCCATCATGACTTTAAGACATGAAGAAGTGTCTTTTAATTAAAAAAAAAAAAGAGAGAAAAAAAACAATGAATTACAAAATATGTCCAGACTGGTACTGGATATCATCTTGCAGCTGTTTTTAAAAAGTAAAGCAGTGGCACAAGAACAAGTTATTCAGTAGGGGATTTTATGGAATGTAGTTATGTGATGAAAAGCTGACTTCATATTTCGACAAATTTGTAGCCTTGGCGCCTGGGACAAGCAGAGTTTTTCTATTCATAATTACCTGGGAGAGAAGTTAAAAAGAAATTAAGTAAGAAATTAAAACCTACTTCTTATTGACTTCCACAAAACATCTTTTCATTTGATGTGTAACTAGGTTTAATATTCTTCAGTGGTACGATTCACCTTGGTCTCACCACCCACTGTATTACACGCATAGGTAGATACAAGTTAATCAGGGATGTAGAACACCTGATGAATCCAAGCAAAACAAAGTGTGTATCTGTTTATACAACCCTGATTCCAAAAAAGTTGGGACAAAGTACAAATTGTAAATAAAAACGGAATGCAATGATGTGGAAGTTTCAAAATTCCATATTTTATTCAGAATAGAACATAGATGACATATCAAATGTTTAAACTGAGAAAATGTATCATTTAAAGAGAAAAATTAGGTGATTTTACATTTCATGACAACAACACATCTCAAAAAAGTTGGGACAAGGCCATGTTTACCACTGTGAGACATCCCCTTTTCTCTTTACAACAGTCTGTAAACGTCTGGGGACTGAGGAGACAAGTTGCTCAAGTTTAGGGATAGGAATGTTAACCCATTCTTGTCTAATGTAGGATTCTAGTTGCTCAACTGTCTTAGGTCTTTTTTGTCGTATCTTCCGTTTTATGATGCGCCAAATGTTTTCTATGGGTGAAAGATCTGGACTGCAGGCTGGCCAGTTCAGTACCCGGACCCTTCTTCTACGCAGCCATGATGCTGTAATTGATGCAGTATGTGGTTTGGCATTGTCATGTTGGAAAATGCAAGGTCTTCCCTGAAAGAGACGTCGTCTGGATGGGAGCATATGTTATTCTAGAACCTAGATATACCTTTCAGCATTGATGGTGTCTTTCCAGATGTGTAAGCTGCCCATGCCACACGCACTAATGCAACCCGATACCATCAGAGATGCAGGCTTCTGAACTGAGCGCTGATAACAACTTGGGTCGTCCTTCTCCTCTTTAGTCCGAATGACACGGCGTCCCTGATTTCCATAAAGAACTTCAAATTTTGATTCGTCTGACCACAGAACAGTTTTCCACTTTGCCACAGTCCATTTTAAATGAGCCTTGGCCCAGAGAAGACGTCTGCACTTCTGGATCATGTTTAGATACGGCTTCTTCTTCGAACTATAGAGTTTTAGCTGGCAACGGCGGATGGCACGGTGAATTGTGTTCACAGATAATGTTCTCTGGAAATATTCCTGAGCCCATTTTGTGATTTCCAATACAGAAGCATGCCTGTATGTGATGCAGTGCCGTCTAAGGGCCCGAAGATCACGGGCACCCAGTATGGTTTTCCGGCCTTGACCCTTACGCACAGAGATTCTTCCAGATTCTCTGAATCTTTTGATGATATTATGTACTGTAGATGATGATATGTTCAAACTTTTTGCAATTTTACACTGTCGAACTCCTTTCTGATATTGCTCCACTATTTGTCGGCGCAGAATTAGGGGGATTGGTGATCCTCTTCCCATCTTTACTTCTGAGAGCCGCTGCCACTCCAAGATGCTCTTTTTATACCCAGTCATGTTAATGACCTATTGCCAGTTGACCTAATGAGTTGCAATTTGGTCCTTCAGCTGTTCCTTTTTTGTACCTTTAACTTTTCCAGCCTCTTATTGCCCCTGTCCCAACTTTTTTGAGATGTGTTGCTGTCATGAAGTTTCAAATGAGCCAATATTTGGCATGAAATTTCAAAATGTCTCACTTTCGACATTTGATATGTTGTCTATGTTCTATTGTGAATACAATATCAGTTTTTGAGATTTGTAAATTATTGCATTCCGTTTTTATTTACAATTTGTACTTTGTCCCAACTTTTTTGGAATCGGGGTTGTATTATCCTGTATTAGTGCACTTCCTACCTAAATACCTCAACATGCTAACTGCTTCATCGTCCTTTATTACAGAAATCAAATATACTATGCACTGAGAGGCTCCGTTTGAAATTATGGATTCTCTGATGTGACTGGCACAATACTATGTGAGGGGCACAGCTCCGAAGAAAATAGTACTATGCCAGTCACCAAAGAGAATCCATAATTCCCAGTGCCTCTCAGTGCATGGTATATTTGATTTATATCACTCATCAAAATATTCCAAACTAAAAGTGTTAAGATTGAATCTTGGCATAAACTCACTGGAGGTAGCCATGTTTGTTTACGTCAGAGCAACCTTCAACCTGTGCATGTGCAATGTACCATGCTATCATCTGCCTCGCTAGGCATGATCATGATACACAGAAATGCTTGCGGAGCCACAGCAGTGACTCAAGTCACCTGTATACCTTGAAATTGTTCTGTAAGTTCATGGTATATCCAGGATATACCATGACCGACTCACACCATATCCATTTTTTTTTTTATATCACGAGATGCATTGCTTAATCAATGGTGGAACTATTTTATGTCACATGAGCCATCTGTGGCCAATCCCTGCATGGGAATTTTTTAATGAGGGATATAATACTTTATCTACCACTTTGTAGTCTAATCAGTTTGGTTTATGTCCAACATAGGACTGAGCAGCACATCAGTATGTTTACTTGCCAGATACGCAAGCTATCCATCCAGCCATCATCCATAACTGCTTATCCTGTGTGGGGTCGTGGGCAAGCTGGAGCTGACTATGGGTGAGAAGGGGATAAGTTGCCAGATCATCACATGGCTAACACCTACGGTCAATTTAGAGCCACCAATTAACCTAACCTGCATGTCTTTGGACTGTGGGGGAAACCAGAGCACCCAGAGGAAACCCACACAGACATGGGGAGAGCATGTAAACTCCACACAGAAAGGCCCCCGTCACCCACTGGGCTCGAACCCAGAACCTTCTTGCTGTGAGGTGACAGTGCTAACCACTCCATCACTGTGCCGCCCATATGCTAGCGAATAAATTTATAATTTGACCATCTCTGGACTTGGTTCCTCTATAAAAAGTTAGAATTAACGATTAAACCCATGAACGATCAAATATCTAGTCTCTATGGAAATTTTAAATGGAGCGTTTCTGTAATTAGCTTCAACATATGGTATTTTTTGCATAGAGCACCTACAGTAGGGTTATGACTGTGAAAGTGTTTTCAAAATTTCTACTTTCCTGATGTTGCATTTGGTGAACTTTTACTCATATATTACTTTTTTGAAGTTATTTTTATTGGGGGGGCGGCACGGTGGTGTAGTGGTTAGCGCTGTCGCCTCACAGCAAGAAGGTCCTGGGTTCGAGCCCCGTGGCCAGCGAGGGCCTTTCTGTGTGGAGTTTGCATGTTCTCCCCGTGTCCGCGTGGGTTTCCTCCGGGTGCTCCGGTTTCCCCCACAGTCCAAAGACATGCAGGTTAGGTTAACTGGTGACTCTAAATTGACCGTAGGTGTGAATGTGAGTGTGAATGGTTGTCTGTGTCTATGTGTCAGCCCTGTGATGACCTGGCGACTTGTCCAGGGTGTACCCCGCCTTTCGCCCGTAGTCAGCTGGGATAGGCTCCAGCTTGCCTGCGACCCTGTAGAAGGATAAAGCGGCTAGAGATACTGAGATGAGATGAGATTTTTATTGGGTCATGCAAAAACCTCCCGCACCCAACATCACCTCACTTTTGATAAATACATGTATATTAAATAAATAAATCTCATCTCCTGTAGCCACTTTATCCTGTTCTACAGGGTCGCTGGAGCCTATCCCAACTGACTACGGGCGAAAGGCGGGGCACACCCTGGACAAGTCGCCAGGTCATCACAGGGCTGACACATAGACACAGACAACCATTCACATTCACACCTACGGTCAAGTTAGTCACCAGTTAACCTAACCTGCATGTCTTTGGACTGTGGGGGAAACCGGAGCACCTGGAGGAAACCCACGCGGACAACATGCAAACTCCACACAGAAAGGCCCTCGCCGGCCCCGGGGCTCGAACCCAGGACCTTCTTGCTGTGAGGCGACAGCGCTAACCACTACACCACCGTGCCGCCAAATAAATAAATCATGATTATAAAATAAATTCATTGAAAGATGTGTAAAGTACTTTTATATAACAATAAATTGCTTAACAATTGTTGTGACAATATTAAGGACTCGTGACTTGAACACTGATGACTCGGACTTGGACTCGGACTCGTGCATTTACTGCATGGACTCGTAAATTGGAGACGAGGACTTGATTTTTTTTTTCTTAATTTTTTTGTAACATGCCATAATAATTTGGCATAAGCTATTTATATCTACATTAATTTTTATACTAATTTCATGCAAGAGAATGAGACCTGTTCATACGTCATGTTCAGGAACAAACTCACGTTCATGGCGCTAAAATGCCTGGAGAGAACGCGCCTAGGATTGCCCGCTTTGCTTATACAGGCTTCTCGTGCAGTGGGAAAAAATGCACTGCTATATGTTCCATATGTAGATCTATTGAAGAGATGATGGCGACAACCTCAAACTTCAATCGTCATTTGGTAAGATTACACCCAGAGAAAGAAGTGACGCGCTATGTTCATTGCTCTGTTGATAACGGGGCTTGCTGAGTGATGAACTAGCTGGTGTTAACCCTCTCTCATGTTATTTGCGCTGTTGATAGTGGGCGGGGCTTGCTGAGCGATGAACAAGCTTTTTACCTGTAGCCTGTTAACTAAAATGGGGCGGTCAAGCAGTAACGTTAGTCCAGCACCGTAGCAGAGACGGTTTCACATGAAGGCAGCAACAGCCTCCGTCAAATGGTGCGGTTGGAGTCTTGTTCTCGGACTCGACTCGAAATTTTCTTTAACGACTTGGACTTGAACACTGGGGATTCGAGACTGGACTCGGACTTGAGGTTTAGTGACTCGACGACAACACTGCTGTGGTCTGTATGGCAATGTTTTAGGTGGTGGAGACACAACTTCTCATCTCATTATATGTAGCCGCTTTATCCTGTTCTACAGGGTCGCAGGCAAGCTGGAGCCTATCCCAGCTGACTACGGGCGAAAGGCGGGGTACACCCTGGACAAGTCGCCAGGTCATCACAGGGCTGACACATAGACACAGACAACCATTCACACTCACATTCACACCTACGGTCAATTTAGAGTCACCAGTTAACCTAACCTGCATGTCTTTGGACTGTGGGGGAAACCGGAGCACCCGGAGGAAACCCACGCGGACACGGGGAGAACATGCAAGCTCCGCATGGAAAGGCCCTCGCCGGCCACGGGGCTCGAACCCGGACCTTCTTGCTGTGAGGTGACAGCGCTAACCACTACACCACCGTGCCACCCCGAGACAGAACTTATGTTATAATAAAATGTTATTCCCATAATCTCATCAGAGCAAGGCATTGGCTGCTAACTGAAAAAGAAGTCGAGTGTCCTCTAAGCCTGTGGCCTTGTTATTTCACTATATAGTATGTAGGACCCCAAGATCACATGCACCTCATTGTTTTCAGGTTGTTTGTACCTGTGTCCCTGCGCTGATGGCAAGCCAATGGAGCCTTCGGCATTCTTCCAAATGGAGGACATGTTTCAGAGCAGCCAGCTTGTCCCTTTCTGAAAATCGGCAAAGTCATTACAACAACCCATTGCAGAGTAGCTAAATCACTCTGGTACATTCTGTCATGATGACTTGCAGCACTAGAGAGAGGAAAAAGAGGAGCTGGCAGCTCAAGGTGTTGGGTGATTAAGAGATTGCAGTCAATGAGACGGCTAATTCCGTGTCAGCTTTTTTTCATTATTCCTTTCCTCCGTCTGCTTTCATGTCACGGTCTCCATCTGTATGAAAGGAACTTTATTTTAAAAAACTGTCAGGTTGGCACATTTCAAAATGTTGGAAGATAAAATTGGTTTTCATCCATGCTGAAAAAAAATTCTTCTCAGACAGTGCAACCACTCTCTTCTCTGTGATATTAAATTCATTTGAACTTTTAACAGGAGAAATTGTGCCAATTGTGATACAGAAATCCGGATGTAGATTTAGATCTCTAGTCAAGTGAGCAAGCCAGAGTGAAACGATGTTAAACAATACTAAGGATGGTCAGGATGAGCATATCGTGAATACGAGTTACAGTTACAGTGTTCAAGTGAGATTATCCAGTGGCGCAATCTACATCAAGAGCATCTCTGGATATACCTGAAGGAGGTAAAGGGCTCAAGGGTTCTTGCATGGTCATTGATTCTGATCCTGATTATTCCAAAGCAAATTTTTTAGCCAGTCAGCAATCTGCGTCTCCTCGATCAAGGGAATAGAATGGCACATGTTGAAAAGAGCTCCGTATATCTTGGCAACTCGGCATTCCAGAATACGCACTCCAGTCCGGCTTGATCAGCCCGCACAATGCAGGCCTGTGTTCGAGTTCAGGCAGAAGTCTAAAATTTTACAGGAGTTATAATGTCCGCCTTGTCCGAGCAGAGGAAACGACCCTCCATTTTGAATGAGCTTATGGCACACAGGACCAGAGCTTCTCTGTGCGCTGCCAACATTTAGGCTGCCACTAGCACTGTTTATTTAGCCAGTTGCGACCACTATTACTATGGCTGGTACAGCATCAGTACTGCTTCTCTTCCAAATGCTAATCTTACCAAATGCAAACAAAGATCTTGATACTATATACAGAATAAACATTTTATGGTCAATGAGAAGAACATATGTCCTTATCGAGGGAGGAAACCCAAACACTTATCACTTCTTGGTGTTCAAACATGCACGCCAACTTGATGTAAAGCCAAACAGGGTCATGAGTTGTAATGCTATGTCCCAGAGAGAGCTTATCTGTCTGTTGGTTTGTCTTATCTGTCTTGCTGCAACGTCATAGCTTATTCATCTAGGAATTACATCAGTACACCCTGTCAGTCTAGTCGTAGGAAGAGCATCTCAAATGGACTGCTTTATTGGACATTCTGTGCTCCTTAGGAGTCCATCCATCCATTATCCGTAACCACTTATCCTGTGCAGGGTCGCAGGCAAGCTGGAGCCTATCCCAGCTGACTATGGACAAAAGGCGGGGTACACCCTGGACAAGTCGCCAGATCATCGCAGGGCTGACACATAGAGACAAACAACCATTCACACCTACGGTCAATTTAGAGTCACCAGTTAGCCTAACCTGCATGTCTTTGGACTATGGGGGAAACCGGAGCACCCGGAGAAAACCCACGCAGACACAGGGAGAACATGCAAACTCCACACAGAAAGGCCCTCGTCGGCTGCTGGGCTCGAACCCAGGAACTTCTTGCTGTGAGGCAACAGTGCTAACGACTACACCAACATATACCTCTTTCGGAGTCTTTAGTCATTGAATAGTGAAGTCATTATCAGTGTTAGGCGTGGATATCAGTACCTTAAATATTCATTAGACCTCATCTCATTATCTCTAGCCGCTTATCCTGTTCTACAGGGTTGCAGGCAAGCTGGAGCCTATCCCAGCTGACTACGGACGAAAGGCGGGGTACACCCTGGACAAGTCGCCAGGTCATCACAGGGCTGACACATAGACACAGACAACCATTCACACTCACATTCACACCTACGGTCAATTTAGAGTCACCAGTTAACCTAACCTGCATGTCTTTGGACTGTGGGGGAAACCGGAGCACCCGGAGGAAACCCACGCGGACACAGGGAGAACATGCAAACTCCGCACAGAAAGGCCTTCGCCGGCCACGGGGCTCGAACCCGGACCTTCTTGCTGTGAGGCGACATCACTAACCACTACACCACCGTGCTGCCCTTTTCATTAGACCTGCATACACATTATTATAGAATCTGCATTTTTTTCAATCACTGAAAGACTTTGTATTCTTTATGTGCTGAGTGTCTTTAATAGTAGGCATATCAGGTGAAAATTCAAATTCAGTCCAAATTACTTGAAACTGCTAAATTCAGAACTGAATGCAGAACAACATACTTTTTACAGAATTAAAATATGTTTATCCATTCATGAGACATTACAAATCAAAGATTGAAAAAATGGCTTAATTTTTAGAAAACTGCTGTAATATTCTGCCTGAGGATCACATGGTCCAAAATGGGCCTCGTTAACGAATGAGATCAAATGTTGTTGTTTTTTTTTCTTAATAACTTTATTTTTCAAGATATTTACATGGAAATTGGCAGGCACATAGATGGCTGGATACTGCATACAAAGTTAGAAAAGTTAGTAAAAGCCAATTATGCAAATTATTATTTAATTAGTACTTATTATGCTAATTAGGCAAATTGTTAACTCGGTACACTCTCCTTTAAAGTTTCACCAAATTTGTACAATATAAAGCTGATCTTAACTCTCATATATACATCACAAAGAAGGAGAACTCAATGTTAATTAAAATATGCATAAATAAATAAGCACTGAATGTCCCTCACATCTATCATTCTGTATCAAAATTAAAAAGTAATAAAAGATTATTTCTAATATCCTCTTTGTGCTCTGTAGGCCTTTGTATTTCTCAAAAGTAAGGCCTACTAGTGTTTATATGAAAGAATATAAATGATTATTTTGATTAATATTCACAGCTATCAAGGTGAACCTTGAAAAACTTTGCGAGTCACATCCAGTAAACAATTCCAGTTAATTGAATTGAAATTGACACTCGCGTTTCTGACTTCCGGTTCTTTTAAATCTCATTCCAACCACTAAGATCTCAATATTTTTCATCAAAACAACTCCAGTTATATTCTAAAATAGTTATTTATTTACAGGAATCAGTTTGATTTGAAAAAATAAGTAGGTAAAGCTATGAAAACTCACTTCAAAGCCTCCCGTGAATCATAACACCAAAACTAGCTGCCGGAAACATCCCTATAAAAGTTATCTGATTGATATTCATGAGTAATCCAGTCCGATCAGAAGAAAGAGAGCCTGAGCACTTTTTCCCGTGACTCAAAAAGCACCGGCAGTTTCCCGACGTCCCGCAAGCAGAGTTTTTACTCTGTTGCACCAACTTCAACTTGTAGTTACTCCCAAAGTACTGAACAGATCTTCTCATCATCTCTAGCCGCTTTATCCTGTTCTACAGGGTCGCAGGCAAGCTGGAGCCTATCCCAGCTGACTACGGGCAAAAGGCGGGGTACACCCTGGACAAGTCGCCAGGTCATCACAGGGCTGACACATAGACACAGACAACCATTCACACTCACATTCACACCTACGGTCAATTTAGAGTCACCAGTTAACCTAACCTGCATGTCTTTGGACTGTGGGGGAAACCGGAGCACCCGGAGGAAACCCACGCGGACAACATGCAAACTCCGCACAGAAAGGCCCTCGCCGGCCACGGGGCTCGAACCCGGACCTTCTTGCTGTGAGGCGACAGCGCTAACCACTACACCACCGTGCCACCCCTGAACAGATCTTAATGAGAGAAATTTCTTTATAAAGCAGAGATTATAAGTTTTTTAATGATCGTATTCACGATAGAAAGTATTCAAGAGTTAAGCAATGACAGATTTGGAAACTTAGATGAGCATCTGCATGGACAGTTTTCACAGCATGGCCGGTGAGCATCTGATAGGTCTATTAATAGCTAGGAATTATCACAAAGGTTCTTTCTGTGTTTGTGTTTGAGAGACTGTGATCAAAGTATTATTATTACAGTTCTTTATTGTGATCCTAAGCACATTTTTGTCCACGTTCTTGTGCTTGAAATATGATTCTGGTGCATATCACATCATTTTGTTTCATAGGTATTGATTTATATCATTTATCTTCAGTCACTGCTTAGCAGTTTACCGGAGCCTGTCCTGGGAACACTGAGGGTGAAGCATGAATACATCCTGAATGGGATGCAAGTCCATCACAGGGCACCGTGCACACACACACACACACACATTCACAAACCTTTTCATACCTTGGGGAAATTTAGAACAGCCAGTCTACCTAGTTGGCTTTTTTTTTTTTGCTGAAATGAACCTCGTAGTGGGAATTCAAAGCCATCATTAAAGCTACATTGAAAAATCTAAGTACATAGAGTCTTGATATGGTTTTAACACTTAATTTGGACACTGCATACTTTCAGACATTATGGCAAGGGTTTTTTTTTTGCCTCCGTTATTCCCCTAAAATGTGGAAAATAGTAAAAAAAAAAAAATTCTAATGTGTATCAGATGCACATTGCTTTCTCATTATATTTTTATGAGCATTCTGGGGTTGGTGTTAACAACCTGAGACACCACTTGCTTTAAGTGGCTTCAAGGCAGATTGGTTATACTGTACAGGTATTGACCAAATACTATCAGGTTACTCGACACTCCAGTGATCACTTGGAAACAAACAGGGAGGCCGATTGAGTTTTTATTGATTGGCACTCTGGTCAGTCTCTTTGTAGTTGTAAATTATAAATGTCTGCCATGTCTCATGTACATCTTTTATGAAGATGATTATACTGATGCTTACTAATGACCATTTTGATCATTCTAAGGGCCCGGTCCGACGACATCGATAACTATAACTACAGCTATGACTATACCTATGCTTGAATTTAGTTCCAGTCTGGAGCAGTCCCACTACAACTATAATCCTGACTATAATATCGGTTGGTTCTGACACTCAGCGAAATAAATGCTTGCAATTTAGGAATAGTCATGGAAGTTTTTTCCAAGTAGTAGCACGTTACTCCGGGACACGCTGTTCAGCTTGGACTTCAAAACAACCCATATACATCCTCCGGTGGTTGATTTAATACAGACAGGTCACGGAGTACGGAAATATAATAAAAAAGGATACAAAATACGCAGTGGTTATGGATTTTAATACAGATGCATCACGGATGCTAATAATTTTCGGATTGGTCGCGGACATTTCAGTATATTACAGATTGGTTACTGATTTCATACGGATGATGCATCACGGATAAAAAAAATTAAGAAGTCTAAAACAATTAAATACATGTTTGGACTGCCGAAGTTCATAATTAAAATATCTTGCCTGCATTTATATGTTTACTTTATTAACTTACTATTGATATTTCACAGAAAACCACATATTCATGAATAAAAGATCCGTGTGTGTCTCATCTCATCTCATTATCTGTAGCCGCTTTATCCTGTTCTACAGGGTCGCAAGCAAGCTGGAGCCTATCCCAGCTGACTACGGGCGAAAGGCGGGGTACACCCTGGACAAGTCGCCAGGTCATCACAGGGCTGACACATAGACACAGACAACCATTCACACTCACATTCACACCTACGGTCAATTTAGAGTCACCAGTTAACCTAACCTGCATGTCTTTGGACTGTGGGGGAAACCGGAGCACCCGGAGGAAACCCACGCGGACACGGGGAGAACATGCAAACTCCACACAGAAAGGCCCTCGCCGGCCACGGGGCTCGAACCCAGGACCTTCTTGCTGTGAGGCGACAGCGCTAACCACTACACCACCGTGCCGCGCTCTCTCTCTCTCTCTCTATATATATATAAATAAACTGCAGGGGACTGATTTATTTATAGTTATTGGTATAGTTGTAGTTACAGTTATAGTTATCGGTATTGTGGGACTGGATATTAAAGGAGAACTGAAGTCATTTTTAAACTTGCTTTATTTCTTAATTAACGTGTTATTCAATTACGTTTTCGTTTTAGTAACCTTATATCGTGACTCGTATTGGCAACTAATCGCAATTAAATATTATACTTATCGGCCTATTCGGTTTTTAGTCATGTTGAATTTAGTTCATTTGGTCCACGGCAGGTGTCGCTTATCTGCGCGATCTTCACAAGACTTGTGCAAGACTTCGAAATGTCAAGTGTCAGCCCGGTGTCGGTGCCGCCATTTTGAAAACTGTTTTCTGAACGAAGTATTGCACAAAAACGAGTTTAAATGACGATTACTGCGTACTTTTTTCAAACTTTCCTGATTGCTATCAAAACAAACAAAACTTCCGGCTTGATTACATCAGCATTCGAAAAAGGGCGCGTGCGTCTTTTGACAACCCGTGTCCGAAATCACTCCCTACTCACTATATAGGGCACTATATAGTGGGGATGCCATTTTGTAGTGCTGTCCGAAACCTTAGTGAGGATTATTTACACCTTATATAGTGCACTCAAAGTATCCCACAATGCATCACGAAAAGTAGTGTACAACCGATGATCACTAACCAAAGCAATCTATCCCATCATGCACTGCGGTTGCACTGAAAGAAATCAAATTAAAAGTCTCAAATTTGATTTAATAAAAGGCAGCGGCAAAGAAGAAAGTATTCAGCCTTGATTAAAAAAAAAACTGAAAGATGCAGGTACTTTGTATTTATTAATGTAAGAAATACGCTGGGCGGCATGGTGGTGTAGTGGTTAGCGCTGTCGCCTCACAGCAAGAAGGTCCGGGTTCGAGCCCCGTGGCCGGCGAGGGCCTTTCTGTGCGGAGTTTGCATGTTCTCCCCGTGTCCGCGTGGGTTTCCTCCGGGTGCTCCGGTTTCCCCCACAGTCCAAAGACATGCAGGTTAGGTTAACTGGTGACTCTAAATTGACCGTAGGTGTGAATGTGAGTGTGAATGGTTGTCTGTGTCTATGTGTCAGCCCTGTGATGACCTGGCGACTTGTCCAGGGTGTACCCCGCCTTTCGCCCGTAGTCAGCTGGGATAGGCTCCAGCTTGCCTGCGACCCTGTAGAACAGGATAAAGCGGCTACAGATAATGAGATGAGATGAGGAAATACGCTCAGTATAATATGGATTTAGCACAAAAATACACTACCGTTCAAAAGTTTGGGGTCACTTTGAAGTGTCCTTATTTTTGAAAGAAAAGCACTGTTCTTTTCAATGAAGATCACTTTAAACTAATCAGAAATCCACTCTATACATTGCTAATGTGGTAAATGACTATTCTAGCTGCAAATGTCTGGTTTTTGGTGCAATATCTCCATAGGTGTATAGAGGCCCATTTCCAGCAACTCTCACTCCAGTGTTCTAATGGTACAATGTGTTTGCTCATTGCCTCAGAAGGCTAATGGATGATTAGAAAACCCTTGTACAATCATGTTAGCACAGCTGAAAACAGTTGAGCTCTTTAGAGAAGCTATAAAACTGACCTTCCTTTGAGCAGATTGAGTTTCTGGAGCATCACATTTGTGGGGTCGATTAAATGCTCAAAATGGCCAGAAAAATGTCTCGACTATATTTTCTATTCATTTTACAACTTATAGTGGTAAGTAAAAGTGTGACTTTTCCTGGAAAACACAAAATTGTCTGGGTGACCCCAAACTTTTGAACGGTAGTGTACATGCATGTATTTATTATTTTGAAAACCCACCAGCCGACTGATCTGGCATGTTTTAATTGTGCGACTGTAATGACGTAAATAACGGCGCGGCGGAGTAGTGTCCGAAAGCGTTGTTTCATTTTACCAATGAGCTCATTATATAGTCCTCTATACAGTAATTCCTTATATAGGGAGTAGTGGACGAGTGAGCGATTTCAGACACAGGGAACATTGGGAGATGTCGGTCACTTTGATTTCCGCTGTACGTTTTACTTCCGTCCTACGATGTCTCGCACAGGTCTCAACGAATCTCGTTTACGGCCGCTGCTTCGACATACGGACTGATATATTACATAGCGTATTTCAAACACTCATAACTTGCTATAGCGGCGACAAAATAGCGATAAAAAATGCATTCCGATATTTAATAAAATGAGAAATCGAATTTTGATAATAAAAATTTTGCCTTTAATGGCTGTAAGATGGAACAAATAGAAAATTTCAATTCAGAAAGCTAAAAAAATCTGCAAATGTATTATATGTGAAACATTCCCTTCTGTTACTGATAGGATCAGCTCTTGAACTGGTAGTTTTTTTACTATTTACACCTGAAATTTAACAGGCGGAAAAGAAACCGGTCCTAGTCTCAGATCAGTGCACAAAGGGCGACTGGTAGACAGCACGTGGACAGATGGATAGGCTTGTGGCCGAGACGGTCTGATATAATTATGCAAGGCTGTTCTTGGCTGTCTGCAGTTGACTGTATCAGCACCATCTCAGAGCTGAATCTCTGAAAGCCAGGCGCTTTCATGCAGAACTGCACTTTCTCGCTCTGTCACATGTTTCCCATCAGGAAGTCTATCCTGCCCCCAAGGCTGTTTGATTTTATCAAGATGATTTCGATGATGTGGAAGGGTTGATGGGGTGGACATTATGATTCTAGTCCTTCGAACACAAGAGCATTTGGAGGTATAAATAGCATTGAGGGTAACAACATAAGAAAGCTTCTTGAATTTGAGTCTGTAATGATACGCAGGTAGGTTAAAGTGCATATTCTGGACCAATTTCATTTTTTTTTTATATGAAAGTATGTCCCTTTACACACTCCTCCAGAAGGGTAATTTTGCACAAGGCCATCTGTCTACAGCAGAAAAAAATAAAAAACAAAACACGTCTGGAAAAATCCCAAGGGAGTCTGGATCCAGAATCGTGACGTTACCTGCGGAAGCGCCAGCAGGCTGTGCGAGCTTTGCACGGTTTCAGTGCACAGCCTGTGTAGACCAAGTGCTCCCATTTCTCTCTCATTGTCCGGTCTTTTGGGAAACGATGAGTACTAATCCCATCAAGATTGGTGTTGCTACACCCTCCTACGATAGATCTGTTAACCATTTTAATAATTACGCGATAATGTTGAAGAAATTTGCAGAAAACCACTAGGTCGTTTTCTCATAAACAAACCAGCGCTGACGTAGGATTCAGAAGGAGGCGTCCCGCACGCGACGTCACAAAAATCAATGTTTGCCGGGAAATCCAAATGTCAAAGTTTTTTCAGAGGCGGACCAATTCGCCTCAGATGGCTTGATTTCAACTGAATCTTTCTGGTATTGCGCAAGGTAAAAAAAAATTGTGCAAAATGTGACAGATATTTGACCAAAGTTTAATATAAAATACGAGGTATAAATTGATCGTACATACATTGATCTTGCTCCTGAATTTACGCGTGATATGCACTTTAATGCGTGCAGTCACAGACGCACACAAAGCATCTGTGCGCCCTTTCTTTCAGTACAGAGCAGACTTCCTGTGGTGCTGAAGAGAAAGGCCCTGTCCACACGCCAACGGATTCAGGTCAATCTGATAAAATTTTTTATCGTTTCGGCCTGGCGTCCACACGGCACCGGCGTTTTGGGTGCCCCAAAACGATATTTTTTGAGAACGGCTTCCAGAGTGGAAAAATCTGGCAACGGCGCCGTTGCGAAGTCGTCTGGATGAGTAGAACGGATTTGTTTACACATTAACCTGACTGACCTGCCAGACAGACAATTTACACCTGCTTTGATGAACAGAAAGTACAGCCTTCCACACAAAGCAACAGTTACCTGACTATAATGGAGGCAGAGGGGAAAAGGGTCAGAAGACCCTTCAACAGACTGTTTTGTATGAACCACTGCGTTGCATTCACTTTTGTATACAGCTTTTCTTTTAAATAAACAAGTAACTGAACCAGGGGCGGCACGGTGGTGTAGTGGTTAGCGCTGTTGCCTCACAGCAAGAAGGTCCGGGTTCGAGCCCTGTGGCCGGCAAGGGCCTTTCTGTGCAGAGTTTGCATGTTCTGTCCGTGTGGGTTTGCTCCGGTTTCCCCCACAGTCCAAAGACATGCAGGTTAGGTTAACTGGTGACTCTAAATTGACCGTAGGTGTGAATGGTTGTCTGTGTCTATGTGTCAGCCCTGTGATGACCTGGCGTCTTGTCCAGGGTGTACCCTGCCTTTCACCCGTAGTCAGCTGGGATAGGCTCCAGCTTGCCTGCGACCCTGTAGAAGGATAAAGCGGCTAGAGATAATGAGATGAGAAGTCACTGAACCATTTCTTGAATTTCTTTTTTTTTCTAATAAAACTAATTTGTGTACACAGAAGGCACGATTTCCTTGCGTAGTCACAGGCATCTTCTTCTTGTTGTTGTGTGTTTGTTCCTGAGAGTGCTTCACGCCGAGTAGAAGAAGGGGTTTATGCGCATGCGTCCTACTTCTTCTATTGTTCTGGTGTCTCCGATGGGACCGTCTTACAGCGCACGTAGAGGTGTGGCATGTGTACTGCATCGTTTTCAGCAAGCGTTGCGTTGCCATATGTACCTGATATTTTACTGATCCGTTGCCCATGTGGACGCGATATTTTTTTTACCCACTAAAAAAAAAATCTCGTTGCCGTTGTCGTGTGGATTTAGCCAAAGTTTCTAAGGATGTTTTGAGCTCAGGTAAAACACTGCTGTGGTTAATGGCAGTCATTAGTGCAGCCATAGCCTGGCTGTCAGAGATCACTTTGAGTGTGGAACACACTAAACTAAACGTGTTATTTATGTTTTATGTGACTCAAGAGCCTTTCTCTGCACACTAAAAAGAGCATTACACTAATCACACTGGTAGTGTCATGCTAAAAGTCAATTTGAAAGCATTTAAAAAAAAACCCGGTACAAATATGGATTTAATGATTATGAAATGACTGACAGGACAAATGTCTGACAGGATCTCTTTACCCGCTTGTACCCTCACTAAAATGCCAGGATATGTGACCGTCTGTCTTTCTGCTAGCCCGAATAGCTAGCTAGCTGTCACAGGTAGACATGATTTCAGAATCAGACTCGAGACATGTTCTCAGCTATTTATTCACTGTTACTCAAACCTGGCAAAATGTGTCACAGCCAGCAATTTGTCTGTAAATCATTTTAGCCGAGTTAACTAAGGTGACCAGATTTCTGAGAAGAAAACCAGGAACGTTTTCGGTTCGGCTGATTTAAAACCTCTAAAGTTTTCATCTTTGTAATAAAAAGAGGCGACGTTTCTGGATTTCATGTCTTTTGATCATGCATTGCATAAAAAGTGGGATTTTACTCACTGAGTGCACCGTCGGCCGATTCTCCAACTGCTTTAGGTTCACATTCATTAAAGACAATGTGAAAATCCATGGGATGGGTCCATAGTTTAGTTTTATAGTCTTTAGGCGAGTTGAAATAGATGTTTTTGACCCATAAAAGTAAATATATTAAATAAATTCCCATATATGCCGCTAGTAATGGACAATGTATTTAAAAATATACAAAACACACAACACAATTTAAATAAACAGTTTACTTCCATCCAAGCAATTTCAAGGTATGGTAACTTTTATTATTATTATTATTGAGGATACAAATGATTCTCAATCTTCCATAGCTAAATTGACGACCTAGCCTAAATGAGTAACCTTAATCAAAATGTGTAGTCCGCTACACATCACAACAAATTACTGACACTTTGGGCGGCACGGTGGTGTAGTGGTTAGCGCTGTCGCCTCACAGCAAGAAGGTCCGGGTTCAAGCGCCGTGGCCAGCGAGGGCCTTTCTGTGCAGAGTTTGCATGTTCTCCCCGTGACGTTTAAAAGTTGTTTTTACGTACTTTAGAATTTGTGAAACATTTCTTGTATGCTAAGTATTCTTGTTGTTGTTTTAGTACAACTATCTGACCAAGCTATGCAGTAAGATTCATGTTTGACAGTTGGATAATTAATGTTTTACCACAGGACCGAATGTGGGTAATCAGAAAATGTCAGAAGGATGAGGTTGAGAATTACTACGACTACAAGGCAGTCATTTTTGTGAGCATGGCTGTGATTATGAAACCATGAATTTGTGAAGTACCTTGCTCTGTGGCATGTTTAAACATGCTGAGTAGGCCCAAGAGAATACGACAGGGCTAAATGCCTGGCCACGACAGTGAGGATGGCTCACCACTCTGCGATTTTGGAAGGGGCGTTTTGCTGGCATGGTGTTTGGGTCTACTTTTCCTTTTAGAAGGAAGCTGTATGGAATCAATTTTGTGCCAAAATGTTCATACAATACTTTTGAAATATCAAACAAAAACGACAAATCCAAATACAAAAAAAGAAAAAAAAAGTCAATTTTTTTAGACTGGCGAACAAATTATTCGTGTAATCGTGCAAAATATCAGTCTATTACTCTTCAGAAACCTTTTATTTTTGTTCCGCGTCTTTCTCGGTTTTGCTTGACGTAATTTATTTTGGTTGCGATTCCAGCTTTCTCGTTTGCGCTCCCTGACTTTTTGCTTGCAGTTTTGGCACAAACTCCACGTGTGGGTGGGCTGTCCAGGAATGCATTCCCATTGGCTAACTTGTGTTTGACTGACAGCTACGCTCAGCCATTCCCTACTCGGATTCTGGCGGACTGTTTGACGAGTGACCGATCCATTGACGGTAAACAAGGATGGAGTGGACTTCAGTGGCGACTATGATATTGAAGTTACACTTTGTTGAATTAATTCAATATCATAGTCGTCACTGAAGTCCACTCGATCCTTGTTTACCGTCAATGGATCGGTCACTCGTCAAACAGTCCGCCAGAATCCGAGTAGGGAATGGCTGAGCGTAGCTGTCAGTCAAACACAAGTTAGCCAATGGGAATGCATTCCTGGACAGCCCACCCACATGTGAAGTTTGTGCCAAAACTGCAAGCAAAAAGTCAGGGAGCGCAAACGAGAAAGCTGGAATCGCAACCAAAATAAATTACGTCAAACAAAACTGAGAAAGACGCGGAACAAAAATAAAAGGTTTCTGAAGAGTAATAGACTGATATTTTGCATGATTACACGAATAATTTGTTTGCCAGTCTAAAAAAATTGACTTTTTTTTTTCTTTTTTTTGTATTTTGATTTGTCGTTTGGGCGGCACGGTGGTGTAGTGGTTAGCGCTGTCGCCGCACAGCAAGAAGGTCCGGGTTTGAGCCCCGTGGCTGGCGAGGGCCTTTCTGTGCGGAGTTTGCATGTTCTCCCCGTGTCCACATGGGTTTCCTCCGGGTGCTCCGGTTTCCCCCACAGTCCAAAGACATGCAGGTTAGGTTAACTGGTGACTCTAAATTGACCGTAGGTGTGAATGGTGTCTGTGTCTATGTGTCAGCCCTGTGATGACCTGGCGACTTGTCCAGGGTGTACCCCGCCTTTCGCCCGTAGTCAGCTGGGATAGGCTCCAGCTTGCCTGCGACCCTGTAGAACAGGATAAAGCGGCTAGAGATAATGAGATGAGATTTGTCATTTTTGTTTGATATTTCAAAAGTATTGTATGAACATTTTGGCACAAAATTGATTCCATAGGAAGGGTTACTGCAAATCACTTCGAAATTATTCTGAATGATCACCAGAATCAAAACACCAGCTGAGGAAATATCTTTTGGAAGAACTCATGATCATGTCTCCAGTACAGTTCAAGAGATGTGTAGAATCTGCGCCAAGGTGCATGCATTGAAGCTGTTTTGATGGCTTGTGCTGGATCAACAGTGTACTAACAAACTTTGTTGGTTTTTTCCACGTGTGTGTGTGTGTGTGGAGTGGGCATAATCAAGAGACAAGCCACATCAAACTGTGTACATGTCGCACAAAGCAACGCATCCTCCGTCAGCAAAATTGTGGCTCAGCGTGAGGTGGCTGGCATTCTGTGAATGAATGATAAAACGCCACACAATAGATCCATAATGGGCACCAGGCTGTCCCGTGCCCAACTAATCCCATCTCTGCTTTCTAAGCAAGCTGCATTATCCTTGCCTCAGCTTGGGCAAAGTGTGTGTCTGTGTGCTCGCTTGTATCACCTTTCCTTAGCGCTCTAAACATTATACAAAATAACGTGCAAAGGCAGTGACTCCACCATGCCGCAGGCAGTCACATTTGGTAATTTGTTTATGCCATTTCGTCCCATAACATTATCCAAATGATGCATAAAGAAAAAACATGATGTGATTTTTCTGTCTTTTATGAACATTATGGGCTAACTTCACCATGCTCTTAATCATGGAATGACTCCTCATTAATTAATGTGGTTCGAGGCGAGAAATCTTCCTATGAAATGAATAATTAGCTCTTTAAAAATGGGCTGCTGATGCTGCTTGCTTTGTTTATTATTTTTTTCTTGCTCTTGTACAGTCATTCATTTGGTAAATGCTTTTTATCCAGTGGAGTGTAGAAATGAGGCAGAGTGCAATCTAAAGACATAACTGAGAAGTTGAGGATTTAAAAGCCATGCTTAAGGCAAAACATGCAAAACAGTGGCTTACTAGCAGTCCTGAGATTTAAACACAACCTTCCGGGACTATCGCAGCTGGGCATCCATTGACCATCAGCAATGAAGAAGTAGCAGTTCTTGTGAATATCATTAGCTTTAATATTCATAAAATATTAAATGGACTCCTGGTCTCGCTGTAAAGTCTCTGTCTCATTCCGTCATGTGCATGCAGCAGCAGGGCTTCGTTCCCTCCGTCTCTATAAACGATTCAGTCATTTAATTGTCCCAGTGCTGATCTGTCTGAGGCATTCATTCCTAACCTGGCTCATTAGTTTTGCCCCCCGAAGCAGTGCACTTTGCTGTCGAGCATCCAGGGAGACAGAAATCTGATCGAGATATGGACGTGGCTGCTTTATTACATGGAAAGGAAAGTTTGATTTCTGTTAATCCCATTATAGTTTTTCCAATATGAAATATCCTGATGTTCCTGAGTATTGTATTGGGGTTGATATTGGCATGGAAGAGTGGGTCAGGAACAGATCAGATTTGATGTATTTTCCGATCCACAACGACAGTTAATGTCATTTAAATATGTCTTACAATAAACCCCGGACACAGATCATCTAAAAAGGTCACTGGTATAGCACCTCAGATGTGTTTTATATAACTTATCAAGTAGCATGAAGATAAAAATATGGGATTGGTGCGTCCCTAAACAGAACATTTCCGCTGGCTTGTAATTTTCTGCAGTGTAATTATCTTGTGTTTAGCACTGTGCTACACACATTGCAACACAATATAATTCAGTCTGAGTAAGGGAGTGAACTACCGTCAGCTGCAGTCTCCATTCTGCTGTTATCTCTCATATTGAGAAAGTTCTGTTTCACTTTAAAGATAAGCTCGGTACGTCTCTGTTCCCCGACTCCAGCCTATTTATTCTTCTGCATACTGCACTCCATATCACCCTTTACTTTCTTCAATTCTTCACGGCTTGTCTGTTTTCCCTTAGCTCAGCATGCAGAAGGATAAGATACAATCTTGCATGGTATTGTAAATAAGCCATATGGCTGAGAACTGAGAATTAAAGACCCACAGGGTTTATATGCTATACAGTATATGCCTCTTCCTTTGCGAGGATCATGATGGTAATTATACTTCTTGTGTGTGTACCCTGTTGGTAGTATAGACGGAAGATCAGAACAAACATCCACCTTATCTTTTTTTCCCCCCTCTCCTCTCTCTCTCTCTCGAGGAACTTTCATAAGGGGCTTTGGCATGCCGATTGAACTTATGATATTTCCTGCACAGGAAGGGTTTCAGAAGTGAAATGTTTTTGATTCGGTAGACATGTTGGCGAAAATGAATTGGACCATTATTCTCAGCGCATCTGATGAAATCTGTATGAAACCCCACTATCCCTTCTGTTGGAGGTTCTCTCCAAATTTGACGAAGAGTATCTGAAAAAGTACTTGTCCATTTTCGTTGACTGTTTTGTAAACTGAACTTGAAATGCAAATCGATGTGGATATACAGTGGGGCTTGAAAGTTTGTGAACCCTTTAGAATTTTCTATATTTCTGCATAAATGACCTAAAACATCATCAGGTTTTCACACAAGTCCTAAAAGTAGATAAAGAGAACCCAGTTAAACAAATGAGACAAAAAATATTATACTTGGTCATTTATTTATTGAGGAAAATGATCCAATATTACATATCTGTGAGTGGCAAAAGTATGTGAACCTCTAGGATTAGCAGTTAATTTGAAGGTGAAATTAGAGTCAGGTGTTTTCAATCAATGGGATGACAATCAGGTGCGAGTGGGCACCCTGTTTTATTTAAAGAACAGGGATCTGTCAAAGTCTGATCTTCACAACACATGTTTGTGGAAGTGTATCATGGCACGAACGAAGGAGCTTTCTGAGGACCTCAGAAAAAGCGTTGATGTTCATCAGGCAGGAAAAGGTTACAAAACCATCTCTAAAGAGTTTGGACTCCACCAATCCACAGTCAGACAGATTGTGTACAAATGGAGGAAATTCAAGACCATTGTTACCCTCCTCAGGAGTGGTCAACCAACAAAGATCTCTCCAAGAGCAAGGCGTGTAATAATCGGCGAGGTCACAAAGGACCCCAGGGTAACTTCTAAGCAACTGAAGGCCTCTCTCACATTGGCTAATGTTAACGTTGACGAGTCCACCATCAGGAGAACACTGAACAACAATGGTGTGCATGGCAGGGTTGCAAGGAGAAAGCCACTGCTCTCCAAAAAGAACATTGCTGCTCATCTGCAGTTTGCTAAAGATCACGTGGACAAGCCAGAAGGCTATTGGAAAAATGTTTTGTGGACGGATGAGACCAAAATAGAACTTTTTGGTTTAAAACCCTTTGGTGACTGACCCCTTGAAAATGGTTCCTCCAGGAACCATGACGTTTCAGTTGTCAAGACAACGGAAAAACTAAAATACAAATACAAATACAAGAGCATTTTGTTTTGTGCACAAGAGCATTGTGACGTATCTTTCTGTTTTTGTATTTTAGTTTTTCCATTGTCTTGACAACTGAAACGTCATCGTTCCTGGAGGAACCATTTTCAAGGGGTCAGTCACCAAAGGGTTAAATGAGAAGTGTAATGTTTGGAGAAAGGAAAACACTGCATTCCTGCATAAGAACCTTATCCCATCTGTGAAACATGGTGGTGGTGGTATCATGGTTTGGGCCTGTTTTGCTGCATCTGGGCCAGGACGGCTTGCCATCATTGATGGAACAATGAATTCTGAATTATACCAGCGAATTCTAAAGGAAAATGTCAGGACGTCTGTCCATGAACTGAATCTCAAGAGAAGGTGGGTCATGCAGCAAGGCAACGACCCTAAGCGCACATGCTGTGGAAGGACCTGAAGCGAGCAGTTCATGTGAGGAAACCCACCAACATCCCAGAGTTGAAGCTGTTCTGTATGGAGGAATGGGCTAAAATTCCTCCAAGCTGGTGTGCAGGACTGATCAACAGTTACCGGAAACATTTAGTTGCAGTTATTGCTGCACAAGGGGGTCACACCAGATACTGAAAGCAAAGGTTCACATACTTTTGCCACTCACAGATATGTAATATTGGATCATTTTCCTTCAGATTGTCCAGTGTAATGGGCAGTTGATATCCATCCCTCCATCCAGCCATCCCAAGATTCCAAAGTAGAACCATTTCATCCCCAGATACAGTTTAAAGCTATATTTTGTTGGACTGCAGCCACTAAAAGATCTCATCTCATTATCTCTAGCCGCTTTATCCTGTTCTACAGGGTCGCAGGCAAGCTGGAGCCTATCCCAGCTGACTACGGGCGAAAGGCGGGGTACACCCTGGACAAGTCGCCAGGTCATCACAGGGCTGACACATAGACACAGACAACCATTCACACTCACATTTACACCTATGGTCAATTTAGAGTCACCAGTTAACCTAACCTGCATGTCTTTGGACTGTGGGGGAAACCGGAGCACCCGGAGGAAACCCACGCGGACATGGGGAGAACATGCAAACTCCACACAGAAAGGCCCTCACCGGCCACGGGGCTCGAGCCCAGACCTTCTTGCTGTGAGGCAACAGCGCTAACCACTACACCACCGTGCCGCCCCCACTAAAAGATACTAAGAGATAAAATAATGAGACTTCAAGACAAGCACTTTGAAAATTACTTCCGTTTCTGTCAAAAAACTCTTACATTAATGGCATTTGGCAGACGCTCTTATCCAAAGAGATGTATAATATACCCAGGGTTAGGTGCCTTGCTCAAGGGCACGTCAACCATTCCTGCTAGTTCAGGGAATCAAACCTATCACCTTTTGGTCCCAAAGCTGCTTCTTTAACCATTAGGCCATGCCTTCTTAGCCCTTATCTGTTGTATATCTTTACATTTATTATTGTATCATAGTGTTTGGCTGCTTGCTTGATGTTTGTGTGAGCTGTCGGTATGGTGCTAGCATGGTACTGCCATTGGGTGTCTCTAGTATTAATAGTGTGGACAGTAAGAACAGGGTGTAATCTTTCAGCAGTGTGACAGGAGAAGGGAAAGATACAGGGGACTTAATGAGATTCACTCTTCTCCAGAGGGAGCAAGTGCAAACGTGCTTATCACTCTTATGTTTTCTTCTTGTCTTCTGTGATCTTCCATGTCCTCTCCTCACAGCCCTAGGATGTGGGAAATAACAGACTAAGTAGGTGATGAGGTATTGTCCTTTCACAAACACAATGGTTCAAGTGATGCCTTCTGAAATATTGTTTTTTCAAAATGTTCTCCCATGGAAAAATGTATAAATAAATGACGTGGATATTCATGGACAAAGTTAAAATCTAGTGATTCTCTTTAGAGAATCACTAGATTCCAGACTCTGTGGGGGGGGATGACTGACACGTTTGTGTAAATGAATTCCCAACGGTTGTATATTGAGGTCAATGTATTTAATTGGTGCCACATTATTAATTTGACAGCTTATTTGTAATGCTTTAGCTTGTTTC
Organism: Neoarius graeffei; assembly: GCF_027579695.1. NCBI lineage: Eukaryota > Metazoa > Chordata > Actinopteri > Siluriformes > Ariidae > Neoarius > Neoarius graeffei. Next base: position 42,120,373 of record NC_083594.1, read on the forward strand.
CCAGCCCTTGCCTTGTGTATGTGGGCGTGGCACATACAGATTAAATTGCACGAGTCTTCCTGACAGTGCTGCTAGATTAATCCCACCGCTACTCTAAATCCCACGGCTAGTGGTAAAGCTGATTATAATGTGTTGGCCATTTGTAAACCAAGTCTTCAGCAGTATCCAAGTTCATCAGTTCTCGTTCATCAGAAATTGAGTGCATGTGTGTGTATTGCTTGATCAGAATGTTGGTTAAGGGCCACATTTGTCCCATCAATAAACCATAACTCGTGGATGGCCATAATTATACACCGTTTACCTGAGGGGCTTTTTTTTTTTGAAAAACACTTTGAACTTTGGTCCATTTGGTCATTTTCCAAGGTCATGTGACCTGTTCAATTTCATCAGTCTTACTTATTAAAAAAGATTCCCTGTTCTGCTGTAGTCTTTAATGACATCAGCCAAGGGCTTCACATTTATCCTCGGCCATCTTCTGGTTTCCTTCTATCCACTTTGCCACTTCTGCACTCACTCTCCTCACTTTACTGTTAGTGTCATGCTTCTTAGAGCTGGGTGGATAGGTGTTTTTTTTTTTTTTTTTTGCTGCAGGGGAGCAGCTGAGTAAAGAAGACCTTATAACTGTTTTCCCATCAGACATCTCCCATCATTCTCTCTGCCCGGCTTTCTGGCTTCGTTGATGACTGTGTACGAAATTAAACCTCCCCATGCAGCTGTTATCACAGTGACAGATTGATTTCTGTTCTCGGAATGACTCCTAATCCATCATAATCCATATTATGGAATATGAACAATACAACATTCATTCAATGGTTCAGTGAATTCTTGTAATATTGTATGATTGGCCCTGTGTAAGTGTCTCATTCCAGTCTTCAGTCAAATAATTTCCAGTATCCAGTGCTCAGTAATGTTGTTTCAGAGCATACAAGAAAATCAATTCAAACCCCTTGTATCCTGTACCTCATGCTGTTTCTCATTAGTTTCTTTTTTCGGAGACATCCGCTTTGCCTCAAGCTCACCTGGTTGGGAGAGTCGGGATGAGGGAGCTTTAGGACGGGAGCCTGTAATTCCTGGCTGTCGTATCTGCACTGCCAGATGGCAGGCTGGTTTTTCAGTACATGGAGAGTCCGGTGCACTACACTTCTCCAGGGGAGAGGAACAGGGGGACCAGACTGTGGTACAGATGGTCAAGTCCACTCTCTGCTCTAGGCTCAGGAGAGGCCAGGTGAAATAGGGAATGAGATAAGGAAGTGGCCCAGGTGAGGTAAGCCCTCAAGTATCAAACAGAAGGTCATCTGATTGCTTCATGGCAGTAGGTGGGCTGACAGTTCTTTCCTGAATTTTTCTATAGAAAGTATTATGTCTTGAAGAGGTCTTATCAAGTCAGTGGGTTGGAAGATTTATAGGAGTAAATCTTTTTAGAAGTAGTCACTTTGCCTACAAGATGCAATATCGCCAAGTTACATCTCAGAATTAAAAATGGAAACAGTATAACCTAATATTTTTAAGCAAAGTGTCTTTTGGCCATTTCGAGTATGATTTTAAAAAATCCTCTACTAAACTTCCTTCAGTTGCTCCATCCATTATCTGCAGCCGCTTATCCTGTTCTACAGGGTCGCAGGCAAGCTGAAGCCTATCCCAGCTGACTATGGGCAAGAGGCAGGGTACATCCTGGACAAGTCACCAGGTTATTGCAGGGTTGACACATAGACAAACAACCATTCACATGTACAGCCTGCATGTCTTTGGACTGTGGTGGAAACCAGAGCACCCAGAGGAAACCCACACAGACACAGGAAGAACATGCAAATTCCTCACAGAAAGGCCCTCGCCAACCGCTGGGCTCGAACCCAGGACCTTCTTGCTGTGAGGCAACAGCGCTAACCACTACACCCCTACACCACTGTGCTGTGTAGTGCTAACCACTAACCACTACACCACTGTGTCGCCCTCCTTCAGTTGCTCATCTTCTTTAAATGATTGATTGTATCCTGGCTACAGGGACACCCTAGAAAGGGGCACTAGTCCATCACAGAGCACCACATACCCACACTTACACCTTTAGGGTAAGCCATTTTACCTACCAGCATGCGTTCCAGGATGTGGGACAAAACCCAGACAGATAAGGATGAAAGCTCCTTGCAGACCATAACCCAAGCTCAGGAATGGATCCTGGAACTGTGAGACAGCCATGCTACCCACTGTGCCACAGTTTGGAAATTCAAATATTTGTTTTAAACTTAGAAATCAGCCTAATTTTCAATGAGTGATCGAGAGTATTATAGGACTTTGGTCTTCTGGACACACACAGGCCAACAGCTGGTGCAGATTCAGAAATTTCACATGTGCACCATAGACTAAAGCAATGACCAGCTGTTTAGTCTGTGAATAAGTAGCCTACACACAGATGCCTCATGTACTAACATAAAGCAGAGTGGTTCTGGTTTGTCCTATTGTTTTTAGTTTGAATGGGATTGTTATCCAGCCATCTTAGAAAAGAGTCACCTCAATGACCTGCTTGTCCACCATAAATGGAAGACTGTTGTGTAATGCTTTAACCCAAGATGCACCACACTCGAGTCCTAAATGGCGACAGATCTACAAGAAGTTATATTTTCTCTCCTCCGACACCCCATAAAAGCACATGAAGAACTTGCTAATTGGCTGATGAGTTCAGTTATGTGATAAATGGCTGCTGAGAAGTGTGTTTGGAGTTTGTTTGACACGCATGTACTGCAGTATACTGTCAAAACTGGACCAAGCAGCTATACATAGTTTTCACTGACGTCACGGCATTCCGGGGAATGCCCTCCAGCTGCCATCTTGTGGGGCAAACAAAACGGACCATCGCCATTACCGGCTACGTTATCTCGGACGAATTTATGAAGTTATATAGTCAGTTTTCTAAAATAAAGATCAATGTCGGCAAAATCAAGCAAACAGAAGTATATAGATACATTAGACGACATCTCACGACAACGGTATGCAGCCAAACTGGCCTTGATTGGGGGAATTGACCCCTACGAAGTGGACAAAGATGCATTTTCAAGTGACTATGCAGGGCTGCCAAAGCCTGAAACTGCCAAAGCCTGCTCCAAAGCCTGAAACTGACTTCATCAAACTTTAAAGGCTGTCTGATATATATACAACTTTATATATTCTACAGCGCGCCTTTTGGCGGATGCCGCCTTTTTCACAGCTGAATCGCGCAGATCTGATTTTTTTTTTAGGGGGGGCGTTGGAGTGCCTGATTATAATTTCAAAGTAAATTCTGTATTAAAATTACTAAATAAACAAATCCATTACAGTCCATGAAACATAGGAAGTATAAGGATGAGAAAAAAACAGTTTAAATCGGAAAGCTGCGCACATTTGCGCAGCCCGAGCGGTGTGCAGGACTGCACAAATGTGCGCAGCTTTCCGATTTAAACTGTTTTTTCTCATCCTTATACTTCCTGTTTCATGGACTGTAACGGATTTGCTTATTTAGTAATTTTAATGCAGAATTTACTCTGAAATTATAATCAGACACTCCAACGCCCCCCCTAAAAAAAATCGGATCTGCGCGATTCAGCCGTGAAAAAGGCAGCATCTGCCAAAAGGCGCGCTGTTTGCATCCCTGGTTGATTAAATACAAATCAAATCATACAGAATGGACCTAAAATGTTTTTCAAAAATGACCCTTGCGTGAGTGAAGTGACAAGTGTCAAATAGAAACGTGACAAACGAGCGATATTAAGTGTACATTACAATGTAAACGTACACTCAGCGGTTCCAGTTAGGCATTCTCCAGAGATTGTTTACACGATGTTTTGGTTTCCAAAAACAAACTTAAACACAATTGATTGTTTATTTAAACAACTTACCACTTATAAAATGATCGGAGCAGACTTTGCTGTGTTTGGAAGGCTGATAATCCTTGCGGTTGATTCTCGCAAGCCATAGATTTCTCCTTTGTATGCTGAGTTTCTTTGTTTGCTCGCCTTCGTGCTCCCGTACAGTGGGAATTCCATAAAACCTCCGCTTGACGTCATCATCTGACCTATTACGACAGCCGTGAATACAACAGGTGTGCACCATTGCTAGCTTTAAATAGCCTGCTTGGGTTCTTTTGAAGACTTTGTACTCGCGCGTTACAATGTGTGCTCAGTGACCCGTATGGTAAGCTTGACCCACAAGATGGCCACCACTAGGGAATCCCCGACTCTGTGACGTCATGTGAAAACTATGTATACTTGGCATTTTGTAGTTAGGAGTCTGAAAGGGGGGAAAAAACAAAGCAGATGTGATTGTGAACTAATATGTTTGGCAATGTGTCAGGAAAGAAAACTCCAGTTTAATATGAATTCCATGCAGACTGAAGTAAATAGATGCAGTGCTATCACTTGTAGGTTATTTGTTTTAGAGGCAGATGATGGGTAGTACCTTCAGGGTTTTTTCTTTTCAGGAAAGAAAGGATGATGCTTGTTGGGCTGCTGTTTTGGACACAGTTTCAGCATTCTATTTTTTTTTTTTCTGCTGAGTCTGCCTGTCCTTGGGAACAAACCCCAAGCCAGTTGACTCCATGGACTGTTAAATGACTCTGATTGCTGTTCAACAGTTATCTTCAGAAGCATCTATTCACTAATGGACTAGTGAAAGGCGTAATATCACTGTGTGCCAACTGCTAATTGACAAGGTCCAATTGCTCCTTCAGAACAGGATCATAATGCTCAGTGTGGCATGGTGTAGCATGTCATTAAATTCAGGCCATTGGATGGTAACTATGCTGGATAAATATATAGTATTAACCAGTATGGCATGTAGCAAACAGCAACCACTGATTCCTGCTTTTCTTTTTCTGACTGTTGGCTGATTTAACCATTGGCTGTAGACTTCTGTAAACTAGGAGTCTCGCTTCCTTTCTCATTCCCTCTGTACTTTCTTCTCAACCTCTCCCCCATTTTCACAAGTACAACATGGCTTCCTGCCATGTTACAGATAGGAGGCATGACCTGGTTTGAAAGGTCCAGCCATGAGTTAACTCTTTTCCTGCACACCTGCTCTTTAGAGCTTTTTTTCTCCCAACGCTTTCTGTAGGAATGCCTTCCCCTGGTCCTATTTGGGACATTGCTTGCCTGAGGGAGCAGGATGGTTTTGATGCACCTTCTGTTATTGCCATGTATAAGAATGTTATGAAGGATGGCTGCTCACAGTCAGATGGATAGACATGGGTCATTGCCTTTGTCAACAATCCTGGTTGCACTGGCCAGGGTCTCATTGAGTGAACCAATCAAAATTCAAGGCTTTTCTTTGGAAACCTCTTTACTTCAATCCCTGAATGTTAACATGAGCTCTTTGACAGGATCTCTTTTTTTCATGGTGGCTTTGGAGGAGCCAGATTTGGACCTCACCCGTATTCTGTAATTAGCTCTTTTGTGCTGGACTTGTGTAATTGGCTATAGGCTTCCGTAAACTAGGAATTTCACTCCCTTTCTCATTCCCTCTGTACTTTCTTCTCAACCTCTCCCCCATTTTCACAAGTACAACATGGCTTCCTGCCATGTTACAGATAGGAGGCATGACCTGGTTTGAAAGGCCCAGCCATGAGTTAACTCTTTTCCTGCACCCTTAATCTATAGAGCTTTTTTTTTTTCTCCCAACACTTTCTGTAGGAATGCCACCCCCTGTTGAGTACCCTTCCCCTGGTCCTGTTTGGGACATTGCTTGCCTGAATGAGCAGGATGATTTTGATGCACCTTCTGTTTTTGCCATGTATAAGAATGTTATGAAGGATGGCTGCTCACAGTCAGATGGATAGACATGGGTCATTTGCCTTTGTCAACAATCCTGGTTGCACTGGCCAGGGTCTCATTGAGTGAACCAATCAAAATTCAAGGCTTTTCTTTGGAAACCTCTTTACTTCAATCCCTGAATGTTAACATGAACTCTATGACAGGATCTCTTTTTTTCATGGTGGCTTTGGAGGAGCCAGATTTGGACCTCACCCGTATTCTGTAATTAGCTCTTTTGTGCTGGACTTGTGTAATTCTGTGGGTTTTTTGCCATGTTCTAAAAGCATCATTCTTGTGCCAAGAGACTACTCAGGGTTTTGGATGTTAACGTAACTGGAGTAATGGTTGTTCTTAGAAAGGGATATAACAAATTGTGTTTTTATTCCAAGACAGTTGAGATCCAAACCTAAAAACACCACCCAGTAGGTCAGCTTGTTGGGATTTGTGGTGGTTCAGTGGGAAAGGTTCTGGGCAACTGAGAAAAAGGTTGAAAGTTCAAATCCCAGCACTTCCAAGCTGCTCCTGTTGGGCCCTTGAAAAATGCTTTTAACCATTAAGTGCTCCAGGGGTGCAGTACCATGGCTGACATTGCTGTTCTTTATCATGGTCAGGGACACAGTGAATCTGGAGCCTCTCCTAGAAACACTGGGCAGAAAATGGGAATATACCATGGCAGTTCAACACAAAGGCACTATACATGCATACAGTCACACCTTGTGATTATCATAGCCAATCCATCTACCTGCATGTTTGTGGGAGATAGGAAGAAACCAGAGAAACCAGATGAATATATAAAATTCCACACATACAGTAACCTGAGCTCAGGATTGAAACATGTAACCCTGAGGTGGCAACACTACCGACTGTGTCACAGTGCCTCCACCCATGCATGTGTATGATGATAAAGGCTATCTTTGTATTTATGCCTTTTGATAGAGGTAGGCATTTTGCATTATTTAAAAGTCTAATCTAAAGTCTGGAATTAGTCTTGGTCATTTTGCAAGTATTACAGTGCAGCGGGAGCAATTGCCTTTGAGAAAGAGGAAATGTCCACTGGGGTGTGTGTAAGTTTAGCCATAGTTTTCCTTTCACCAATATAATGAAATTAAATCTCCTTATGTTTCTGCTTTCTCGCTTTGTGGTCTTTGTCAAGTTTTGGTTTGGCACATTTGGCAACGATTTCTTAATTCTCCCTCTCTCAACATTTCAAAATTGCTGCCTTCTCTGCCCACGTCTCATTGGTTTAATCATCTGAATGCATTCCATCCTGTCATTGTAACTGTATATGCATTGGACATTTGGTCCATGCTTCTCTAAACTGCTCATTTGGTAACATCTCATTTTGTATCCCATCATCTTGTATAATTAATTTTGAATGGAGTCAATAGTGCAGTTGTATTACGTCTTATGTTTGTAAAGAAAGGCATATTGAGGACGGCGCCAGGCTGGAGGGAGTTTTTAGGGGAATTTGAGCTGCTGACAGTATCCCAATTAACCATTTTAATGTTTTCATGATTAAACAAGCAGTATGATTGGTAACCATTTTTAATCTCATACCTTGGTGTCTTGGGTATGGTGTGAGAAAGGCGGTTTCCATAGTAACCATCTTGATTATGGAAATTGGTTGGGGTAAATGATTTGATGATATTCTGTCAGCTTGGGTTTATTTTTGCACTTAACGGTACAGGCAGATACACACACACACACACACACACGCACACTGACACACACATACGCTTCCTGTCCTTTTGTTCCTCTTCTGTGGTGGTTGCTTTTGGTCTGACAGCTGCTCCGTAATGGGACCTTGTCCCTTACCACTTCTTGATTCTGATGCTCATTGGCATACTGAGAGGTGGCATGACAACACGCACTCACTCGCTTCCTTCCTCCACCCTCCCCTTCCTCCTTTCTCTCCATCTGTATCTTGCCATATGATCCACGAGATGGTTTCGGATCACAAATGGCCATAATGAGGCTTTTCTTCATCAATTTGAGGACACTGAGCGCACATCTGAGACTTGTTTTGTGTAACACATAGCAGATAGGTCATTCTTCGCATGTTTGGATTTTAATTTGCAGCTTATGTGAGTGATAAGCTGTTTTTTTTTTTTTTTTAATTCTCAATTTTCCACTTTCCTTTTCACCTGCTGAAATTGAATTGCCCACAGCTTGTGTGTCCTCATTGGAGGCTTAGGATTGGCATGTCTTGAACTCAAATCCAATCTGCTTCAGAAATCATACTGAGCACTGGATGAAATTGCGTTAAGGACCCCGAGGCAATGCATGAAGTATGAGACATCATAGCCACACAGACTTAAATATAAGCCACTGGTCCAAATTAGCAGTTCTCAATATTAAGCCAGTTTTCGGCCATGCTATTACACAGTGCGTTTACATGCACATCCAAATCGAGCTACTGTCGGTAATCGAGCTAAGGGTCCCAGCAGGGGTGCCAGAGAAATCCAATCCTACATGCACACAAGGAAATCGAGCTATTGTGTGAGGTACACTGTGCACCCGAGCCACAGGTGGCGCTACACGCCCCATCGTGTTGGTACACTTCCGGTTGTCATCATGAAGAAGAGGAGTGATTTCCACTTTACATTCACACCACATGTCATTGCCACCTGTTGGCTACAAACTGTCCTGCGCAGACCACTGTTTTGTAAGACAACTTATTTTGCACAATTGTATATTTTTCTAAAGTCCATTTTTTGCTTATAATATAACTTATGTCTTAATAAACACACAAAAAGTTCAATTGTTTTTGTGCTTTGTCTCCTTGTTCCTCCTGACCTCTTCTGCTGCTCGCTACTACTACTGTTGTCATGCCTACCGAGGCTGTTGTGTTTCCCGCTTGTGGTCTCGTCACTCGTCACTTCCGGAAGGGAAATAAGTAGCTCGACTACGTAGCTCGATAGGGTTACATGCACTAAGTAGCTCGGCTACAGTCGCGTAATCTAGGTCGCGTAGCTCGATTACGAGAAATCCAGTTCGTTTCGATTTCAGCCGAGCTAAGGTGTTTCCATGGCATTTAGAACTTCGATTTCAGTCGAGCTACGGCAGAAATTCGATTTTCTCTATGTGCATGTAAACGCACTGACAGTGTTCTTTTAAGATTATTACTCGTCACATTATACGAGATGATCCTAATAAAATTTTGGCCTAATTCTATAACAGACTGTGTGCCAACGTGTTCACTGTGTCAAATTATACAATAAAGATCCTTTTATGATGGGCCTGTGATTGAAGAAAATGTTTCTTTAGGTATACACAGGACAGAAGCTAATTATAGATTAGCACACTTATCGCTTCTCGGAGTAACTTGCACAGACTTGTGCATACCAGACCTGTTCTTTCCTCAGCTTAGTTCACCGAACATCTCTTGCATTTTGAACCTTATCTCTCTCTCTCTCTGTCTCTGTCTGTCCAAGCAAAGCAAGCCCACTTCCTCCCAGTTCTCAATGTCCTCCACTTCCTGTTTGGTGAAATGAATGAAGGCTTTCCTCTGAGTTGTTCCAGTGACGCAAACATACACCAACCCCCTGTCCGGGAAAAACAACTGCCTCCTTTCAGACGTTCCATTTCATTATTGTCATTATGGCCTTTGTAATAACGACTGTAAAAGTTCAAGACACAATAAGGTGGCTTAGAGTTGCACAATGCTGAGTGTTCTGTCAATGCACTCAAGTATGTATGTGTGTATGTATGCACATCTCTTCAAAAAATGTACAGTAGATCCCTTGTAAAGAGGGTTAGAAAAAAATCCACCTTTTGGTGAAGTAGCTTCATCTCACACTGAAAAAAATAAGAAAAATCCAACCTTTTAATTGAAACATTTATTTCGAGAAAAACAAATCCCTCATCAGGAAATAATTATTTTCAACAAAAACACATATGCCACTATTATTGGCGCTCCGGAAATTATAGTGAACACAATGCAACTGAAGCGTGTTTCCCATTTAAATTGTACATTTTTGAGTTAATTGGAGTGTGTAGGATCTTTCAAGTTGTAATCCATGACTTCCTGATTAACTGGGGAACAAATATGAGGAGACACAGAGGCCAAATTCACTTAGTCATCCATCAGCATGGGAAAGATAAGAAAACACACACACGCACCAAATGCAGGAGAGTGTGTTGATCTTCACAAGTCAGGGAATGGTTATTTAAAATCAATTAAAAATAGCTACTCACCTGAAAATACCCATTTCTACTGTTAGGGCAATAATAATAATAATTTAAAAAAAAGTGGACACCAGGCGGCATGGTGGTGTAGTGGTTAGCGCTGTCGCCTCACAGCAAGAAGGTCCTGGGTTCGAGCCCCGGGGCCGGCGAGGGCCTTTCTGTGCGGAGTTTGCATGTTCTCCCCGTGTCCGCGTGGGTTTCCTCCGGGTGCTCCGGTTTCCCCCACAGTCCAAAGACATGCAGGTTAGGTTAACTGGCGACTCTAAATTGACCGTAGGTGTGAGTGTGAATGGTTGTCTGTGTCTATGTGTCAGCCCTGTGATGACCTGGCGACTTGTCCAGGGTGTACCCCGCCTTTCGCCCGTAGTCAGCTGGGATAGGCTCCAGCTTGCCTGCGACCCTGTAGAAGGATAAAGCGGCTAGAGATAATGAATGAATGAAGTGGACACCAACTGGAACTGTTACAAACTTGCCTGGAAGAGAACCCAAGTTTATTTTGCCCTCATATACAGTGAGGAGAAGGGTAAGAGAGGTTAAAAACAATCCCCAAGGATCACTGTTGGTGAATTCCAAGAAAAAGTAAAATCTTGGGGTTTCCAAGTCTCCAAAACCACCATCAGACTCCACCTCCTTGCAAAAGATTATTTGGAAGGTTTGCCAGAAAATAAAAATAAAAAAGCCTTTTCTGTCAGTTAACCACAAACGTGAGCACCTGAAGTTTGTGAAACGCTACTACAACTTTGACTGGAACTGTGTTCTATGGTCTGATGTAACAAAAATTGAGCTTTTTGGCAAGAAACACTCAAGGTGGGTTTGGCGTAAAAAGAAGTATGGCTGTAATGAAAAGAACCCAATCCTAGCTGTAAAATATGGTGGAAGTTCTGTGATGTTTTGGGGCTGTTTTTCCTCCAAAGGCTAACCTTGTTAGGGTACATGGCATCATGGAATCCATGAAATACCAGGACATTTTAAATCAAGATCTGTCTGCCTCTGTCAGGAAACTAAAACTGGGTCGTGATTGGGTCTTTTAGCAGGACAATAATCCAAAGTATATGTCCAAATCAACCCAAAAATGGTTAGTTGACCACAGAATCAAGCTTCTGTCACTGGCCATCTCAGTCCCCTGAACTGAGCCCCATTGAGAACCTGTGGGCTGAGATGAAGGCCAAGTTTACATTAGACCGTATCTGTCTCGTTTTCTTCGCGGATGCACTGTCCGTTTACATTAAAACGCCTGGAAACGCCGGGAAACGGGAATTCGCCAGGGTCCACGTATTCAATCCAGATCGTGTCTGGTCCGGTGCTGTGTAAACATTGAGAATACGCGGATACGCTGTGCTGAGCTCTAGCTGGCATCGTCATTGGACAACGTCACTGTGACATCCACCTTCCTGATTCACTGGCGTTGGTCATGTGACGCGACTGCTGAAAAACGGCGCGGACTTCCGCCTTGTATCACCTTTCATTAAAGAGTATAAAAGTATGAAAATACTGCAAATACTGATGCAAATACTGCCCATTGTGTAGTTATGATTGTCTTTAGGCTTGCCATCCTTCCACTTGCAAGTGGTAAGTGACGCGCATGCCCGACATGCACTGAGATCACACACACAGCGGCTCAGTCCCGAATCACAGCTCGTGCGCTCCACTCGCGTGCTCTGTGAGCTGCGCAGGGCCGGAGTGCGCACCCTCCAGAGGGCACTCGCTGTTCAGGGCGGAGTGATTTGGAGCGCAGGATGCCTGCGGAGCCGAGCGTATCCGTGTATTGGCGTTGCTGTGTGCACGCGAATCGTGTATTGGCGTTGCTGTGTACACACTAATCGTTTTAAAAACGTTAATCTGATGATCCGCTGATACGGTCTAATGTAAACCCCACCGAAGAGAGGGCTGAGGACCCTGGATGATCTGGAGAGATTGTGTAAAGAGGATGGTCTCAGATGCCCTGCTCTGTTTTCTCTAACCTTATAAAATGTTATAGGAGAAGACTGTGCTGTTTTACTGGAAAAGGGAAGTTGGATTATTGGCAGGCGTGCTAATAATAGTGGCATATGTGTTTTTGTTCAACAATTATTTCTTGATGAGGAATTCGTTTTGAATACATTCATTTCAATGAAAGGTTGGATTTTTCTCACTTTTTTCTAATCCTTTTGACTAATCTTTGCAAAGGGTGCCAATAATTGTGGAGGGCACTGGATATTTGTCCTGGCATTGTGCCCCGATTCCATCATGGTATGTATGGTTTAATACTTTGTTGTTGGAAAAAATGGGTATGTGATTTTTCCCTGTCAGCACAGAGTTGATCTTAATTTGGCAAAATCAAAAGAGATTCAGTGATGCGCTTCAGACTTATAAAGGCTGTCTTTTGAGAATCTACGAGAATTGCAGCAGATTTCTGCTCGGAAATGCCAAAAGACTCTAAATCATGGGATATATCTTTTATGATATTCCCTAACATCTCTGAGTTACAATGTTCCCTGATGTTCGACAAATTCCTGCCAAGTCCGCTCTCTAGAGCTGAAACTTAATTTTTTGAACTCAACCAAACTTTTCTATTCAGCATCTGAAAAATAAACTGATACACTTTTCAGAATTGTCCATCTTGCTATGCAACGGAAGAAAAGACAGAATTGTGAATAACCACTGCACCACAAGACTTTGTAGCTGGGAAAACAAAGTGTCTTCATTGCATTGGCACTGTGTGAGAGTTTGCAGGATCTGATCTGGGTCAGCCATGATTTTAGATCAAGTATAAAGACCAGACAGGCAAGCCGCCAGGTCTTTTAAGGACTGTGGGTGTTTTTTGGTCCATCATGCTGTTTTGATGAATGCCACAGATACCCACTCATCAGGCTTGATGCCTGCATTATTCATTCATTCATTATCAGTAACTGCTTTATCCTCATCTGGATCATGGTGGATCCAGAGTCTATCCCAGGAAATACAGAATACGGGCCCGGAATACGAGACCCTGGATGGGACACCGGTCCATCGAAGGGCACCACACACACACACACACTCATTCACACTTGGGGCAATTTAGCATAGCCAGTCTACCTACTGGCAGGTTTTTGAAAGGTCTGAGGAAACCCATGCAGACACAGGGAGGACGTGTGAAACTCCTCACAGACAGTAACCCGAGCTCAGGATCAAACCAGGGACCCTGTAGCTGGAATGAGTCAATGCTACCTGCTACACTACCTTGCCGCCTGTTTGTCTGCATGTGCTCTGTTGTTTATACGCCAGATCCCTGCCACTTCTTAAGCCTAATCCAAGCCTAAACTATGGCACCAAATTTGCTGAATTTAGAACATGGCCAGCACTTTGGAGAGCCTTCTTATCACATCTATCTCTTCCATGGCTCCATGCCCAGAGTCTAGAAACCCTGTGCCTAGGGAACATAATGTAACATGACAGATTTTGGGTGCGGCCTTCTAGGACAGCCGGTGTAGAAATGAGCAGAGTGACAGCTGGGGTGATGAGGGGTGTGGACTGAGAATGGACTTGGCTCTGAAGAGGATACACTGTCATGTTGCGTCACTGTAGGATGGTTGAGAGCACTCAATATCGGGCTCTGTGCTGTATATAATATAAATTACCGGTTTATAATGTTATAAAATGATATTTTCTCTCTAGTAGAGTGGGACTGTAAGAAGAATAATTTATTATGCCACAGTCCCTTTTGTGTCTGGTTCCTCTCAAGGTTACATTCTCATAGAATGTAATTGAATTGAATAATCAGCATATTTTCTAGTACTGTGTCTACAGAGATATCATATAAAAAGCAGGAGGCAATGGTCTTCGCTTTTGGGTATAGAGCAAGTGTAAATAAGGTCTGCTTGTTTTTCTAGTTTCAAACGAAATCTAACCAGACTGTTGTAGAGTTCCTCATACTGCTGCGAATCATTGTATCTTCTCCTGGTTGATGTGACACTAAAGTTCCTAAACTTCGAGCATGGGTAGCACTTTGGACATCCTTCTGATCAGTTCTTGTATGCTTCACTCCCAGAGCCTGGAACTCCATACCTAGGGACCATGTGACGAGACTAATTTTCTTGGCTACACTCTAAAAAAATAATGGGGCCAATACCGGTTCTTCAGGGTGATGCCATGGAAGAACCTTTTTCAGGGCTTCAAAGAACCGTTCATGCAACAGTTCTTTAAAGAACCATTTAAACCATTTGTTTGAGCAGTGAAGACAGATTTGTGTAAACATAGCCTATGTGCATTGACCAGCAAATGGCAAGAGAATGCCAGGCTCTGAAGAACCATTTCCAATGTGAAGAATCTTTCGCATAATGTAATGGTTCATCACAGAGTTTTGACTCTCCATGGAACCATCCAGAGATTTGAAGAACCACTGAAGCACCTTTATTTTTTAGAGTGTAGACAGTGTAGAAAACCTCTGAAAATGCACATTTGTTGTAATGCTGAAATACTCTCAAGTCTTCCTGTCCATGAAGTTTTTCAATCATCAAGGTCAAACAAATGTCTAGTAGTAAGTGATGATGTTTCTCCAGTCTTGTCATTATCATTCTAACCCCATATACCTTTAAAATGTTACCAGGCCTGTGCGAATTATTCAAGTCTTAGTTGCCCAGCTACACATTTGATACAATCTATCTTCATGTGTGTCCTTGATTGCATGTGCTCTGTTATTTACATGCAGGCCACTGTAACTCTAGAAGCCTAATGTAAGCCTAAACTAACCACTCCAGAATAGCAGGGTGCAAAGTTTCTGAATGTAGAACATGGGCAGTACATGGCACCAAAGTTTCTGAACATGGGCCATCCTTGGCACCAAAGTTTGTGAACGTAGAACATGGGCCGTACTTGGCACCAAAGTTTGTGAATGTAAAACATGGGCCGTACTTGGCACCAAACCTTGTGAACATAGAACATGGGCCATACTTGGCACCAAAGTTTGTGAATGTAAAACATGGGCTGTACTTGGCATCAAAGCTTGTGAACGTAGAGCATCGGCCATACAGTACTTGGCATCAAAGCTTGTGAACGTGGACCATGGGTCATAATTGGCACCAAAGTTTCTGAAGGCAATGTAGGCAACATCCTCTACCTAGAACATGGGCAACATCCTCTACCTAGAACATGGGCAGCATTTGGGGACTAAGGTCTGGTAATCTTTCTGATAAAGCAACTTTCAGATCTCTAGTCCACAAACTTAGTGCTCCTGAATACTCTTGTAGCTGTAGTCTTGGAGGTCATTCAACAAAACCTTATCAGCATTGACAGATCCGGGTGAACTGGTGGAAGGTTGTTTTGCTGTGAGTGCAGACTTAAGGTCATGGGTCACTGCTCTCAGACAGTTCAGACAGACTAATCCATAATGTGAATGTAATGTTTATGGGAATGCTTACCATAACGCTCAGTAAACCTTGATCAGTTAGGTCAGGATCTGTCTGATTAAGCTGGAAAACATATTTTCTTTCTTTTCACATAATTTACTGGAATAATGATAATGAGAAGAAATCATAATTTTATGTACCAGCTTTTATTTCATCTTGCTTCCATTTTGCAATGATGGAGATTGAAGCTAATTGGTCATCGGCATACATGTCAACCTATACGGAATGTCCGTATTTTATACGGATTTGATTCAATAAACGTAGTATACGGGCGTATAAATAAAGTTATACGGATTCTTTAAAAAAAACTTCAATATTTATTTAGAGCTATAATCAATTCCCACGATGATAAAAGAGCGCATAACATTTACAAACGTACTGTACACCACAGACAGCCAGTAAAGAGTCTTATGAAATCGCGCGTTATCTTGTGGTAGCGAGACTTCGTTCCACTTTTGATCATGCGCACACCGCATTGCGAGAATCCCGCCAACCGGGAAGTCATAGACATATAAACATAGACGCCGCCTTCTGCGTAGAATCATACGTCATCCTCGCCGCCATATTGGATGTGGCAAAGTGATTCTTCAACCATCTCTGGTACAGTGTCTAGACAGTAGCCGAGAATAAAGATGCCTCATTCATGTGCTGCGTTTAACTGTACCAACAGGTTTACCGTCCAAACGAGATCACATGGGATTACCTTTCACAGGTGAGACTGGAAAAATACTTTTCATTGTATTTGGTCATTATAATGTAATTTTATGAACAGATTTTTCTGACTTTGTGGCTAATATGAAGTCTTGCGCATAATAGCCGCTCGGTGAAACCTGTCTCCAAACAACGAAGTATTTCCTTCGTAACTACGCTGATAACACTTTGTGTTTTTGTCAAACATTGGAGCTTTGTATTCATTCTGAAGGTTTATTGTTATTAATATTGAATAAAAAGTAACTGGGATACATCATTGTTAATTATCATCCAAATTTTAGGTAAATTATTTTAATTTGCATCTTATACGGATTTTATAAGGGAAATACGGATTTTGGAGGTTGGTTATACAGGTTTGATTGACCAAAGTTTGACATGAATGCATCGGTTCTAGGTGACTGGCCTATTTCTAACTTCTCTGTTGAAGAAAATGCCCAGTATTGGGTTCTAGTGTGTGGTCCTCTTCCTTTAGTACTCCCATTATGATGTATTCAATTAGTCAAAAAATCTCTTTAATTAAAAAAAAAAAAAATTTAGAATAGTGGATGGATGGCCACAGGAGGAGGAGGTAATCCAGGTAAAGGAGATAATTGACATCACATGTTTATATTAATACACTAATTTTAATATGTTTTGAGAATATAGATTAAGAAAGTGTTTCTGTTTCACAAAGAAAACACATCACTGATATAGTGACGCTTTCTGTAAAGCCAAGGTCACAACCAGCCGTACGTGCTCCTACGGCCGGTCTACGTCCAAGAAACGCACGGAGGGCGCGCGTGTGACGTGCTGATTTTTGAGCCGTAGACTGGCCGCAGGGCGGCACGGTGGTGTAGTGGTTAGCGCTGTCGCCTCACAGCAAGAAGGTCGGGTTCGAGCCCCGTGGCCGGCGAGGGCCTTTCTGTGCGGAGTTTGCATGTTCTCCCCGTGTCCGCGTGGGTTTCCTCCGGGTGCTCCGGTTTCCCCCACAGTCCAAAGACATGCAGGTTAGGTTAACTGGTGACTCTAAATTGACCGTAGGTGTGATTGTGAGTGTGAATGGTTGTCTGTGTCTATGTGTCAGCCCTGTGATGACCTGGCGACTTGTCCAGGGTGTACCCCGCCTTTCGCCCGTAGTCAGCTGGGATAGGCTCCAGCTTGCCTGCGACCCTCTAGAACAGGATAAAGTGGCTAGAGATGATGAGATGAGATGAGACTGGCCGCAGACCGGCCGCAGAGGTTCTTTGTCATGTCAAACAAACTCTACGGGCGCTTACGTTTTTTTTCAGGTTGCAAGACAAACTTACGGCCAACGTGCGTCTTTCTCCACGAACAAAAAAAACGCAGCGATTTGGGAAACGCCAAAAATCGCACGGCCAAAAAAATCGTACGTCCGGTTGTGACCTAGGCTTAAGTTGACATTTATGTAGCTTTTAAGGAAGGAGTCTCCAGTGTCAGCACTTTATAACAATGAGTTTTCTGCCACTGAGTATTCAGAACAGGAGTTTGCACTTCCCACATTCTCTGTAAATCACATAACAAGATGCAGTTTCATCTTATTAAAATCAAGAGAGAGGAAAAAAAGAGAGGCTGGTGAAGGAATGATTGTTTATAGCTGCTATAAATAAGTGATTTACAGGAAGTAAGTTGTCTTGTGGATGATCCATAACATTAAATATGACAATAAATGGTTACAAGTTCAGTGTGACATTCATAATAAATAAAAAGTGATAATTGTTGACAAATTGCTGTGGTATTAGATGAATAAAACACTTGCTGTTTATCGATGAAAATAATCCAGTTCGGGTTCCGTTGTGGTTTATTTTCCTATAACAGCAGCAAACGCTCATGTTTTATTTCTTGTCGAATTCATTTCTATTTGAAGTTTGATTATAATTGAGTTGGTGGTTTGGGGTTTTTTTTTTTTTTGGTTTGGTTTTTTAATGTATTACCATTCTGTCCCTTTAAGTCCTTATAAATGCAAAATTTATTAGCTGCACCAAAATAGTTTCTGCAGTGCCTTTTAGCTTCACCATGCCTTTGGTCTCAAGTTCCTCCCACGATGACCAAAAGAGAAGTTTTCCATTTACGATATTTTTAGCTTTTCAGGGATTTTGCAACAGTGTCTTTTCCCAAAACCCACTTCTCTGTTGGAGAGCTTTTTTAGTTGGCTTTAGACCACATGGCTTTCATGACGACGTTTCTTTGACTTTTTTTTATAGCATTTTATGAGAATGTAATATCTGTGGAAAATCTGAGCACATCACTGTGACTGTGGTGAGACTGTATCAGACCATAGCCTAGATTCTGGTGTTCCTCAGGCTCTAATTGCTGAGCTCATCACTCGTTTTAGTTGCCCTTTTGCTTGAGCTTTACGCCATAGAAATCAACTGCATCGCTTATTAAAATCTACGAGGCAGATTTGATGGCGTAATTAGATCTTTGCACTTTCCAAGTAATGTGGGATGAAATGAGCTCTCACTTGAACAGTCCTCACATAGTATAAACCTGATCCTAAAACCCATCCCAGTTTAGGATGCATAAATCTACTATATAATTGTTTTGGTGCTTTTTCTTTTCTTCCCTGACTTCTAGTCACCTAATGAGGACCAACAGCATAAGAATTTCCTCCATTTTAAATATCAGCTGATTTAAATATAATGTTAACTCTATTTAATGCTAACTACAGTGGTGCTTGAAAGTTTGTGAACCCTTTAGAATTTTCTATATTTCTGCATAAATATGACCGAAAACATCATCAGATTTTCACACAAGTCCTAAAAGTAGATAAAGAGAACCCAGTTAAACAAATGAGACAAAAATATTATATTTGGTCATTTATTTGTTGAGGAAAATGATCCAATATTACATATCTGTGAGTGGCAAAAGTATGTGAACCTTTGCTTTCAGTATCTGGTGTGACCCCCTTGTGCAGCAATAACTGCAACTAAACGTTTCCAGTAACTGTTGATCAGTCCTGCACACCGGCTTGGAGGAATTTTAGCCCATTCCTCCGTACAGAACAGCTTCAACTCTGGGATGTTGGTGGGTTTCCTCACATGAACTGCTCGCTTCAGGTCCTTCCACAACATTTCGATTGGATTAAGGTCAGGACTTTGACTTGGCCATTCCAAAACATTAACTTGACTCTTCTTTAACCATTCTTTGGTAGAACGACTTGTGTGCTTAGGGTCGTTGTCTTGCTGCATGACCCACCTTCTCTTGAGATTCAGTTCATGGACAGATGTCCTGACATTTTCCTTTAGAATTTGCTGGTATAATTCAGAATTCATCGTTCCAACAATGATGGCAAGCCGTCCTGGCCCAGATGCAGCAAAACAGGCCCAAACCATGATACTACCACCACCATGTTTCACAGATGGGATAAGGGTCTTATGCTGGAATGCAGTGTTTTCCTTTCTCCAAATATAACGCTTGTCATTTAAACCAAAAAGTTCTATTTTGGTCTCATCCGTCCACAAAACATTTTTAAAATAGCCTTCTGGCTTGTCCATGTGATCTTTAGCAAACTGCAGATAAGCAGCAATGTTCTTTTTGAGGAGCAGTGGCTTTCTCCTTGCAACCCTGCCATGCACACCATTGTTGTTCAGTGTTCTCCTGATGGTAGACTCATGAACATTAGCCAATGTGAGAGAGGCCTTCAGTTGCTTAGAAGTTACCCTGGGGTCCTTTGTGACCTCGCCGACTATTACACGCCTTGCTCTTGGAGTGATCTTTGTTGGTGGACCACTCCTGGGGAGGGTAACAATGGTCTTGAATTTCATCCATTTGTACACAGTCTGTCTGACTGTGGGTTGGTGGAGTCCAAATTCTTTTTAGAGATGGTTTTGTAACCTTTTCCAGCCTGATGAGCATCAACAGCGCTTTTTCTGAGGTCCTCAGAAATCTCCTTTGTTCATGCCATGATACACTTCCACAAACGTGTTGTGAAGATCAGACTTTGATAGATCCCTGTTCTTTAAATAAAACAGGGTGGCCACTCACACCTGATTGTCATCCCACTGATTGAAAACACGTGACTCTAATTTCACCTTCAAATTAACTGCTAATCCTAGAGGTTCACATACTTTTGCCACTCACAGATATGTAATATTGGATCATTTTCCTCAATAAATAAATGACCAAGGACAATACTTTTGTCTCATTTGTTTAACTGGGTTCTTTTTATCTAGTTTTAGGACTTGTGTGAAAATCTGATGTTGTTTTAGGTCATATTTATGCAGAAATATAGAAAATTCTAAAGGGTTCACAAACTTTCAAGCACCACTGTAAGAGGTTCCCTCCCCCTCCTCCAGCTGATACGGTCCTCTTTAATTAAAGCAAATCCAGCAAGTAGTCAAAATCACCTAAATCCAATTGTGACATGCTCGATGGTTGATTTGTTATGGCATATCAAGCTGGCATGTCAGTGTAGTGAGTTCATCTGTCATTTATAGAAATTACAGGAAAGGCCTTGTGAGCATCTTTGGGCATTATGATAAGACACTGACTCATTTCCTGGTTCGGTAAATTATACATCAAGCGGCAAATTACATGTGGCAGGTGTTGACAAAGCATCCAAGCAGGCAGGCCAGCCTAGTCATTATCTCACTGTAACTGGGAAATTACTGGCTGTTTTCTTTTCACGCACTGACCCTTTAATATCATTACTTGAAGAATGTCACGGTACTGCCATACCCTATGGGGAAAGCATGGTGTCAAACTTGTGCTGGTTTCTGAAATCTGTTGGCACACTGTGAAAATGTGTGTATGAGGAAGAGTAAAGGACACTAGCACTAGGTTAGTTGGATTTGATGGGGACATCATGACCTTAAGGTTAGAGGAGCAGCCTTGGGCCCAAAGGGTCGCCAGTTTGATTCCCTGGACCAGCAGGAAAAATGTGGGTCAAGTGAATGAACAGCACTTTCCCTCCCTCTGTATTCATGGCTGAAGTGCCCTTGAGCAAAGCACCTAACCCCCACCTACTTCCCAGGTGCTGTAATATAGCTGCCCACTGCTCTGGGTGTGTATGCACTTGTTACAAGTCAGAATTGTACAACCCCGATTCTAAAAAAGTTGGGACAAAGTACAAATTGTAAATAAAAACGGAATGCAATAATTTACAAATCTCAAAAACTGATATTGTATTCACAATAGAACAGAGACAACATATCAAATGTCGAAAGTGAGACATTTTGAAATTTCATGCCAAATATTGGCTCATTTGAAATTTCATGACAGCAACACATCTCAAAAAAGTTGGGACAGGGGCAATAAGAGGCTGGAAAAGTTAAAGGTACAAAAAAGGAACAGCTGGAGGACCAAATTGCAACTCATTAGGTCAATTGGCAATAGGTCATTAACATGACTGGGTATAAAAAGAGCATCTTGGAGTGGCAGCGGCTCTCAGAAGTAAAGATGGGAAGAGGATCACCAATCCCCCTAATTCTGCGCCGACAAATAGTGGAGCAATATCAGAAAGGAGTTCGACAGTGTAAAATTGCAAAGAGTTTGAACATATCATCATCTACAGTGCATAATATCATCAAAAGTTTCAGAGAATCTGGAAGAATCTCTGTGCGTAAGGGTCAAGGCCGTAAAACCATACTGGGTGCCCGTGATCTTCGGGCCCTTAGACGGCACTGCATCACATACAGGCATGCTTCTGTATTGGATATCACAAAATGGGCTCAGGAATATTTCCAGAGAACATTATCTGTGAACACAATTCACCGTGCCATCCGCCGTTGCCAGCTAAAACTCTGTATTTCAAAGAAGCCGTATCTAAACATGATCCAGAAGTGCAGCTGTCTTCTCTGCGCCAAGGCTCATTTAAAATGGACTGTGGCAAAGTGGAAAACTGTTCTGTGGTCAGACGAATCAAAATTTGAAGTTCTTTATGGAAATCAGGGACGCCATGTCATTCGGACTAAAGAGGAGAAGGACAACCCAAGTTGTTATCAGTGCTCAGTTCAGAAGCCTGCATCTCTGATGGTATGGGGTTGCATTAGTGCGTGTGGCATGGGCAGCTTACACATCTGGAAAGACACCATCAATGCTGAAAGGTATATCCAGGTTCTAGAGCAACATATGCTCCCATCCAGACGACGTCTCTTTCAGGGAAGACCTTGCATTTTCCAACATGACAATGCCAAACCACATACTGCATCAATTACAGCATCACGGCTGCGTAGAAGAAGGGTCCGGGTACTGAACTGGCCAGCCTGCAGTCCAGATCTTTCACCCATAGAAAACATTTGGCGCATCATAAAACGGAAGGTATGACAAAAAAGGCCTAAGACAGTTGAGCAACTAGAATCCTACATTAGACAAGAATGGGTTAACATTCCTATCCCTAAACTTGAGCAACTTGTCTCCTCAGTCCCCAGACGTTTACAGACTGTTGTAAAGAGAAAAGGGGATGTCTCACAGTGGTAAATATGGCCTTATCCCAACTTTGAAATGTGTTGTCGTCATGAAATTTAAAATCACCTAATTTTTCTCTTTAAATGATACATTTTCTCAGTTTAAACATTTGATATGTCATCTATGTTCTATTCTGAATAAAATCTGGAATTTTGAAACTTCCACATTATTGCATTCCATTTTTATTTACAATTTGTACTTTGTCCCAACTTTTTTGGAATCGGGGTTGTAGGTCAGGTGGAATTTTTCAACCTAGGTGAGAATTTTTAACCCTGTTCATAATTTGCTATTTGTATTAAGGAGACTTACTATATCTAGGGTTAGGTTTAGGGTTAGGATTTGGGAAAATATATATCATTTAATTCCATCCCAATTGTTGCTGGTCTAGTGGTTAAGGTGTTGGGTTAAGAATCAAGAGATTCTGAGTTTGAATCCTAGTTAAGTATGAAAAAAGACATTTTAAAAATGTTAATTAGGTAGACAGTCAGACAAGAAGAAATACTAGGTAGGTATAGATGGAAGAATGGATGGAAGAAACAGAGGCAAAAGAAATAATGGAAGATCCCTTTCAATCCAAAACTTTATCTAGGTTGGAAATTATGAACTAGGTTAAAAAAATTTAACCCAGGTCAAAACAAAGACCTAGGTTGAGATTTTTTGACCTGTAACATACAGTACTCATTGCTCACTTGTATGCACATGTATGTGTTCACTGCTTCAGATAGGTTAAATACAGTGGATTTGCTGTGCTTGAGAGGACATGTGACAAAAATAAAGGCTTCTTCTTCTTCTTGACCCCTCGATGTTTCAGTGCATTTGGGTCTGGTATTTAAGCCAATAATATTCAATAGCGCTCCACTGACGGGGATCTCTCTCAATAATTTGGATACCTATGTTATGAAAAATTAAAAAAGAATATGACCAGTATTACGGAAGCCGCGAGAGGCCCTTCATATAATCTTTTTTTATTCACCTTGTTATCCCGAGATAACGACATAATTAATTCAGGATCTCGAGAAAACAACACAACTAATTCGAGATCTCGAGAAAACAAAACCGTTATTTCGAGATCTCGAGAAAACAAAACAATTATTCCATGATCTCAGCTGGATCACTGTATCTCCGTTGGTAGAGACGAAGCCGGGCCAGTCTTCTGCAAAGATGCCGCGGACTAATTTTGAAATTATCCCTTATTAAAAGACTTAATGCAATCTCTACCTGTGTCAACCCCTGATCAAAATATTGCCTTATTAGGCGATCGATTATTCCAGACATTCTAATGACCAAAGTTGCGTCTATACAGAATGAGAAATAGCCCCAAAGTCAGCATATCACACGTCTCTTGGCGCACCTGAATGAACCATTTCTCAGCTGTTTACTCGAGATCACGAAATAATTGTTTTGTTTTCTCGAGATCTCGAAATAACAGTTTTGTTTTCTCGAAATCTCGAATTAGTTGTGTTGTTTTCTCGAGATCCTGAATTAATTATGTTGTTATCTCAGGATAACAAGGTGAATAAAAAAAGGATTATATGAAGGGCCTCTCTTAATTATGTCGTTATCTCGGGATAACAAGGTGAATTAAAAAAAAAAGGATTATATGAAGGGCCTCTCTTGGCTTCCGTACAGTGTGGCAGATCTCATCTCATCATCTCTAGCCGCTTTATCCTTCTACAGGGTCGCAGGAGCCTATCCCAGCTGACTATGGGCGAAAGGCGGGGTACACCCTGGACAAGTCGCCAGGTCATCACAGGGCTGACACATAGACACAGACAACCATTCACACTCACATTCACACCTACGGTCAATTTAGAGTCACCAGTTAACCTAACCTGCATGTCTTTGGACTGTGGGGGAAACCGGAGCACCCGGAGGAAACCCACGCGGACACGGGGAGAACATGCAAACTCCGCACAGAAAGGCCCTCGCCGGCCACGGGGCTCGAACCCAGGACCTTCTTGCTGTGAGGCGACAGCGCTAACCACTACACCACCGTGCCGCCCAGTGTGGTAGATGGCAAGATGAATTTAAAAAAGAAAGGAAAAAAAAGAAAAGAAACCTGTTGACCCTTTCATTGAAGTAAACAATAAAAGTTTTTTTAAATGCAAAGCTGCCAAAACACAGTAATTAGCTCAGACTTATGAATCTCCCGAAAAGCAAACAAATAAGATACAAGTACATGGTTGTCATTACCAGTCCTTTGAACAAGACTATGTGAAACAGTGAAGTTTTTTTTTCCACTGAGGTAAAACATTTATGTGACGTGATCGTGATCTACCATGATGTGTATACGGTAATTTGCTTGCTGATAGCATAGTTTGAATGCTTAAAATGTACTTTCTTAACACAAAGGTGAGAAATATTTGCTTTTTCTAATGCAGTTAGTGTCTGTATTCGGTGTTATAAAGTTGAAGAAAGTCAAATGTGGTCTAAAATGGACTCTTCATGGTTTGTTGCTTGCTAGGAAGGAGAAGTTGAGTGTACGGCTAGCGAGTTGTTTTTTTTTTCTTAGTTTGGCAAACGAATACATTACACAGCTGAATATTTAAAAGGATTTTTCACATCATTCAAAAAAATGCCCGTTAGGGGGAACAGTTTTGGGAATCCAGCAATCTTGCTTCACCGAAGCAGCCTAAACATTTCACACTTCTGAAAGCAAGTTGCACCTGATCTGAGGGAACATCCAAAAACTGAACAAAATGGGCCTAATTATAATTTGGACATCCCGTTATTAAATCAAGCTGCCAGTTTTGATATGGTTCTTCCTCAGGGTTTTGAATGATGTTTACCATCGACCAGATATGTTTTAGGTACAGCCACGTCACTTCCTGCGTTCTATAACAAGTCAGCTCTGATGATACAGCACATAGAGGGATGTGAGGTCACTGAAGAGAGGAATAACCTCAAACTTCTCACGAGAGAGACAGACAAACAAACAGACAGAGAGAGAGAGAGGTCAGAGACAGTGAAAATCCCACTTCTCTTTGTTGAAACAGTGGAACTGCCACTCTCAGCTTAAAACACAATAGAGGCGACAGAACGGGCTATCAGTGCTTTCGTTGACTTTCACACTCCGCTCTGCTGTGACATGGGACAGCGGGATGATGGAGACCAAAGTCATCAAGTTTCTTTATAGCCAGAAATGCAAAGGTAAACTCAGCTAATTTAATACAGCTCCAAGTCTGTGAAGAACTTCTCGAATGTCAGGTTCATGTCTTCTCTTGAAGGCGTGCATTCATTTCTTAAGTCTGTTATCTAATTTTACAGTAATTTTGCAACCTGAGTTTTTTATTTCTGTTTGATCAATGGACCACATTCATTTGGAATTCTGGCAGTTCATGTTTAAAGGTGTTCTGTGCTAGCTTGTTTTGCTGAATTTTCTTAATTGTAGTGACGAAGTACAGTGTGTGATTTATGCAACATTTACAGTGTGTCTGCTGTAGTTTCTACAGAGTGGTCAACATAGATTACAACATGGTTTCCTTTCTTTATAGACGTATAATGGATGTTTTAGTTGTATAGCAACTTGAGCCGTCTACCAAGCTCTCCAGTATTTATGAATACAGCACAATTCGGCGTTTTAGTCGTGCGGCCGTTTGTCAGTGGAGTAAATCAAGTTGAGACGGAGAGAGAGAGAGAGAGAGAGAGAGAAATGGATATGGATGAGAATTGAAAAGCCATAAGTTGGAATACATTTCTTCTGATTGGTTAGAACGTCGTGATTGATTTTCTATAGACGTGTAGATCTGATGGTAGTTCTGGCTGCAAGCTTTACATTCATGCTATTATTCTACTACGGTATTGTATCTGAGCAATTCCAGCGTTATGGACGTGACACTTGAACTCAAAATGGCAACAAATGACCCAGTGCATGTTTTATTGTCTCCCAGTATTTAAACAGGTGTTGCATATTTTAAGGCGGTACCGTACTGGAGAAGTGATAGAGCAAGAACAATTCCCATAGTACATCTAGGACATGCCAGAAAACGCCAATAAAAGATGCGTTATGGATGTGACAGAAAAAGTATCACTTTTCTTGGGTGACTGTACATTTTTATCAAACTCTGTGAAATTGTAAACCTAATGTCGAAATGGAGATATCCGTTTGATAGAGGGGTCCAAGGTGAATATTAAAAAATCTTTGTTTAAAATATTTTGTATTTCATGCAGAGTTTCGAAAGGAAAAGTCAGCGTTATGGATGTGACGATATTCCGTTATGGATGTGACGCGTCTGAAATAGACATGGTATATGTTTAGAAAATCAGCAATTTAAGCACCATAACCCTTTGAAAAACTCTCTAAATATCAGCTAAAACTATCAAAGTTCTTAAATATTTAGAATGGCTATTGTTTTGCTGTTTTGTGGATTTTAGCATACATTTCTGTGGCTTGTGGCAATAATATAGAATTGTACATGATCAAAGTTGATTTTAGCTTGGGTTTTACATTATAAGAAAGAAAGACTGACAGTGACATATTAGGTTGGTTAGAAATTGGTTCAACTTATTCACATCTGTAAAATACAGGCCTAGGTGATATCTCTGGGAGTGGTTTTGATGTATTACATGTTGCTTTATTTTTGCATGGTGAGGTTGACATTTACATGGAATTGCCCATATACAGTAGCAACTTGGACAGCATCTTACATGGTGGATGCTCCATATGAACAGATTTAAAAATAAACATGTACGTAATTGTTAATATGATGAAGACGAAGAGCATTCTTGGAAGGTCAGTGCTTTGTAACAGTCAGAGATAAAACTATTCAAGCTTTCAGACATTTTGGACATGTGTCCAAAATCACTCACTCGTTCACTACTCCCTACTCACTATCTAGGGAATTCTATATAGAGGACTATATAGTGAGCTCATTGGTAAAATGGGGGGAAAAAAAACCAAACACTTTCGGCAGACACTACTCCGCCATGCCGTTATTTACGTCATTACTGTCGCACAATTAAAACGTGCCAGGTCAGTCGGCTGGTGGGTTTTCAAAATAATAAATACATGCATGTATTGTTGTGATTAAATACGTATTATACTGAGCGTATTTCCCACATTAATCAATACGAAGTACTTTGTGTCTGCTGCATCTTTCAGTTCTTTTAAATCAAGGCTGGATACTTTCTTTCTTCTTTGCCGCTGCCTTTTATTAAATCAAATTCGAAGCTTTTGATTAATTCCTCACTCTGCACTGTAACTTTTATTCTTGCATTTTATCTGTCTTATTCCATTTTTAGCTTATTTTCTATTCTCTGACTATTTTTAATTGTACTTGGATGTCCGGTTATAATGTGTTTCTTCCTCTGTCCATACACCCCAACACACTACAATATTATTGCCATTTTCGCAACACAACTTATAAATTTGTCTCGTGCCCGTAGTCATAAGGAAAACATACTGCTATACTCAATCTAAAATACTTAACGGTCCTTATGGAACAGCTTTTACAGCTTTTCTTTCAGCGTGACCGCAATGCGTGATGGGGTATATATTGCTTGGTTAGTGACCATTGGTTGTGCACTACTTTTCATGATGCATTGTGGGATGCGATGAGTCCGCTACATACAGTAGGGTTTAATAATTCTCACTATACATTCGGACAGCACTAGAAAATGGCGAACTCGTTATATAGTCCACTATACAGTGAGTAGTGAGTGGTTTCGGACACAGGGATAGAGATTTTACGATTGAAGGATTTCTTTCTTATGAACTGAGGGGGAACAATTATTTATGGCTATTGTAAGTGATGAGACTATGTTTCATGGACATTCGACAACGTCATTTTTTAATTAATTTAAAAAAACGAATTGAAAATATGATCTGCTTTATCACCAGAGTGATGTTATCAGGAGGTGATGAAGACTGTTGTTGCTTGGGGAATGCTTGCTTATTCTACATAGTTAATACACATAATTAGCTTTTGAGTTTACCTGTTAGTTGCGGTGTTGTAGCCTCGGTAATTATGCTTGTGTGAAAGCAAAACATTGGGTTGGGCAGCACGTTGGAGCGTTTGCACGCCTGGTAGGCTTGTCAATAAATGAACAGTTCTGCTCATGCTTAAAGGAATCATTTGTATGGTGATTTATGGTTGCACCTTTACTCCGGACCTTTCATTTACAACCTTCTTAGTGTTCAACAGCCGACACGACATTCCTGGGTGGGTTAGGTGATGAAATGTCGATGAAGAGTTAAGATTAACTTGAGTTCATTCTGAAGGTTCTTACAACCTGAAATGTGAACTATGTATGGCTGCTGAGGGTGCCGCTGAATTGTAGCAGATCGCTGATGATAATATGTTAAATCCTAGTCCATGTCTTGCGAGAACTTGAAGGAATGCCACAAAGGAATTAGCTGTAAACCTGTCTTTCCATCTTTTGGCAGAGATCCGGGCTCAGTTGGTAGAACAGCTCAAATGTCTGGATCAGCAGTGCGAGCTCCGTGTGCAGCTCCTCCAGGACCTGCAGGACTTCTTCCGCAAGAAGGCCGAGATCGAAATGGACTACTCGCGCAATCTGGAGAAACTCGCTGAGAGGTTCCTGGCCAAGACACGTAGCACCAAGGACCACCAGTTCAAGTAAGAACCCATTTGGCTGGGTGCATCACGAACACAACCAGAATCTTTTTTTTTTTTTTCCTTGCACACAAGCTCATATGTACATAATGATAATGTATACAGCTCAACGTTTAACCAGCATTTATGTAAATGATATTTAATGCCCTGTGGGTATGGTTAAGTGTAAAGAAAAAAGTCACTATTAAACATTACCAGGACTTCTGCATGATTCTTTGACGGGGCTTTGATAGTTACGAACAGTCATTCCTAGAAAAGGCTGTCCGCCTTCAGAGGCCTACAACTGGGATTAAAAATCTCAGTCTGCTTCCAAAAACCATTTCCATTACGTCTCTTTCAAAACCGAATAGCTCTACATGCTATTCATAAATACATTATGCATCTAAGAATATATCGAAACCTGATCAATCACAACCATATGTGCTTGTTGAATATCCCTTTCCAGACTTAGGCTACATCCACACGGCAACGAGATTTTTTTTTTAAATATCGTATCCACATGGGCAAAGGATCAGTAAAATATCAGGTTCATATGGCAACGCAACGCTTGCTGAAAACGATGCAATGCACATGCCACACCTCTACGTGCGCTGTAAGACGGTCCCATCGGAGACACCAGAACAATAGAAGAAGTAGACGCATGCGCATAAACCCCTTCTTCTGTAGCATCAGCCACATAAAGTTTTGATTATTAATCAGTAGCGTAAAATGAAAGACGCGGAAAGAAGAATGAATAGGGGTAGATGGAAGCCAGTACGCCAACATTCTGATATCCTCCAGAATTCTTTAATGGTCTGGAATAAATTGAATGCTACACGTTGATGGATTACTTTGTTCTTCTACGCCCTTTTTGAGGAATGTATTGTCGGACTT
Source organism: Neoarius graeffei (assembly GCF_027579695.1). NCBI lineage: Eukaryota > Metazoa > Chordata > Actinopteri > Siluriformes > Ariidae > Neoarius > Neoarius graeffei. The sequence continues at coordinate 42,150,262 of NC_083594.1, forward strand.
AAACCAACATCTGAAGAGGTGAGATCGCTCCTTTTTTTTCCCCTATTTTTGCTGGCGGGATTGTTTTTGTTTTTGGAAAGCGCACGGGCGGTGCACGGTTCGGTTATACTGCTTCCGCAGTGTTTGGACTAAAGACTCTGCCCTAAGGGCTATTCTCTCACTCTCTCTCTCACTTTGCACCATTACACAATAAATATTCACAGTGAAAATATTTTGTAAGCTCGTTTCATGAACCAAGTTATAGGATTTGTTGACAACTCGCAACGAGTTCGTTACACTTCTACCTGGCGTGAAGCACTGACAGTCATGTGGTTGTGACGTCATCGTAAACAAATCCGTTCTACTCATCCAGACAACTTTGCAATGGCGCCGTTGCCAGATTTTTCCACTCTGGAACCCGTTCTCAAAAGATTTCATTTTGGGGCACCCAAAACGCCGGTGCCGTGTGGACACCAGGCCGAAACGATAAACAATTTTATCATATTCACCTGAATCCGTTGCCGTGTGGACAGGGCCTTAGTCCCCTTTTGCTGTTATAATAACCTTCACTCTTCTAGGAGGGCTTTCCAATAGATTTTCAAGCATGGCTTTGGGGATTTGTGCTCATTCAGCCACAAGAGCATTCGTGAGGTCAGGCACTGATTTTGGGTTATGAGGCTTGGGGTGCAGTCAACGTTCCAATTCATCCCAAAGGTGTTCATTGGGGTTGCAGTCAAGGCTCTGTGCAGGCCAATGGAGTTCTTCCACTCCAACCTTGGCAACCCTTGTCTTTATGGAGCTCACTTTGTGCACAGGGGTATTGAAATGATGGAACAGGTTTGAGCCTCTTAGTTCCAGTGAAGGGAAATTGTAATGCTACAGCATACGAAGACATTTGTGTGCTTTCAGCTTTGTGGCAACAGTTTGGGGAGGTTTGCATTTGAACCAGAAAGGAACTTTTCAGATATGATGCATGGAGCATCCTTCAGAATAATCATATATCAACACTTATTCTATCCACATTCACTGGATATGAGCAGTCGTGCGCTCTGATTGATTGGCTACTCTACTACTAGGCTATCAGCTCGTATACTGTGAGTAGAGAAAAACAAAATGGCGGCACGTGTTGCTGTACCAGTCGAAGATGGAATAAAAACTCTAATCGAAAACAAAATCTAAATAATAAAAAAAGCAACAAAACATGGAATGAAAGTATTTGATGGTAAGAACGTATGTGTTTTATTTTTTCTTTTTCAAGAATTATTATTATCGCATTTTTCAGAAATTGTTCCTGTCATTTCGCCGGTTTGTTTACATTCCTCATCTTTAAAAATTAAAATTTGTTGAATTTTTTTTTTAGACTGGTTAAAAAGCTCAAAGAAGTTTGAAAATTATACAACTGAAATGTCTAAGGAAGAATTAAATAAATGTCTAAAGCTATTCTATATCTCGGTACGACAGCAAGACGGAACTTTGTACAAAAAAACAACACTAAAGTCAATTCGTGCAGCTATCGATAGGTTTTTAAGAAGTCCGTCTAAGCAGAAATGATTTTGTTGGATGTTTTGTAAAAAGTTTATCTTTATCGAGTTTGCAGAAACTAAAATGAAAATGCTCTGTTTCTCAAAATCCAGTGAATGTGGATCTAATAAATCAATTATTCCACTCAATCTCGTCGTACATGGCTGATAGTCAACTTGGCGCTACGCGTCTCGTCGGCTATCAGCTCATGTACGACTCGATTTCGTGGAATAACTCTTAATTATACAGAAGTTACTTATGCTCCGCTAGGTTGATTGGTGGAACAGCGTTCCGGGAGTGCTGATATTTTGCATAATGGCACTGGGATGGTTCACTCTTTGTGTATCATGCCACTCGTCTGTGTCCGGCACAGAAAATTCCACTTCCTATTTTGAAATGATTACAAGAGTTTGCAGACATGGCAAATGATACTTTTCAGGAATATAACTTTTGACTTGAATTAAAATATGAAAGCTTACCAAATGCACAGTGGTGTAGTGGTTAGCGCTGTCGCCTCACAGCAAGAAGGTCCGGGTTCAAGCCCCGTGGCCGGCGAGGGCCTTTCTGTGTTGAGTTTGCATGTTCTCCCCGTGTCCGCATGGGTTTCCTCCGGGTGCTCCGGTTTCCCCCACAGTCCAAAGACATGCAGGTTAGGTTAACCGGTGACTCTAAATTGACCGTAGGTGTGAATGTGAGTGTGAATGGTTGTCTGTGTCTATGTGTCAGCCCTGTGATGACCTGACGACTTGTCCAGGGTGTACCCCGCCTTTCACCCGTAGTCAGCTGGGATAGGCTCCAGCTTGCCTGCGACCCTGTAGAACAGGATAAAGCGGCTAGAGATAATGAGATGAGAGAGAAGCTTGCCAAATGAAGATGAAAAGGAAGAAGGGACACCGATTTTAGGTGCCTTTTACAGGAATGTGAGCTAGCTAGCCAGCTAGCCGACGTGCTATAAAGTGAGCATGGCTTCTTCGGAATCTATTTCCACTAGCAGAACAAAAATAAACAGAACATTTGTCCAGATTGTGTCTAAAATGTCACTGACTCAATATTAATTTATTGTTTCTAGAACTATTGTATAAAAACAATTTCACTTGCGGTTGTGCTGTTGGACTGAATATCAGCACGACTATAGTTCAGTTGCAAGTACAGTAGCTAATCACAGCCTCTTGTGTGATATTGCTTAATTTTAGTACATTAAAAACAAATCGAGAGTACTTTTTGCTGACTGACTGACAGCTAGCTGGCTGACTAAAGCTAATGATAAGTTAGTTGCACAAGCTAGCAACATACACTCAGCGGCCACTTTAATAGGAACTTGTCCTTGATTGTAAGATTCCTGTTCTTGGCTGGCAGGAGCGGAACCCAATGTGGTGTTCTGCTGTTGCATGCTGAGATGCTTTTCTGCTCAGCACGGTTGTAAAGAGTTGCTATGAGTTGCTATATCCTTCCTGGCAGCTCAAGCCAATCTGGCCATTTTCTTCTGACCTCTCTTATCAACAAGGCATTAGTTTCCACCCACAGCTCACTCGACTCAATGTTTTTTGTTTTTCGCACCATTCTGTGTAAACTCTAGAGACTGTTGTGTGTGAAAACCCCAGGAGATCAGCACTTTCTTGGCTGGCAGGAGTGGAACCCAATGTGGTCTTTTGCTGTTGCATGCTGAGATGCTTTTCTGCTCACCACGGTTGTAAAGAGTGATTATATGAGTTATTATATCCTTCCAGGCAGTTCCAACCAATCTGGGGTGGGTTTCCCAAAAGCCTCTTAACACTAAGAGCATCTTAACTAGGAGAGTGAGTGTTCATTTGTGATGCTCACTCTACCATTTAATGATGATCTTTGTGCTACGATGCTTTTGGGAAACATACCTCTGGCTATTTTCCTCTGACCTGTCTTATCAACAAGACGTTTGTTTCCACCCACAGAACTGTCGCTCACTCGACTCAATGTTTTTTGTTTTTCGCACCATTCCGTGTCAACCCTAGAGACTGTTGTGTGTGAAAACCCCAGGAGATCAGCACTTTCTGAAATACTCAAACCAGTCCATCTGTCTAAAACCAACACCCATGCCACAGCGAAAGAAAGTCACACTTCGAGATCACAATTTTTTCCCATTCTGATGTTTGAAGTGAACATTAACTGAAGCTCTTGATTTGTATCTGCATGATTTGATGCATCGTGCTGCTGTCAAGAGATTGGCTGATTAGAGAACTGCTTAAAACCGCAGGTGGATGAGTGTTCCTAACAAAGTGGCCGGTGAGTGTACACTGTGAGGTTATATTAGCTCGTCTATTTAACCACGGAATGAATCCTGACAACGTGAAAACATAAATGGCTAAAGCGAAAGTGTAAGGGGGGAAAAATCTATGAAACAACCAGTGAACTTGCATTGGTTGCTGATGGCTGATGGTGCTAGTTTGGTATGACGAACCAAATTATGGCATTGTCTACACCAAGAGAGGTGATCTTATGATGTATGATGTTAGGTTGCTCTCAGATTTGGCCAATTTTGAAGCACTGGTGCTTTCAGTACATAATAATGATCAGTAACTATTACTCAGTCATTAGAAAGAGCCACAGTTTTAAAATGTATGCATACTATCATGTTTTGGTTACCTGGAAACCTAGTTTGCTCGATTTACAAGTGGTAGCTAACAATGCAATAACTTAAGGCTAGTTAGTTAGTTAGTCCATCCATCCCTTCCATCCATTATCTGTAGCCGCTTTATCCTGTCCTACAGGGTCGCAGGCAAGCTGGAGCCTATCCCAGCTGACTACGGGCGAAAGGCGGGGTACACCCTGGACAAGTCGCCAGGTCATCACAGGGCTGACACATAGACACAGACAACCATTCACACTCACATTCACACCTACGGTCAATTTAGAGTCACCAGTTAACCTAACCTGCATGTCTTTGGACTGTGGGGGAAACCGGAGCACCCGGAGGAAACCCACGCGGACACGGGGAGAACATGCAAACTCCACACAGAAAGGCCCTCATCAGCCGCTGGGCTCGAACCCGGACCTTCTTGCTGTGAGGCGACAGTGTTAACCACTACACCACCGTGCCGCCCGTAGTTAGTTAGTTAATTAGTTAACTCTATTAATACAGGCTAAGGGAAATGAACAAGTGTACTGTGTGATCATGAAGCATTTGCACCCTCAACTAATAGTTCCTGGCCATTGTTTTATCTATGAGCAGTGGTTTTGTGTGAAAACGTTATACTTAAATCTGGCCATTTTTTTTTCTTTCAATATATGTAAACACATGAGGTGACTGCAGCGAGTTATATAACAACTATAAGCTGGATTACATTTTGCCAAGTTTCATTAGTGTTTCAACATACCTGCGTGTTCCTAATTCTACAGTTCTCGGCTTAAAAGGAAAGCAAAACTCGCAAGAAATGTTGTGCTAGGAAATGTTCAGAGCTTCCAGAGCTTACTGTTTCTGCTTGTTTCAAAATAATTAGTGCTTACTTTTGTTCAACTTTCTTGCAATATACTGTAGTTTTTGTGTTGTATCAAGTTATCTTTGTGGTAAAGTGTCAGTCTAGATGCATTTTTACATTGTTGTCCTAATTAATAGCCTTTTGTATTCCAGTTTGCCAGTTTAGGCTTTCCATTCTGTTTCACCATAATAAGGGCAAACGGTAGATTACTGCCAACGTAGGCGACCTTGTTAAAAACTGGTGTGTGTGTGTGTATATATATCTCATCTCATTATCTCTAGCCGCTTTATCCTTCTACAGGGTCGCAGGCAAGCTGGAGCCTATCCCAGCTGACTACGGGCGAAAGGCGGGGTACACCCTGGACAAATCGCCAGGTCATCACAGGGCTGACACATAGACACAGACAACCATTCACACTCACATTCACACCTACGCTCAATTTAGAGTCACCAGTTAACCTAACCTGCACGTCTTTGGACTGTGGGGGAAACCGGAGCACCCGGAGGAAACCCACGCGGACACGGGGAGAACATGCAAACTCCACACAGAAAGGCCCTCGCCGGCCATGGGGCTCGAACCCAGGACCTTCTTGCTGTGAGGCGACAGCGCTAACCACTACACCACCGTGCCGCCCATATATATGTATGTATGTATGTATGTATGTATGTATGTATGTTCAGGCAACCTTTAATCAACATACTTAAAATTGTAAGGAAGTTGGTTTTCCTGACTTTTCCCAGGTTATGCAGATTCCTAATTTTGTGAATCTAGCATTGTTTGAGCTATGTCTTCTTAATATAACTTATATTTTTAAGCTGTCTCAGCTGATATTTTAGTCCTCAACCTCCATACAGAGTTTGAGTAAGTCACACACTAATACAAGCCCCATTTTCAGAAAAGTTGGGCTAGTTTCTAAAATGCAATAAAAACAAAAATCTGTGACTTGCTAATTCATGTGAACCTTTATTTAACTGACAAACGTACACATAAAAGATTTTCAGTCGTTTTACTGACCACAGCTTAATTGTATTTTGTAAATCTAAACAAAGTTAGAATTTGATGCCTGCAACACACTCAAAAAAAAGTTGGGACAGAGGCATTATTACCATTGTATTACATCACCTCTCCTTTAATAACACTTTTTTTTTTAATCGTATGGGAACTGAGGATACTAATTGTTGCAGTTTTGCAGTTGGAATTTTGGTCCATTCCTTCTTGATACAAGACTTCAGCTAGCTGCTCAACAGTCCGTGGTCTCCATTGTCTGATTCTCCTCTTCATGATGCACCATACATTCTCAACAGGAGACAGATCTGGACTGGCAGCAGGCCAGTCAAGCACATGCACTCTGTGTCTATGAAGCCACACTTTTGTAGCCTGTGCAGAATGAGGCCTGGCATTGTCCTGCTGAAATAAGCATCTACTTTCCGGGAAGAGACGTCGCCTTGATGAATACATCTCTGTAAAATCGCAATATACGCCTCTGTATCAGTGATACCTTCACATACATGCAATTCACCCATGCTATGGACACTGATGGCCCCGTACCATTGCAGATGCTGGCTTTTGCACTTTTCTCTGATAACAAACTGGATGGTCCTGTTCACCTTTGGCAGGGAGAACTTGTTGTCCGGTTTTCCCAAAAGTAAGCTGAAATGTGGACTCCTCTCACCACAACACACATTTCCACTATCTTTCAGTCTATCTGAGATGAGTTTGGGCCCAGAAAAATTGGCGCCATTTCTGTAGAGAATTGATGAATGGCTTCCTCCTTGCGTAGCACAGTTTTCGGTTGCATTTCAGGATGCAGTGGCGGACTGTGTTAAGTGACAATGATTTTCTGAAGTACTCCCGATACCATGTGGCTATATTTGTCACATTAGCATGACCGTTTCTCAGACAGTACCACCTGAGGGCTCAGAGGTCATGCACATTCAACAGTGGTTTCCAACCTTGCCCTTTACTCACTGAGATGTCTCCGAATTGCTGGGTTTCACGTGACGTCACATCCGCCTCATTAGTTATTCAAAACTTTAGCTGGTGGTCTACCAAAGCTCAGTTGACAAAGCGTTTGTATGGAGAAGGTGCATTGCTGTCATGAAAAATGCCTTACGCTTGCGTTGTTTTAGGTTGTTCGAATCAATCAAACCGTGAAACTGATACAAGTTTCTTCAGGGTTCCCTGTGAACTAATAAAAAAGGGTGAACGAACACAGGATTTCACAAAACGACGTCGAGAAAGGTGGCTTTTGAACCTCTCGCTGAAATCGAAGGGAGCCGAGTCGAAGCATGCTCGAGTTTGCAGTGATCACTTCGTGAAAGGTTTGTATTTCCCTCTCAGCTACGTCCTTAGTGTTTTCCAAGTACTTTTCTTGTTATGTGTCATTATTTTATGGTACTTTTTTAGTCACGAAGCACTAAAGTCCCCAGCTGTTTCTTTGTTTCCTCCTCACAAAGTCCATATGCATGAAGGTTGTGACAAAATTCTTCCCCAGCCATACAGTTACAATGCGCCGTGATCACTTCTCCGTCTTGTTTAACTAAGATCCAGGTCTTGAAAGGGGTTTCTGATGATCTTTGTGAATGATTTACCTGACAGATAAGAGCCAACACAAGTGAGAATCAAGTGAACTGTTGTTTGTTTACACTTCAACTTGCAGCGCTTTGTTGTAAAGACGTGAACGAAAAGCTTTAAAAAAACAAATATACATACTTAAGGCCTCCGCATGCTCTTGCGACAAGGCTTTCGCAGATAGCTTTTTGCAGACAGTTGTAATTTATCGTTGAGCGGGGAGTAATAGGCGTGCGCGATGTTATTCACCGGCACAACGCAAGGGGGCGCGAAGTCACAAAATCGCTAGGAGTAGTTGGTGGGTGTGGTTAGTGGAGTGTTTATCCTCCGGTTACTTATAATGACTAGAACTGGAGTCGTATAGATGTACGTACTTCCTCACTTCCTCGATCAACCGCTCTTCATCTTCGCTCGTGTTTTTAAAAATGGTGGTCGTGAAAACAAACCAAACCGGGAAAGCAGGGAAGCAGAAGTGCGTGTACAGCGGATGTAGAGTGGACCAATCAGAGCCCTCTTGTCTGCGACGCTGTCTGCGAGGCTTCTGCGGTGGTCACAATTTTTGGGAGGTGCGCGCAGAGCGTCTGCGAAGGTGGGGGGGGGCTACGCAGACGCTATCTGTGGCGCCATCTGCGAGGACTGGGTTGTCAGCATAAACTGGCCTTTACACGGGCAAAAACAATACAGGATTCATTCTTGATACCGAGGTCCTTTACTCAGCCACATATAAAAAAGTTGTAAGCCTCCATACTCTTCCACGCTTTACCGTAAAATCTTCCAGGCAAGTCAGTCGTCTGAAATTATTGTTTTTGGTGTCATCTTGTGTGGGTTTTTTATTTATATGTATATATATTTTTTTCGATCACACAAAAATCCACCCACTGAAAAAGCTGGAATTTCTGAGAGTGCTATATATCTGTTGATCTGGTAATCTCAATGTTGTAAAGGCCATTATTGCAATAAAAACTGACAATCAATATATTGTACAAGCCTAAATGCTCCAAGCAAGTTGGGATTGTTGACAGGAAATGACAAAAGAACCCGCAGTCTGGGTTTATCTGGACTCTTGCAAATGAGCTTTCCCACTCGTTTATGAAAGGTCTGTTTTTTCAGTCAAGAAATGGTGTGGGAGTAAGGTTGTATAGCTCCTTTTTTTTATGTTCATAACACAGATCGTTTTACATGTCACATTCTGCTTTTCCTGTAAGTAGGTGTGACTGGATCTTAACCACAGACTTGGCACTTTTCGTTTCAGCAAAGGGGGCATTCCAGCTCCTGACAGTTTCGCCTTCGGCAGATTTCAGGCAGGAGGTGATATCAAATGGAACAAACTTTCTGTTCTCTTTTTTTTTTTAGATTTCTGCATTTCACTTCTTTCTTTCTTACCCCCCCGCCTCCCTCTTTTTACCATGTGCTGTAGTTTGTTTGTTCTCTATTTTTGTCCATAGGCGCTTGCTGTATTTACAGTACACGACAAGCTTTCCCCTCCCTGTTTGACTTTTTTAGATTTAATCGTGAGAGAAACTGTCTAAACCACTGAACAGTGATCAAAAATGAATGCTTCTTGTTCGGCCAAGGGACTTTATGGATAATCAGCTCTCTATTGTGTGAGTAAGATTCAGGCAAACAGACAAAATGTGAAGACACTGACGTGGACCTTCAGCATTTGATCTGAGAGATGTTTGCATAGCTTAACTGCTTCAATAGGCTGAAAAGTTGAGGCATATATTTTTTTTTAAATATTGTCATTTATATGATGATGATGATGATTATCATTATTATCATCATCATCATCTGCTCAGGCCCGAAGTTTCCCATTATTACTCCCCTGTAGTTCAGTTCACGGAATTTCCCTTCTCTCATCCCTTTCATTTTTTATTTCTCGTTATAGTTCGTCGAATTCTCCTTTCCCTCTCGTATTCTCAATTTTCTTCTCTCCATTCTTTCCTGAAACTCCACAAAGCCTCTTTGCCAAGGGCATGCTGATCCCTCTGACCCACATTATGTGTGAATTTCTGTGTTCTTGTGCTATCCCTCATACCCCCTCTCCTCATACATGCAGAACCGCAGGAAACCAGCTCCAACATCTGCCTACATTCACAGTGAACGCAGCATCTGCTAAGAGCATGGTGCCATGAAGGAATGTGAGGTATTTTCCAGGCTTGCTGTCAGTCAAGAGGCCCTGGCCCCCTTGAATGAGGATTCTGGGTAGAGGATGATGATTCTCCAGAGACCTCTGGCATGCTGGCTATGTGCTGAATGGCCCGATGGCTGAGCAAACAGTTGGCCCGTAGTTACAGCAGCTGGGCAGAACGAGGCTTAACTGCACTGTCTGAAGAGTGTCTACGAAGTGTGCTTGGTGGTCAGAGTGGTTGTTAGAGACTAGGGATGGGGCAACATTGATGCATACATTGTGTGCATTAAGAAGTATAATAGTCGTCTCCACCTCTTGAGAAGACTGAGGTCTTTTGGTGTGTGCAGGACACTGCTTAAGACTTTTATGACTCTGTGGTAGCATCAGCGATTTTCTACGCTGTGGTCTGCTGGGGCTGTGGAAGTTCAGAGAGGGACAGGAAGAAAGTTAATAAACTGGTCAGAAGGGCTGGCTCAGGCTACAGCCACACGACAATGGCAACGAGATGTTATTTAAAAAAATATCGCGTCCACATGGGCAACGATCAGTAAAATATCAGGTCCATATGGCAACGCAACGCTTGCTGAAAACGATGCAATACACATGCCACACCTCTGGGGCGCTGTAAGACGGTCCCTTCGGAGACACCAGAACAATAGAAGAAGTAAGGACGCATGCGCATAAACTATTATGCGCGAGACTTCATATTAGCCACAAAGTCAGAAAAATCTGTTCGTAAAATTACATTATAATGACCAAATACAATGAAAAGTATTTTTCCAGTCTCACCTGTGAAAGGTAATCCCATGTGATCTCATTTGGACGGTAAACCTGTTGGTACAGTTAAACGCAGCACATGAATGAGGCATCTTTATTCTCCGCTTTGACCCATCCAATATGGCGGTGAGGATGACGTATGATTCTACGCGGAAGGCGGTGTCTTTAATGGTCCGGAATAAATTGAATGCTACACGTTGATGGATTAATTTGTTCTTCTACGCCCTTTTTGAGGAATGTATTGTAGGACTTAAACCAACATCTGAAGAGGTGAGATCGCGCCTTTTTTTCCCTATTTTTGCTGGCGGGATTGACTCTGCCCTAAGGGCTATTCTCTCTCTCTCTCTCTCTCTCTCTCTCTCTTTGCACCATTACACAATAAATATTCACAGTGAAAATATTTTGTAAGCGCGTTTCATGAACCAAGTTATAGGATTTGTTGACAACTCGCATCGAGTTCGTTACACTTCTACCCGGCGTGAAGCACTCACAGTCATGTGGTTGTGACGTCATCGTAAACAAATCCGTTCTACTCATCCAGACGACTTCGCAACGGCAACGTTGCCAGATCTTTCCACTCTGGAACCCGTTCTCAAAAGATTGCGTTTTGGGGCACCCAAAACGCCGGTGCCGTGTGGACGCCAGGCCTAAACGATAAACAATTGTATCGGATTCACCTGAATCCGTTGCCGTGTGGACAGGGCCTCAGTCTTGGACTGTCCTCTGGACTCCATTGAGGTGGTGGGTGAGAGGAGGATGTTAGCCAAGCTGACCTCAATCATGGATAACCCCTCTCACCCCCTACATGAGGCTGTGGGGGCTTTAAGCAGCTCTTTTAGTAGTAGACTGCTACACCCACGGTGTAAGAAGGAGAGATACCGCAGGTCATTCATACCTGCTGCTGTCAGACTATATAACACCCACAACTTGTAACGTAGCACCAATAACCTGTTTGTCGTTATATTTGCACTACTTCACCACTACTACCTCTGCCATCTCTCATCGATGCAATTATGTGCAATTAATATAGGCCCTAAACTATTCTTACGCAGACTTATATTTCTATATTTATATAAATATTATTTATGTATATATGTGTGTGTATATATATATATATATATATATATATATATATATATATATATATATATATATATATATATATATACAGAGTCTACCTGTAATGTGCAATTTTTCCGAGCCTCTCAATAAGGCAATTTTTCTATACTTTTTCACGTTAGATAATGTCAATAGCCCTTTGTATTTAATCCTTCGTTTGTCTAATTTTTATTTCAGTTTTATTTGTTATCTGTTTGACATTTCCTTGCTACTGTAACACGTGAATTTCCCCGATGTGGGATGAATAAAGTGAATCTAATCTAATCTAATCTAATCTAATCTAATCTAACATAAATGACAAGCTGCCTTACAAGCTGTATGCGGTTTTGACCACGCAAAAAAAAAACTTTTATGCAAGTATTATTACATATACTACGGTATGTTATGTAGTATGTGAGCTATGGTAAGGTACAAACAGAATAGCTAATATGCTTAACCAGGTTTGCATATTAGTTTGCATATTTAAAATTTCCAGCCCAAATATATCCCGAAAGTATGGAGCCCCTGAAGGGTCATCATAGGGATTGTTTTTTTGCATTACGTCGCAAAAGTATTGCAAAGGTACACAAAAGTAGCTTGAAAAAAAATCCCTACCTTGGAAATCAGGGGGCTCTGTACAAAAGACCTGAAACTAGCCTCAAAAAAATTAGATTTGGAAAAGGGAGATACATTGGTCTACTTTTTCTCAATCATTGTATGGGGAAATAGATTACTATGGTGCACACACATTTCTGATGTACAGCCATTATCCACTCTATAATCCCCATTTCCCTTTTCCATTCTTTGTGATACTATACATTACAATAAAATTAGTTCTGTACATCATGGATACACTGTATTGTGAACGTGGACTATTTAACAATCTTTGTTGTGGATAGGGTGGCACGGTAGTGTAGTGGTTAGCATTCAGTACGTTTACATGCACATCCAAATCGAGCTGCTGTCGGTAATCGAGCAAAGGGTCCCAGCAGGGGTGCCAGAGCAATCCAATCCTACATGCACACAAGGAAATCGAGCTATTGTGTGAGGTACATTTGTGCACGGCGGCACGGTGGTGTAGTGGTTAGCGCTGTCGCCTCACAGCAAGAAGGTCCTGGGTTCGAGCCCCGGGGCCAGCGAGGGCCTTTCTGTGTGGAGTTTGCATGTTCTCCCCGTGTTCGCGTGGGTTTCCTCCGGGTGCTCCGGTTTCCCCCACAGTCCAAAGACATGCAGGTTAGGTTAACTGGTGACTCTAAATTGACCGTAGGTGTGAATGTGAGTGTGAATGGTTGTCTGTGTCTATGTGTCAGCCCTGTGATGACCTGGCGACTTGTCCAGGGTGTACCCCGCCTTTCGCCCGTAGTCAGCTGGGATAGGCTCCGGCTTGCCTGCGACCCTGTAGAAGGATAAAGCGGCTAGAGATAATGAATGAATGAATGAACATTTGTGCACCCGAGCCACAGGTGGCGCTACACGCCCCATCGTGTTGGTACACTTCCGGTTGTCGTCATGAAGAAGAGCTATTCAAGAGTGTAAACAAAGTTATCGGTTCCGTGTCCTCCATTGCGCGTTTTTCTCCCGTCCATGAATTTTAATATATTCAACTCCTTAAGCTGAATGAGCATGAACTCTGTCTCCTCATTGCTCCAGAAGTGCACGTTTCTGCTCCCCATTTTCTCTTCTTCGTTTGTTCCTCCTGACCTCTTCTGCTGCTCGCTACTACTGTTGTCATGCCGACCGAGGCTGTCGTGTTTCCCGCTTGTGTTCTCGTCACTCGTCACTTCCGGAAGGGGCAGTGCTGAAGTAAGTAGCTCGACTACGTAGCTCGATAGGGTTTACATGCACTAAGTAGCTCGGCAAAAATCGCATAATCTAGGTCGTGTAGCTCGATTACGAGAAATCAAGTTCGGTTCAATTTCAGCCTAGCTAAGGTGTTTCCATGGCATTTAGAACTTCGATTTCAGTCGAGCAACGGCAGAAATTCGATTTTCTCTATGTGCATGTAAACGCACTGACTGACTGTCGCCTCACAGCAAGAAGGTCCTGGGTTTGAGCCCAGCAGCCGACGAGGACCTTTCTGGTTTCTCCCACAGTCCAAAGGCATGCAGGTTAGGTTAATTGGTGGCTCTAACTGGTAGGTGTGAATGGGTGTCTGTGTGTCAGCCCTGCGATGACCTGGCGACTTGTCCAGGGTGTACCCTGCCTCTTGCCCATAGTCGGCTGGGATAGGCTCCAGCTTGCCTGCGACCCTGTAGAACAGGATAAGTGGCTACAGATGGATGGATGGATGGATGGATGGATGGATGGACGGATGTTGTGGAGAACAGTGGGATGGCATGGTGGTGCAATGGTTAGCACTTACAGCAAGAAGGTTCCATGTTCGAACCTCAGAAGAAGAAGAAACCTTTATTCGTCACATGCACACTTCAAGCACAGTGAGATTCATCCTTTGCAGTTAACCCATCTGAAGCAGTGAAAACACATGCACACACACACCCAGAGCAGTGGGCAGCCACACTACAGTGCCCGGGGAGCAGTCGAGGTTAAGTACCTTGTTCAAGGGCACTTCAGCCCAAGGCCGTCCCATGTTAACCTAACTGCATGTCTTTGAACTGTGGGGGAAACCGGAGGAAACCCACACTGACACAGGGGAAAACATGCAAACTCCACACAAAGGCCCCTGCCGACTGCTGGGCTCAAACCCAGAACCTTCTTGCTGTGAGGCAACAGTGCTAACCACTACACCACCATGTCGCCCCGTGCCCTCATGGTCGACGTGGGCCTTTCTGTGTGGAGTTTGTATGTTCTCCTCATGTCTACATGGGTTTCCTCCGGGTGCTCCACCGTAGTTCAAAGACATGCAGATAAAAGACCCAGCCACCGAGGCTGTACAACCCAGTGTATACTTGGTGCCAGTCCCAAGCCCAGAGAGATTGTGGAGGGTTGCATCAGGAAGGGCATCCGGTGTTAAAACTTATGCCAAATCAAATATGTGGATCTTGATGCCAAATCAAATAGGCAACTCCTAATGGGAGCAGCTGAAAGAAGAAGTGAAGAAGCTGTGGATAACAGTGGATAAGCTACCACTGTTACCAAGTCACAACTTTTCTTTTGAAAAGGCACGTCAAGTAAGGAGTACGGTTATTGCTTTCTTTTACAGTGTTTGGTAAGATCTTTGGTAAAAGTCTAGAAAACCTGGACTGATTTGTCAGCAGAAAGACATTTACAACAGTTCTACTTTGTCAGTTAATTTCTCGCGTCTCAACTGCATCACACAGATGCCTTAAATGATAAAAAGAAACTTAAGAAAGAGGAAGGAGGGAGAGTGAAGACTCCCATTTCAGTGAATGTGATCAGTCTTGTGAACTAGAATGAGGAGGAAGAGCTTCTTAGACGCTCGTCAACTGAGGAGTGATGCGTGTCACATGGTCATTAGGTCTGTTTAATGATCTTAGCTGTGACTGCAGGGCAGATGTCAAACTGTTCTAGTGCTCGTGGTGAAGAGATCACGAAATTGTGCATCGGGGTAGAGCGAATGCTAGCATGTTAAGTGTTAATGCAGCACTTAAAATGCTGAAGAACCAAACACACAAAGAAATATACTTCATCGTCATTTATTCAACCACAGAAATGTTTTTGTAAATAACTGGAAATCTTATTGAATCATGTTAGCAATTTGTCACATTTACAGCAATCACGACATAGTTAGCAAGACTAGCCTAATGTTTACATGTAGCAATGTAGCTTCTGTGGTTGGATAGAAATGTCATTATTTTTATTATTACAAAATGTATAACTTAAAAGGTGACCCTGTTTGTTTTTAAGGAGTTCTGATTCTTTTACTATTGTAAGTGGTTAGCACGGTCACCTCACAGAAAGAAGGTCCGGGTTCGAGCCCCATGGCCGGCGAGGGCCTTTCTGTGTGGAGTTTGCATGTTCTCCCCGTGTCCGCATGGGTTTCCTCCGGGTGCTCCGGTTTCCCCCACAGTCCAAAGGCATGCAGGTTAGGTTAACTGGTGACTCTAAATTGACCGTAGGTGTGAATGTGAGTGTGAATGGTTGTCTGTGTCTATGTGTCAGCCCTGTGATGACCTGGCGACTTATCCAGGGTGTACCCCGCCTTTCGCCCGTAGTCAGCTGGGATAGGCTCCAGCTCACCTGCGACCCTGTAGAACAGGATAAAGCGGCTAGAGATAATGAGATGAGATGAGATTTTAAATAGGGTAAGCCCTCATGTTGTATTGTACATTTTGTAGACAATTAGCTGTCATTTTCTTTCACTATGGAATTCGTTCTATAACCCAATACATCCATCCATTATCTCTAGCCGCTTTATCCTGTTCTACAGGGTCGCAGGCAAGCTGGAGCCTATCCCAGCTGACTACGGGCGAAAGGCGGGGTACACCCTGGACAAGTTGCCAGGTCATCACAGGGCTGACACATAGACACAGACAACCATTCACACTCACATTCACACCTACGGTCAATTTAGAGTCACCAGTTAACCTAACCTGCATGTCTTTGGACTGTGGGGGAAACCGGAGCACCCGGAGGAAACCCACGCGGACACGGGGAGAACATGCAAACTCCGCACAGAAAGGCCCTCGCCGGCTGTTGGGCTCGAACCCAGGACCTTCTTGCTGTGAGGCGACAGTGCTAACCACTACACCACCGTGCCGCCTGTAACCCAGTACAGTGTGTGTGTGTGGGGGGGGGAGAGTATAGAACGAGGGAAGTTTGATCCAGGATTTGGTATTGACAGTTCTGGCTGAGATTTTGATCTTCCCTGCTCTGCTCATTGAGATTTTCGACATTTCCATCCCTGCTGGGAATTTGGTTTTTGGTATTCCATGCACTGCATCATTTCATGTGTTTCCTGACTCACACTTAGACCGAGACATGAGCAGTACAAGTCCAGGAACTGGTTCCATTGCAGTGTTTTCAAATGCTCATCATAGTGTCACTTTAACCTTCCTTCTAAAATCGCATATGAGCCTGCTTTTTAGATTCAAGACAGCGAAATTACTGTGACACTCATTAATAAACTTCCGTCTACTGTACACTTGCTTTTTCCAGGGAATTTTTTGCAATATTTATTCACTTGACATTAAAGAACTTGGTTTAATCTTATGAACTGAGACTTGTGTGTTGTCTGGTTGGCTGGCTAGTTGTCTGTGTGTGTAAAGGGGTAGTTGGAGTTTCATTTCCTTTCTATTCTGATGTGCGTGTGACTGATGACTTCCCGGTGTCATGCCTAGCTGGAAGCCAGGGCCTCATAAAGTCTATTCTCACCAGTGTGTAGAATTCTCTGCACCACTTCTCATGTATATAACAAACAAGGGACTTTCAGGAGAAGAGTTACGCGCTGTATTTTATGGTTCAGGAAATGCTAAGGCTTGCTATGATTCACTGCCATGAACATTCTCTTGATTTAAGGCACTTTTCATCTGCACTTTTTTGAAGTATGTAACCTCTAGTGTAAGGATTACTTTCTCTTCAGGTAAATAAAGACGTCATCTAAACCATATTTTTTTTTTTTTGTAGGTCTGTAAACATAATGCTTTTTTTTTTTGGCTAAACTATATATTATGATTCATCCAAGTTTCATGAGCTTTTGGCTTTATACAACATGACTGTTAAATTCTTTGTTCTGATTGGTCAGGAGGTGTTGATTAATTTTCTCAGACATCAGTGCCAGGGTTTATATTAATGTGGTTTTTTTTTTCTAATATGTTTCCAATATTGGGCGGCACGGTGGTGTAGTGGTTAGCGCTGTCGCCTCACAGCAAGAAGGTCCGGGTTCGAGCCCCGGGGCCGGCGAGGGCCTTTCTGTGTGGAGTTTGCATGTTCTCCCCGTGTCCGCGTGGGTTTCCTCTGGGTGCTCCGGTTTCCCCCACAGTCCAAAGACATGCAGGTTAGGTTAACTGGTGGCTCTAAATTGACCGTAGGTGTGAATGTGAGTGTGAATGGTTGTCTGTGTCTATATGTCAGCCCTGTGATGACCTGGCGACTTGTCCAGGGTGTACCCCGCCTTTCGCCCGTAGTCAGCTGGGATAGGCTCCAGCTTGCCTGCGACCCTGTAGAACAGGATAAAGCGGCTAGAGATAATGAGATGAGATGAGTTTCCGATATGTAGAGACATGTATGGTGGATGCTCCACATCAACTGATTTTAAAAACCATGGTGGAATTGTTTATATGATTAAGATGCTTATTTATTGAGGATGTTACATGGTTATGTGAAAATATGAAGTTTTTTTCTTCGAGTGGTGAATATATTCATGAGTGAGCGAATCAAATGGGTGAAAATATTTTCAACACGAGAAGATAAACTTCATATGCCCCACTGTGTAATGTTCTTTATATTATATGGACACAAAAAAAAACTTGCAAGTTAATCAAAAGAATTTTAATTTTGAACTGGTTTGCCATTTTGACAATGCGTGTCTAGTCAGGGGGGAAAACACTGGGAGTGATGTCATCGGAGCGAAATATTGGAAAATATGTCACTTGTGTATTTTGTATGAAAAATGAGTTTTTCAACACTAGAAGAGAAACTTCATATCTTCATGTCAGTGTGCGATTTTCTTTTTATTATATAGACAAACAAAAAGTACCCAAATTTATCAAAATAATTAATCGATTTCCTTACAAGTGACACAGAGATTTGTCACAGTTTTGGTTCTCTATATCCCAGATGTAGCTCGTATGAAAAATACGTATTTCCCAGTGAAACACTCATTTCCATATAATGCATATGTTATTTACCAGCTGGGCGGTCCGTATCGTGAAATACCGTGACCAAGGTCTTGAAAGTACTGAGCGAGGCCCTCTGGGCCGAGGTCAGTACTCAAGGCCGAGGTCACGGTATTTCACCATACAGACCGACCTTAAGCTGGTAAATAATATATTTATTTTTTTCTTTACCAAATTCTAACAGAAAACGAGAGCGCCCGAAAGGGAAAACCGAGCTGAGGCGCCATTTTGAATCCTAATTCACGGCTGTAATGCAAATTGCTTCCTCCTCGGTATACAAGTTCACTTCCATGGCAGGAAAAAAAAACTACATTTTGCTGGCTATGTAGTCCCCTATTTATACAAAATTGAGTCATTCAGAATTCAGCCATGTTTTTACTCGGCGTTAGCAACAGTTAGAGGTTTTTATCTTTCTCCTGAAATGTTTTCTTTTATTTCTTCTTCCTCAGGGTAGTAAAACTCGCTTTCGCTGTGAACACTGTCGTTATCGCTATCCATGATGTAAAATTAATGCTATTCTCCTGAGAAATGCTGGCAAAAATGTATAAGATTTTTGATAAAAATCTTATAAATAAATCTTATTAATAAAAAGATAAATGTTGACAAAAAATGCTACTATGTTTGTTGTTGTGAATGAGCGAGTCGCCAGAGGTCCATAACTGGGGTCCGTATCATAGGATACGGACCCGCTCGCCAGCCAATCATAGCGCAGGATTTGATGGAAACCGGACCTTGAAAAAAATAAAAAATTTTATTTTGCAATTTTTGGAAGGAGTCTTCAGTATCAGTGCTTAGTAATAGCCAGAAGTAACGCTGTAAAGTTTTCTATCAGGAAATTCTTCAGGAGAAATGCCTTTGTGCTTTTTGGTTTCTTTGTAACATAACTGGTTATGGCTGTTATAATATTAATATCTCCTAACTTGTTTTGCAGATGTTCTTTGCCATTATACTATGATAAAAAGTATGGCATTTTCTTTAATTAACAAACAATTGCCAAATTGCTTTGATAGGAGAGGAATGAAACTAAGACACTTAAGAACATGCTGCTATTGGAAAATAATTGTCACACCACCCACATTATTAATTCTTTTCCTACAATAACATGCCCAGTCGTGTTTTATTCCTTACATATTACAGCCACGCCTAATTGAATTGAACAAAGGTTGAATTGAAAAAAGTCTCGCTAAAATTCTTTGCAGTGAAGTTAAATTCATTCAAGCGAAAAACCTACAATAAATAAACAGAAAAAAGGATAAATGCATTGAAAACATAAATGTGATAAGAGAAGACATTGTAAAATCTCAAAATCCACATAGTACAACTTGTTCATGCTTTTGTTACCTCTAGTTTGGATTATTGGAATGCCTTACTGTCTGGATGTTCCAATAAGTGCATAAACAAGCTCTAGTTAGTGAAAAATGCAGCATGCGGTCCAGTTATAGGCTAATATCAAACCTCCCCTTTCTTTCCAAGATCCTAGAAAAAAACTGTGGCACAGCAGTTATTCTCATATCTTTAGAGAAATAACATACATGAAATGTCTCAATCAGGATTTATATTTCATCATAGCACAGAGACAGCACTGGTTAAAGTAGTAAATAACGCACTGTTGGCCTCTGATCAGGGCTGTCTCCCTGCTTGTAAGGCCGAGAGACAGAGAGAGAGAGAGAGAGAGGCCCTTTGTGTTGAAAACTTAAAAGAAAAGCTTTATCTCTGACTGTTATAAAGTATTGATACGAGAGCCTTCTTCCAAAACTGCTAAATAAATGTGTCATTAAAAAAAGCTTAACCATATCAATAAGTAGGCATATTGAGCCTTATACGGTATATCAAGACTTATCCGCTCATCATACATCTTGCGAAATAATTTAATTTGTATTTAGTTACTGTACTTTTGGATACGGATTACACTGTGTAAATTGCTTGCGTATGTAAATTACAAAGTTTGAATGGCTTGTATATTTTAGTCAAACACACAAATTTAAGAAATATGTTATGAAACCCAGTCATTTCATATTAAAGCTAGACGGCCTTTTGTTTTCATAAAATCGGTGAAATTTGGTTCCCTCTGAAATTTGGTCATTGTGATATATGTTTATTTCTGTAATATCTCAAAAAACAAACAAACAGGCCATTCTGTGGCTGGGAAGTTATTTAATTTGAAGGGATTCCCTAGCAAATAATATGCATGAAATCGCTCGCTTCGTGCAGTCAAGCGGACAGAGGAAGTCCGTGTACAGGTTTACCTTCTCCTTCTTCTTTTGGGTTTTACAGCAGCTGGCATCCACAGTGTTGCATTACTGCCATCTACAGGTTTACCTTGACCATGCACTGACAGTTCCATCATCCTGTCACTAAACGAACAGCTGATCACACCGAGGTGCTCGCTGACCGCCGATATTTATTAGTTTGGTCCTGCGTTTCCTTTCTTTCACGTATAACATAATGTCTTTTCTTCTAGCTTTCCGTTACTGTAGTCGGTCTTTCACATTTCATTCGCACCCTCATGTCCTCCGTTTTTCTCTCCTGTTTCAAATTTGTATCCCGCAATGCCTTGTGCGAACGGAGAAAACCCACCACGTCATGCATGGCATATCTTGTATCGTGTCATGGTGAAGCAGGAAAAAAATAGTGGAGAATTTAGGGCCACATGGCCCTAAATTCATTACTTGTTCGATTTAAAAAAACCTAATAAAATTGGAAGTCTGTGATTCGAATTCAGTAGCTTTCAGTCCACTAAACAAAAATAATTGGGTGTCGGGGAAAATTCTTTTTATGACCTACACTTGAAAAATCTGAAAGGCAGTCTAGCTTTAAGGGCATTGACTAAAGAAATACTCAATATGAAAAATAACATTAAGTAAGCAAGACATAAATAGATCATTCAGTTAAGTATGCCGCTGGATAAAAGGCAGAACACGCTGCAACGACTCAGCAAAAACGTTTGTTCCGTTTGCCATGGTATCTTCTTTTAAATTCTGTGTACTAAGTCGCTGATAAGTAAGGATCTGGTATGGCTCAAGCTGCAATATGCTGTATACTCCCTCATGTGTTACATGATTTCCTATGACACACACCCTCCTGCTTTTCCAACACAGCTTTGGGGAAGGCACGTTGGTGTGCGAGAACTTTCTGTTGCCAAGACACTTTGCTTTGGGGGAAAAAAAAACAGTAGCGTCTCCATGTGGCATGCTTGATGTCCACGACCATCTCCATTTTCATGTCACACATATTTATATTGACTTGGAGGTGAGTCAAAATGAATTTCAGTTCTATATCAAAGAACTTTTTTTTTTTCCTTTAGTTGTCATGTTTTCACTTTAATCTTTTGCCTTTTATGGAGTTTTGTGGGTGTCAGCAAATGCAAATCAGCTATGCTGTGCATGCCCGTGGTAATCTCCAGGCAATTGGCATTCAAGTTATGCATGCTAGTATGACTAAAAAAAAAAAATCAGTGCTTCCAAAACTTTTTTGAATGTAGCAGGAATTCCTAGTTTGGTTTTGCTTACGCAAACATTTACACACTACTTTTCTAAAAGATTAATAAATGAGATTAAATCAATTTAAGTGAAGAGGCCACCATACCGCGGGCGGCACGGTGGTGTAGTGGTTAGTGCTGTCGCCTCACAGCAAGAAGGTCCGGGTTCGAGCCCCGTGGCCGGCGAGGGCCTTTCTGTGCGGAGTTTGCATGTTCTCCCCGTGTCCGCGTGGGTTTCCTCCGGGTGCTCCGGTTTCCCCCACAGTCCAAAGACATGCAGGTTAGGTTAACTGGTGACTCTAAATTGACCGTGAATGTGAGTGTGAATGGTTGTCTGTTGCCCCTTTTCCACCAGGGCTGGTTCGGGGCCAGTGCTTAGTTTGGAACCGGGTTTTCTGTTTCCACTGACAAAGAACTGGCTCTGGGGCCAGAAAAACCGGTTCCAGGCTAGCACCAACTCTCTGCTGGGCCAGAGGAAAGAACCGCTTACGTCAGCGGGGGGGCAGAGTTGTTAAGACCAACAACAATAACAAGACCATGAAAGATCGCCATTTTTAACCGACGAGAAGCAGCAGCTGTACAAACGCGAAGTCATCCATTATTATTATTATTATTGTTGTTGCTGCTGCTGCTTCTTCCGCGTTGTTTTTGCTTTGATATTTGCGCCAAGATTTATGCAAACGTAACTGACGTATACAGCGACGTAATGACGTGGCTTCCCTTAGCACCGCGAGCTATGGAAAAGCAAACCGGTTCTCAGCTGGCTCGCAAGTTGAACGAGTTGTGAACCAGGACCAGCACTGGCCCCGAACCAGCCCTGGAACTGATTTGGTGGAAGAGAGGCATGTGTCTATGTGTCAGCCCTGTGATGACCTGGCAACTTGTCCAGGGTGTACCCCGCCTTTCGCCCATAGTCAGCTGGGATAGGCTCCAGCTTGCCTGCGACCCTGTAGAACAGGATAAAGCGGCTAGAGATAATGAGATGAGATGAGGCCACCATATGGTCTTACGATAAACACGAGAATATTTTCGAACGAGTGCATTCATATAATGCCTTGGTGCTGGAACTAGCGATAGCGTAATCATAATCTTCTGACCAATCAGATTTGAGAAGCTGGTATCAGTGTGCAAATCTGTGAACTGAGCTGAGAGAGTGTTGGCTGATTGATTGTATAGTGTGGGTTAAACACAAAGGCTAGAAAATATTTAACGAGGAACGCTGAATGGCCAGCTCTGTTGATGTCTCTCAGCCACTGTACACACCATTCAGATCACTTTTGTACAATCTGTCTGGATATGCATTAGGAATTCGCTTCCTGGACGTTTGGGATTCCTTCCCTCTTCTTATCCATTGAGCCCAAAGTCTTGTCATGCCACTGTGACCTGTCATGACTCTGGGCATATGTTGCCATGGAAATCCCGTCCTGCTTTGATGAAAGACTCATTCTGTCTCCAATGACCCTGCTGTTAATTGGGTGACTCCTCCATTCATGTGACGTCAGTGTTTTTTTTTTTTTTCTAAATAGTATTTCTCAGATGTCCCTAAGCTACCCATCATGAGCCAGTGTAATCTCAAAGATCTGCCTTTTTGAGCTCCCGAGGAAGTGAGTAGTTGTGACATTGTTGTATCGGAGCATTTATTTTTTCTGATTTCTTTATTAGATCTCCACTGTAAGTGTGTTAGGGTGCAACGGAACATCTTTTCTACTCGATTCATCTGTCTTACACTTACTTATGAGATCAATTGCCCACCCCCAGTTTGTATATATTGTGCAATAGCAATTCCGTGTGAGGTACAAAGTTACAGTGCATGCTCAGACAAGCGTCTTTCTGCATCTCATTCTTCACGTTGCCACAGCCGTGCCCTACAAAGAGCTCTGTGGTACCATTTCTAACATGCATATCCACTTTGTTTAGACAGGATTTACACTGGGGTGTGTGTGTGTGTGTGTGTGTGTGGGTGTGTTAAGAAACGGAAGGCCTGGAAATGCTGAAAAAAAAATTTAGGTGAAAGTAATTTTATCATTTTGTAGTGTTATAACTTGGAATTGAAATAGACGTAATTGAATTATATACCGTCGACGCAAAATAGCCCGTAATATACACTCACTGGCCACTTTATTAGGCACACCCATCCACCTGCTGTTTTAACCCTTTCGGACACAAGGAAAAATGCTATGGAACTTCATGTGTACAACTGTACACATTATGTCCAAAAGGGTAATGCAGCCGATCCCTTGACAGCAGCATGATGCATCAAATCATGCAGATACAAATCAAGCGCTTCAGTTGATGTTCACTTCAGACATCAGAATGGGAAAAAATTGTGATCTCTAACGCTACGTTCACACTGCAAGGCTTAATGCTCAATTCCGATTTTTTTGTGAAATCCGATTTTTTTGTGAGGTCGTTCACATTAACAAATATATGCGACTTGTATGTGATCCTCAGTATGAACGAAAAGCGACCTAAAAGTGTTCCGCATGCGCATTGCAGGATACGACGACGTCACACGCAGTGAGCATGGCCAGTGTTTACGGAAGTAAAACCGCCCGGTTGCGGTATGACCCATCCAATCTAGCTTGAATAGCTGCATCCCCCCAAATGGAAATCAGCTCCCTAACCTCTGCGTCCTTCCATTGAGAAGATTCAGAACCTTCACAGCCCGAAGCGTCCCTCGCATTGATGTCATGCGCAGGGGCGCAGATACGTTTTTTGAACTGGGGGGGACAAAAAAACTGGGGGGGGACAAAAAAACTGGGGGGGACAAAGTTGCCAGCAAACCAACCCCGATATGCCTGTCAAACTTGTTGTGGGTTACCATAGCAACCAAGCTCGAGCTCGCAACCTGTGCAGTCTGCGCAGCTCAACCAACCGAATATCAGTCTTTGTTTTGTTTTATGTGAGTTGTTGCAACTATGTATACACTGCCGTGCACCTCAATAAACCGAATGGTAATTAGTCTTTTGATTTTTCCGTGAGGTTTGCCTTATGCAAAGTGGGGGCACCGAGCGAGGTGAATTTAAATCTGGGTGGGACGAATCCCACCCGTCCCACCCTCTATCTGCGCCCGTGATTATGCACCATGCTGTTGTAACTTTTTTTGAGAGACCCGCCGTCTACTTCAGCGCAGAATAGTGACGTTTGTGGCTTGTTGATGACGTGTAAGTCGGATGAATGCGACCTGGCGGTTCAGACTGAAGTCGCATATGAAAAGAGCGGATAGGAATCGGAATTAGGACCACATATCCAAACGGCCTGGGTCGGATTTGAAAAAATTGGATCTGTGTCGTTCATATTGTCAATAAAAGATCGGGTACAGGTCACATATGGGCGAAAAGATCGGATTTGAGTCACTTCAGCCTGCAGTGTGAACGTAGCCAAAGTGTGACTTTCTTTCACTGTGGCATGGGTGTCGGTTTGAGCCAGATGGACTGGTTTATTTGAGTATTTCAGAAACTGCTGATCTCCTGGGGTTTTTACACACAACAGTCTCTAGAGTTGACACAGAATGGTGCGAAAAACAAAAAAACATTGAGTCGAGTGAGCGACAGGTCTGTGGGTGGAAACAAACGTCTTGTTGATAAGACAGGTCAGATGAAAATAGCCAGGGGTATGTTTCCCAAAAGCATCGTAGCACAAAGATCATCATTAAATGGTAGCGTGAGCATCACAATGAACACTCACTCTCCTAGTTAAGATGCTCTTAGTGTTAAGAGGCTTTTGGGAAACCCACCCCAGATTGGTTGGAACTGCCTGGAAGGATATAATAACTCATATAATCACTCTTTACAACCGTGGTGAGCAGAAAAGCATCTCAGCATGCAACAGCAAAAGACCACATTGGGTTCCACTCCTGCCAGCCAAGAACAGGAATCTTAGGCTACATCCACACGACAACGGCAACGAGATGTTATTTAAAAAAATATCGCGTCCACATGGGCAACGATCAGTAAAATATCAGGTCCATATGGCAACGCAACACTTGCTGAAAATGATGCCACACCTCTAGTAAGACTGTAAGACTGTCCCTTCGGAGACACCAGAACAACAGAAGAAGTAAGGACGCATGCGCATAAACTATTATGCGCGAGACTTCATATTAGCCACAAAGTCAGAAAAATCTGTTCATAAAATTACATTATAATGACCAAATACAATGAAAAGTATTTTTCCAGTCTCACCTGTGAAAGGTAATCCCATGTGATCTCGTTTGGACGGTAAACCTGTTGGTACAGTTAAACGCAGCACATGAATGAGGCATCTTTATTCTCCGCTTTGACCCATCCAATATGGCGGCGAGGATGACATATGATTCTACGCGGAAGGCGGTGTCTTTAATGGTCCGGAATAAATTGAATGCTACACGTTGATGGATTAATTTGTTCTTCTACGCCCTTTTTGAGGAATGTATTGTAGGACTTAAACCAACATCTGAAGAGGTGAGATCGCTCCTTTTTTTCCCTATTTTTGCTGGCGGGATTGACTCTGCCCTAAGGGCTATTCTCTCTCTCTCTCTCTCTCTCTCTCTCTCCCTCTCTCTCTCTCTCTCTCACTTTGCACCATTACACAATAAATATTCACAGTGAAAATATTTTGTAAGCACATTTCATGAACCAAGTTATAGGATTTGTTGACAACTCGCATCGAGTTCGTTACACTTCTACCCGGCGTGAAGCACTCACAGTCATGTGGTTGTGATGTCATCGTAAACAAATCCGTTCTACTCATCCAGACGACTTCGCAACGGCAACGTTGCCAGATCTTTCCACTCTGGAACCCGTTCTCAAAACATTGCGTTTTGGGGCACCCAAAACGCCGGTGCTGTGTGGACGCCAGGCCGAAAAGATAAACAACTGTATCGGATTCACCTGAATCCGTTGCCGTGTGGACAGGGCCTTAGAATCAAGAACACGTTCCTATTAAAGTGGCCGGTGAGTGTATATGTGATGGGGGGAAAGCTATATACTTTGCAAATTATTTATAAAGATATTACATTTCTTTTAAGTATGTAATCCTGTTTCACACTCATCTCATCTCATTATCTGTAGCCGCTTTATCCGGTTCTACAGGGTCGCAGGCAAGCTGGAGCCTATCCCAGCTGACTACGGGCGAAAGGCGGGGTACACCCTGGACAAGTCGCCAGGTCATCACAGGGCTGACACATAGACACAGACAACCATTCACACTCACATTCACACCTACAGTCAATTTAGAGTCACCAGTTAACCTAACCTGCATGTCTTTGGACTGTGGGGGAAACCGGAGCACCCGGAGGAAACCCACGCGGACACGAGGAGAACATGCAAACTCCACACAGAAAGGCCCTCGCCGGCCACGGGGCTCGAACCCGGACCTTCTTGCTGTGAGGCGACAGCGCTAACCACTACACCACCGTGCCGCCCGTTTCACACTCAAATGCTCATTTATTTTTAAAATATTTTAGCTCTTTCTATATGTGACAAACAATTCAGTGCTATACCTTTCAGCATTGACGTCATTAACAATAGCCTGACGACTTGTTCGTATTGTATTACACCTATAAGTAAGGTCATGCCAGGGTATGCATACCGAATAAGTCTTTAATTCAATATGAGCTTATGCTTGTAGAAACAATCAGCATGTACAAGTAGCAACAGACATCGTAATACTACGCTTGGCATCGGTATCAAGTTAAATTATACGGATCCAATAGTGATCCAGCTTTTCAGGCTGTTATGGCCTTGATTCGGGTTAGCATTTTTTATTTTTTCAGAGCACAGCATGTTGGTGCAGAAGGTAGCATTGCTTCCTCATTGTTCCAGAGTCTCCAGTTCAAACCTGAGCTTGGATCGTCCATGTCCTCTCAAGTTTGTGATACATTTTATGCCTCGGACATGTGATGATGCCAGACCTGATTTGTGCAAGTAAAGCTTGTTGCTATCACACCTGTGAGGTTTGGCATAACTTGGCATCAGCAGTTCAGCTTGGCATCAGAGATCAGTAGCTAATCAGGATCAAGTATCAGCCTGTATTCAGAGCCCTTATATCCTTATTGCATCAAACTAATCTCATCTTTCTTTCTTTTTTCTCTCTATTGTGCTTGTCTTAGCTCAATTTTCACAAGTTAATCTCATATTTAACACGAATTGTAGAAGTAGACTGATAACAGTGATAATGTTATGTTAATTGCAGCTGTAATTGCTTTTTTTTTTACCTCCGCCAAGGAGGTTATGTTTTCGGTAGCGTTGGTTTGTTTGTTTGTTTGTTTGTTTGTCTGTTAGCAACATTACGGAAAAAGTTATGAACGGATTGCTCTGAAATTTTTCCAGAGGTGTGACTGGGCACAAGTAACAATCCATTAAATTTTGGCGGTGATCCGGATCACCATCTGGATCCTGGAATTTTTTAAAGGATTCTTGGCGGAGGTCTGCGCTCTCCGAGTGCTTTTCTAGTTTTTTTTTTTTTTTAATTGGATCTGGGACACACGGTGGTGTAGTGGTTAGCCCTATCGCCTCACAGCAAGAAGGTTCTGGGTTTGAGCCCGGTGGCCGATGGGTGTTTGGAGTTTGCATGTTCTCCCCATGTCTGCGTGAGTTTCGGCCGGGTGCTCTGGTTTCCTGTACAGTCCAAAGACATGCAGGTTAGGCTAATTGGTGGTTCTAAATTGACCGTAGGTGTGAATGTGAGTGTGAATGGTTGTTTGTCTCTATGTGTCAGCCCTGCGATGATCTGACGACTTGTCCAGGATGTACCCCGCCTCTAGCCCATAGTCAGCTGGGATAGGCTCCAGCTTGCCCACGACCCTGAATAGGATAAGCAGTTATGGATAATGGATGGATTAATTGGACCTGATACAGGTTGCAGAAGTCTTTGTGTGGTTTACAACTTGCGACCCATACAAAGGTTAGGAAATTTTGCTTGAGGTCATTTTTTTCACCCTCTGGACCAAGCTGGAATGCTTAAAACTGCTGGGGACATGTCACAGATCCTGGGCAGATGCTTGAAATGTGATTTGTTCATCTCATCTCATCTCATCTCATCTCATTATCTCTAGCCGCTTTATCCTGTTCTACAGGGTCGCAGGCAAGCTGGAGCCTATCCCAGCTGACTACGGGCGAAAGGTGGGGTACACCCTGGGGTACACGCCAGGTCATCACAGGGCTGACACATAGACACAGACAACCATTCACACTCACACCTACGGTCAATTTAGAGTCACCAGTTAACCTAACCTGCATGTCTTTGGACTGTGGGGGAAACCAGAGCACCCGGAGGAAACCCACGCGGACACGGGGAGAACATGCAAACTCTGCACAGAAAGGCCCTCGTCAGCCATGGGGCTCGAACCCAGGACCTTCTTACTGTGAGGCAACAGTGTTAACCACTACACCACCGTGCCGCCCGTAGTTAGTTAGTTAATTAGTTAACTCTATTAATACAGGCTAAGGGAAATGAACAAGTGTACTGTGTGATCATAGCGCTAACCACTACACCACCGTGCCGCCCGTGATTTGTTCATATCCTCCTAATTCTCTGTACCCAAGCCTTTTCTCATAGATCTGAGTCATCATTCTCGTAACGCTCATGTTCCTATTTCTCCAGCAATCTTGTCAGAGCTGTGAAACAAGTGGACAGAGTAAGGAGGAATGATGCGTTCCTGCCTCTTCCAGCTTTTATTCGCCAGTTCTAAATCACCTTGCTTGTTTAGAACTGCAGGAGCAGCTTGGAGTTGTTTGTTTGAAGCAGGATGATGCATGATGGTTATACAGTTTGCAGTTTTCAGGTGCCGCATGATGGAAATAACGGCAGGGACTGAAGTCATGTGTGAGCTTTAGCTTTGTTAGCATACTGGCTGTAAGATATGAAGAGTGCTCCATGGTCTCTCGTGCTTACACGTGATTTCAGAGTCCACTTTCTGATGGACAGGGTGAACCGATAAGAGTTGAAAGCTATCTTTTTGAAATAGGGATGAGGGACTGATCTTTGCGTAATTGAATGTCTGGATTTAGATCAGCGCTAGTAGGATAAGAACCAAGATAAAATACCTAGCTCATCCTGTGCACTGTTTTTCTCCCTGTCAGCTAGGCCATGTGGTCCATATCTTCTGAATGTATGAGCAGTAGTGCAGAGATTGGCAACATTTTCTCGAAGCTGTAATATGCTTAAATGCCAAGGAAAATGTCAACGTTGAATTCGACACTAGTTCTTAAATCGTTAACAACCCAGATGGAGCCAAGTCAGCTAGCAGACTAAATGTTAGCTAGCTTGTCTATGCTGCTAGCCATGCAGTAACTTTATTAAGTAGACAAAGTAAGTTGCCCTTATCAAAAAGAAGAATTTTATTAAGTGTACTTAAGTAAAGCTGAAGTATATTTCCTTAAGTATACTTTTGTGTACCAAGTATACTGATATCAATGTGCTTACAGTATAAGTTGTAAGTAAACTAATCTAATACTTCTTGGGACTAAATTGGCCCACTTTTAGTTTATAAAAAGTATACTTTAAGTCTAAGAGAAGTAAACTTTGAGTATACAACTAGTATTTTTTATTTTGGACTGCAAGTTTACCACAAGTAAACTTATATACGAATAGTTTACTAGTTCTATACTTGTAGTCCACTCTTTAGTTTACAAAAGCATACTTCATAGTACAACCCCGATTCCAAAAAAGTTGGGACAAAGTACAAATTGTAAATAAAAACGGAATGCAATAATTTACAAATCTCAAAAACTGATATTGTATTCACAATAGAACATAGACAACATATCAAATGTCGAAAGTGAGACATTTTGAAATTTCATGCCAAATATTGGCTCATTTGAAATTTCATGACAGCAACACATCTCAAAAAAGTTGGGACGGGGCAATAAGAGGCTGGAAAAGTTAAAGGTACAAAAAAGGAACAGCTGGAGGACCAAATTGCAACTCATTAGGTCAACTGGCAATAGGTCATTAGCATGACTGGATATAAAAAGAGCATCTTGGAGTGGCAGCGGCTCTCAGAAGTAAAGATGGGAAGAGGATCACCAATCCCCCTAATTCTGCGCCGACAAATAGTGGAGCAATATCAGAAAGGAGTTCGACAGTGTAAAATTGCAAAGAGTTTGAACATATCATCATCTACAGTGCATAATATCATCAAAAGATTCAGAGGATCTGGAAGAATCTCTGTGCGTAAGGGTCAAGGCCGGAAAACCATACTGGGTGCCTGTGATCTTCGGGCCCTTAGATGGCACTGCATCACATACAGGCATGCTTCTGTATTGGAAATCACAAAATGGGCTCAGGAATATTTCCAGACAACATTATCTGTGAACACAATTCACCGTGCCATCCGCCGTTGCCAGCTAAAACTCTATAGTTCAAAGGAGAAGCCGTATCTAAACATGATCCAGAAGCGCAGACGTCTTCTCTGGGCCAAGGCTCATTTAAAATGGACTGTGGCAAAGTGGAAAACTGTTCTGTGGTCAGACGAATCAAAATTTGAAGTTCTTTATGGAAATCAGGGACGCCGTGTCATTCGGACTAAAGAGGAGAAGGACGACCCAAGTTGTTATCGGCGCTCAGTTCAGAAGCCTGCATCTCTGATGGTATGGGGTTGCATTAGTGCGTGTGGCATGGGCAGCTTACACATCTGGAAAGACACCATCAATGCTGAAAGGTATATCCAGGTTCTAGAGCAACATATGCTCCCATCCAGACGACGTCTCTTTCAGGGAAGACCTTGCATTTTCCAACATGACAATGCCAAACCACATACTGCATCAATTACAGCATCATGGCTGCGTAGAAGAAGGGTCCGGGTACTGAACTGGCCAGCCTGCAGTCCAGATCTTTCACCCATAGAAAACATTTGACGCATCATAAAATGGAAGGTACGGCCAAAAAGACCTAAGACAGTTGAGCAACTAGAATCCTACATTAGACAAGAATGGGTTAACATTCCTATCCCTAAACTTGAGCAACTTGTCTCCTCAGTCCCCAGACGTTTACAGACTGTTGTAAAGAGAAAAGGGGATGTCTCACAGTGGGAAACATGGCCTTGTCCCAACTTTTTTGAGATGTGTTGTTGTCATGAAATTTAAAATCACCTCATTTTTCTCTTTAAATGATACATTTTCTCAGTTTAAACATTTGATATGTCATCTATGTTCTATTCTGAATAAAATATGGAATTTTGAAACTTCCACATCATTGCATTCCGTTTTTATTTACAATTTGTACTTTGTCCCAACTTTTTTGGAATAGGGGTTGTATACTGGAAATATACTATGAGTTTACTTGTTTTATACTTCTAGTCCACTTTTTAGTTTACTAAAGTATACTTTGTAGTAGACTGGAAATATACTACTGGTTTACTTGTTACACACTTCTAGTCCACTTTTTAGTTTATAAAAGTATACTTTATAGCATATTGGGAATATACTATTAGTTACTGGTTATATACGTCTAGTCCACTTTTTAGTTTTGAAGTATACTGCAGTTACCCTTCTAGGTATACTATTAGTTTTCTAGCCCTAACCCTTACCTCATGCACACTACCAGTAGACAACTTAAGTGTTTTGTACCTTAAGTTACAATGAAGTTATAAAGGTAAGAATTCACAAAATAACAGATAGTCAGGATTAAGAACATATTTGTTTTCTTTCAAAATCAGAATTTAAAGCAGCATTGTATTAAATGCCAAAGTATAAAAACATGGCAATGAGAACTTTGACATCCAATCTCTCAAAAAAATAAAAAAAAATCAGATGTATTTTGGTGATGGCGTATAATGACAGCCAGTACGATTCAAGTCTGTCACAATGTTCTCACCTTTGTTTTCAAATTTGTTGGCAAATAAAATAAATGTTTTTATCTGTCTCTTTGTAGGTTAATAACACTATGTACAAAAAAGATAAGTTGAAGTTCCAACGCTGTTTACTCTTAAGCTGTTCCACCCCAGAGCTGACCACAAACTTATGGTACATCTCATCTCATCTCATTATCTCTAGCAGCTTTATCCTTCTACAGGGTCGCAGGCAAGCTGGAGCCTATCCCAGCTGACTACGGGCGAAAGGCGGGGTACACCCTGGACAAGTCGCCAGGTCATCACAGGGCTGACACATAGACACAGACACCATTCACACTCACATTCACACCTACGCTCAATTTAGAGTCACCAGTTAACCTAACCTGCATGTCTTTGGACTGTGGGGGAAACCGGAGCACCTGGAGGAAACCCACGCGGACACGAGGAGAACATGCAAACTCCACACAGAAAGGCCCTCGCCGGCAACGGGGATCGAATCCGGACCTTCTTGCTGTGAGGCGACAGCGCTAACCACTACACCACCGTGCCGCCCTACTTATGGTACATGTAGGTTTAAAAGATGGGATTTAAAACATGCTGCCGTATATCACAAAGAAGCCAATAGGTGTGAAAAGAAGTATTTTATAGGCTACTATCAAAAGGATAAGCACAACTACAGGTCAAGTACACTTAAAGGAACAGTCCACTGTATTTCCATAATGAAATATGCTCTTATCTGAATTGAGACGAGCTGCTCCGTACCTCTCCGAGCTTTGCGCGACCTCCCAGTCAGTCAGACGCAGTCAGACGCGCTGTCACTCCTGTTAGCAATGTAGCTAGGCTCAGTATGGCCAATGGTATTTTTTGGGGCTGTAGTTAGATGCGACCAAACTCTTCCACGTTTTTCCTGTTTACATAGGTTTATATGACCAGTGATATGAAACAAGTTCAGTTACACAAATTGAAACGTAGCGATTTTCTATGCTATGGAAAGTCCGCACTATAATGACAGGCGTACTAACACCTTCTGCGCGCTTCAGCAGCGCATTGATATCTGAGCTCCGTATCAATGCGCTGTCGAAGCGCGCAGAAGGTGTTAGTACGCCTGTCATTATAGTGCGCACTTTCCATAGCATAGAAAATCGCTACGTTTCAATTTGTGTAACTGAACTTGTTTCATATCACTGGTCATATAAACCTGTGTAAACAGGAAAAACGCGGAAGAGTTTGGTCGCATCTAACTACAGCCCCAAAAAATACCATTGGCCATACTGAGCCTAGCTACATTGCTAACAGGAGTGACAGCGCGTCTGACTGCGTCTGACTGACTGGGAGGTCGCGCAAAGCTCGGAGAGGTACGGAGCAGCTCGTCTCAATTCAGATAAGAGCATATTTCATTATGGAAGTACGGTGGACTGTTCCTTTAAACATAAGGCACAAATATTTTAATACTTTATTACACTTTTGTTAAGTATATCTTGATCAAAAGTTAAGTACAGAAGTATAAACTTAGACTTTTCTATATACTTTTGAGTATAAGCCAAGTAAACTTGTGTATAACTTTATTAAGTACATCTCTGATAAGTAAATAAAAAGTAAACTGAAAGCATAGGTTAAAAGAAGTATACTAGAAGCACACTTCTTTTTTTGTAAGGGTAGCTAGATGAGCTCAAGCCAATAACATTTGATTTCAGTTTCTTATCCTTCTTTTTATGAGCTCAGGTAACCGATTACTCTTTGTGGCGTTCTCCTAGTGTTCCTACAAGTTCTTCGGTTTCCTCGCACCTGCCAAACTTTAAAATTTTGGCTACTCGAAATTGTCCGTAGGTGTAAATGAGTGTGTTGTGTTGTTGCATGGCGTCCTGAGACGAATTAGTGTTCTATCCAGGGTGTATTCTCAACTTCTGCCCATTGTTCCCTGGCTCCACCATGATCCTGATCAGAATAAAGTGGTTAATGAAGATGAATGAAAGAATAAATTAATTATTATTATTATTATTTTTTATAATTCAAAGTTGAGGTATCTTTGTGTTGAAGCCTTCCTGTCTGCTTCTGCGTGATAGTAACCCGCATTTGAGACAGGGTACGACAGCTGGTATGGGGCTTTTGGGCTGGTCACTTTTGCCGCTTTTCCACTACAAACGCGGCTGAGCCGTGCCGTGCCGAGTCGAGCTGAGTCGAGCTGAGCGGGGCTGTTGGAGTTGCATTTCGACTACAACCGCGCTGAACCGTGCTGGCTGGAAGTGGGTGGACACATTGGGTGGAGTTAGCGAAAGTGGGTGGACGTCATGTGATGTCGTTAAGCAGCGCAAACAGTGACATCAGTGACAGTGGCGGAACAAGTCAGAGCCGGGCCGGGGGCGGGGCAAATGACCGGGCCCTTTATTAAAGCTTATCATAACATCATTTTAGGCTACAAAATGTCCGCAACTGCGGTGTTTACCAATTTCAACACTACCGGGTGCAACTATGTTATTTAGTACATCAAGTCCTTCAAACGAACATGTAACTCAGAAACAAAAAACATTAGGATACTGTACATGGCTCATAATAAAACATCAATAGCCTATACTGCGCACATTATTTGAAGGGCATACGAATGAGCGCTCAGAGGTTGCAACGGTGACAGGAAGAGTCAGAAATAAAAGGAGGGCGGTGCAAACCTCACTGAATGCACTGTGTTTACCAATTTCAACACTACGGGGTGCAACTATGTTATTTTGTACATTAAGTCCTTCAAACGAACATGTAACTCAGAAACAAAAAAAACATTCGGCGACATACTGTACATGGCTCATGATAAAACATCAATAGCCTACTGCGCGCATTATTTGAAGGGCATACGACGAGCCTTGCGCTCCGCGAACTCGTGCACGATGCTCTGTATGTCACTGATTCAGTGATCTTTTAAGCGGTAGTCTCACGACCCGGATAGTAAACAATAAACATGGAGGACATGGAGTCGTTAGTGTTGCTGGTCTTGGTGCTGTGGCTTGTTGTCACCGACAACGCCAACAGATACTGACAAGAGCGTATAGATGAGGCGAGGCGCATAAGGCTTCAGAAATTCTCGTAATTCATAATTATTCTTCTTCCGGG
This sequence comes from Neoarius graeffei, assembly GCF_027579695.1. Lineage (NCBI taxonomy): Eukaryota > Metazoa > Chordata > Actinopteri > Siluriformes > Ariidae > Neoarius > Neoarius graeffei. The sequence continues at coordinate 42,185,897 of NC_083594.1, forward strand.
TTTGCGGTGTTTACAGATCCCAGCGCGCTCGCGGGGCGTGTGTGGGCATGTGAGGACACGCCTCCTCACCAATCAGTGCACAGGGGAGTGTCTGCTCACGCCCCCAACCTCATTCGGCACGGTTTGGCTTGCTTCAGCCCCACTCCAAAACGGTGCGAGTTTTAGGGGCTAAGCAGGGCTGAAACGAGCTGAGTCGTGCTGGTTTTTGGTAGTCGAAACGCGAGCCGTGTCAGGCTGAAGTGAGCTGAAGCGAGCTGAAGTGAGCTGAAAAAGGGTAGTGGAAAAGGGCCATTTGATGGGTTTATGTCATTTGGGCCTCTCCAATCCAGGACGAATGCAGTCCAGCACAGTTTGGTGGTGTCCTTGTTGTTACGTCTATTGAACCTGAGTGTTATCTGTTGAGTTGACTCACCAAACTACATTTTTTTTTGTTCAGGACTGATTTTTTTTTTTTGTGCTAATGTGTACTAATGTATGTTAGTCCCACATGAATGGGCCCACTGACGATCCCAGCTGCAATCTCTACATATTTATCCAGCTGGGTGTACAGGGCAGTGGTCCAAGTGTGCAAGTAAGGAAAATTAATAAAATTTATTCAAGAATTGCTTCTGATATGTGTCTTAAAAACACTTATGACACAAGGCAGTTATTTTTATGGACCTAATGAAGACCTGTTGAGATTATTGGTACTTTCAGAGATGCCCTTCTTAACCCATATTTTTGTGTACGGACAAATAGTTAATCCAAATGTCTGTTTGTTTGGTGGTGGTCCCTTAACTGTGTCTTTTGTCTCTATTCTTTAGGAAGGAGCAGAACGTGTTGTCTCCAGTGAACTGCTGGAACCTGCTGCTGACTCAGGTGAAGCGTGAGAGTCGTGACCATGCCACCCTCAGCGACCTCTACCTCAACAATATCATACCACGCTTTGCCCAGATCAGCGAGGATTCTGGACGCCTCTTCAAGAAGGTATTCTTTCTTTCTTTCTTTCTTTTTCCTTCCTTCCTTCCTTCCTTCCTTCCTTCCTTCCTTCCTTCCCCTTGCCTGCCTTCCTTCATTCATTCATTCTTTTATTTCCCTTTGCTTCCTTCCTTTCTTTTCCTTTCCTTCATTTTCTCTTCCTTCCTTCCTTCCTTCCTTCCCCTTTCCTAACTCTCTTCATTCATTTGTTCCTTCCTCCTTCCTTCCTTCCTTCCTTCCTTCCTTCCTTCCTTCCTCTTTCTTTCATGCTTTTCTTTTCCTTCCTTCTTTTCCCTTTCCTAACTCCCTTCATTCCTTCCTTCCTCTTTCTTTCATGCTTTTCTTTCCCTTCCTTCCTTCCTTCCTTCCTTCCTTCCTCTTTCTTTCATGCTTTTCTTTTCCTTCCTTCCTTCTTTCCTCTCTTTCCTGCTTTTCCTTCCTTCCTTCCTTCCTTCCTTCCTTTCTCTTTCTTTCATGGTTTTCCTTCCTTCCTTCCTTCCTCTTTCTTTCATGCTTTTCTTTTCCTTCCTTCCTTCCTTCCTTCCTTCCTTCCTTCCTTTCCCTAACTTCCTTCATCCATTCTTCCCCTTCCTTCCCCTTTCCTAACTCTCTTCATTCATTTGTTCCTTCCCCTTCCTTACTTTCTTCATTCCTTCCTTTCTCTTTCTTTCATGCTTTTCTTTTCCTTCCTTCTTTTCCCTTTCCTTCCTTCCTTCCTTCCTTCCTTCCTTCCTTCCTTCCTTCATGCTTTTCTTTTCCTTCCTTCCTTCCTTCCTTCCTTCCTCTTTCTTTCAAGGTTTTCCTTCCTTCCTTCCTTCCTTCCTCTTTCTTTCATGGTTTTCCTTCCTTCCTTTCCTTCATTCTTTTCTTTCTCTAACTTCCTTCATCCATTCTTCCCCTTCCTTCCTTCCCTCCCTCTCTCTCTCTCCCTCCCTCTTTCTCTTTCCAGTTGTCTGGATTAATGTTTCTTCTCTGAAGACATGGTAATTAGACAGAATAACCCCCATTTTCACTTCACTTCTGAATGCACACATCAATCAATCAATCAATCAATCAATCATGGATATCTCATGTGCAGACACCTGAGCTGCCAGCATTAATAGAGTTCTCTTCAAAGTCCCATATCCCCCCCAGCGGTCAGTGAGTGCAATCTCTCCCACAATCCTTCCTATCTGCCCCCTGTATATTTATTCATTGTGCAGCTACTGTAATTGCTGTATTCAGTGTTAGCCTTCATTTCAAGTTAAGCAAATAGAGCAAGCCCCCCCACCTCACCCCACCCTTGTTACCTCAAAAAACGTTCACTCAACACAAATACCCAAGCTAGTAATGTTTGTGACTAAAACTCATACCCAGTGGCGGCTCCTGAATTTTTTTTCAGGGGGGTCAATTTTCCCCCGTTATGTCTACACGGACCATAAATGTCCACAGGACTGAAGTAAATTGACCTAGGTAGCAAGTCAATAGTCACCCAAACCCAGAAAAACCCCACGGTGACTGGAGCCCTCAGTTTCGTCTTTGCCTCGTAGAGCTAACTCGAACACTCCACAAAATTTCGCGCATTGGATGAGCCGGTTTAATATGTGCCTGTTCTTGCTCACCTCATCGTTGTGGCGGCGAACTGCTAGCCTGTAGCCCTCATCCGGTTGTGTAGCGATGTTCACTCTCCCAAAATCCGAAAATTTCAGGCAGCTGCCCATGTGAATCTTTGATGACTCATGTTTTTTTATTTTCTCCGACAAATGATGCATGTCCGAAACTCCAGTGACCGTCCAAGCAGTGTTGTCCGTGGAGCCACCTCCAGGGTGGAAAAGTAAGCAGGGGGAGCAGAAAACCGCTGAGGCGTCCTTGCAGCCAGCTCACCAGGATTTGCGCTGGGACCATGTTGAAGTAAAACCTCAAGTATATGATTCCCCCCATAGACATACTGTATAAACATAGACGCCGCATTGAGCTGGTGGCCCGTTGCTGGGATACGTCAGAGTGTCCGCCACATTTTATGTGGCAAATCTTCCCCGTAAACCAATGCAAGTAAATGGACTGAACTTCATAAAGCCCCTTTCTACAATAATATTTAACTCAATGCCTTTTATTCACCCATTAAGACACACACATATATATTTGGGAAACAAACAGGCATCAAAACAACACATATAACTTTTAATGTGATGGTTATAAATAGTGTGCGAAATACACTGTACACTGCAAACTAGTGACAGATACGCGATAGATAGCTCAGGTAAGCTAATCAGTCAGCATACCGTAGCAAGCTACCAAAACCTGAGGCCACAATAACCAACCTACAAGACTGAATATGATAAATAATGGAAATAGTGGAAAAACTGGAAATAGTGAATGAAAATAAAAATGTACTGTTTTATTTATTGAGTCACCACACAGACCTACTCTCGTTGAATAAAGTGAGCTGAATGACCGCCAAACTGAGTTCGGCCAGGTTCTAACGTCATACCAAAACAAAATACATCACTGATTCCTTCACATTCAGAAAGGTTAAAAACATTCATCATACGTTCTAAAACGTTCATCATAGTGTGGCACTCACTCACTCACTCACTATCCAGTTTTACGTCCATTGTCCTCAGTGCAGAGGGTTGGACGGCGCATGGTTCGTCAGAGTTCTCCAACGCCTTCTGTCTTGGGTGTCAGTTGCACTTAGACCAAGCCCTTTAAGGTCACTTTCCACACACTCCCTCCATGACTTCTGTGGCCTCCCTTTCCTTCTGTTGCCATCAACATTGAAGTTGTAAACGCGATTTATTATTGAACTGCTCCTTTGCACATGGCCATACCAACGGAGTCTCCGCTGCTGGAGTGTAGACTTTAGATCTTTAAGACCAAGCTTCTCTCTTAGGATGGCAGTTCTTGTTCTGTCGTCAGGTCTTATGTGGCAAAGCCAATGCAACATGGCCCTCTCATTTCTTTCGAGTCTCTTGATATCGCTATCCTTCACCGGCCAGCACTCGCTACCATACAGCATAGCTCCTCTTATGCAGGTGTTATACACCTTCCCACGGGTTGACAGAGACAGGCTCCTACTGGACAGGACTGGGAGTAGCTCTCTAAACTTGCCCCATGCACATCTTGTTCTAAGGATAGTAGCAGCCTCACAGCCACCACCAGGCGTAACCAGGTGTAAGGGTATCCCCAAGGTAACAAGGGTATCCCCAAGGTAAACTGTATTATCTAATTCTCACTGCTTATAACTACACACCTACCCGGTGGAGATGAGCTGGGAAACTGAAGACTGAAGGAACAGCTCCCTCTCTGATCCTGACTGTCTGACCTGTTCTGTCAAAATCCTTCATATTAGCCACAAAGTCAGAAAAATCTGTTCGTAAAATTACGTTATAATGACCAAATACAATGAAAAGTTTTTTTCCGGTCTCACCTGTGAAAGGTAATCCCATGTGATCTCGTTTGGATGGCAAACCTGTTGGTACAGTTAAACGCAGCACATGAACTTTGCCACATCCAATATGGCGGCGAGGATGACGTATGATTCTACGCAGAAGGCGGCGTCTATGTTTATATGTCTATGCATCTCACCTCAGAAACTGAGCGGATCGAACGCAACTTTGCCGCGCTTTGCAGTGACGTACTGTAAGCACGTTAGGGCAAGCCCCCCCCGGAACCCATAGAGATTGCATTGAAGTGTCAGTCAGGAGAAAAAAATATACTAACATGGGACTCTATCAGTGAACTCTTGGGCGATTTTCAGCGTGACTGAAATCGCCCCAAAAGGGGCGGTACTCTAGAAGCAAGACCACCCTGATTGGACAGTGATACCCAGAGACAGATTAAAACGGCCTCGAGCAGCGCTGGTGAAAGTTTGTTTTAAAAAAAGAAAAAAAAAATTTTTTTTTTTTTTCGTTTTGGCAGTGCGTCGCCCAATCGCCTTTATGCACCAGCCGCCCTTGCTCATACCTTGGTATTTGAACAAGGATTAAACAAAGAGTAAACATCAACTGTGAATAGGAATTCCTGCTCAGGAAGTTGTTTTCAAGCCTGACCCTGACATCATGGCAACATTGCTGTTCAAGCAGTAGAAGCACCACTCCTGTATTTGTAACTTATATTATAACAATATTCTGTTATCTAAATCAGCAGAATGAACAGCTGGCTAAATCACTTCGCACTTTAAGGTAAATGTTTCATGAATGTTAAAGATTGCTCATAACACTCGTGTTAATTAGCTTGCTTGTTGCTAACAGCAGCTCCTACATTAAAGCTCAAATATTTGGAGGTTGGAAATGGCATAATTCTAATTATCAATGCCCCACTTCTAAGTTAAGTGTAATGCAGTTTATTCTATCGACATTCACTGGACATGAGCAATCGCATGCTCTGATTGGCTACTACTACAGCTCATATACAGTGAGTAGAGAAAAACAAAATGGCGGAGCGTGTTGCTGAACCAACCAAGGATGACATAAAAACTACTCGAAAACAAAGCCCCAAAAATTATCAAGTATTTAAAAGAAACAGAAATGGCTAAAAGAATATAGCCCCCCCCCGCAAAAAAAAAAAAACCTCCTGTTTTACACTCCAGCCCAGTCGGTGGCGATAATGCACCTTTTAAGTTGGTTTGCCAACCACCAAAAAAAAAAAATCAGCTCATGTACTGTACGTCTCGAGTTTGTGGAATAACTGTTAAATAGAATGCCTAAATCAGGGGTGGGCAATTATTTTTTCCATGGGGCCACATGAGAAACAGAAAATTTTGTGGAGAGCCGGACCAAAAGGCTGAACTAATTCTGCATAATATTAATTGTATTTCTTTATATAAAGCAATAAATAACATTGTTTTTACAAGCTGCTAAGACTGGTAAGAGTATGGAAAAAACGAGGTTGCCTTACAAAAAATGTCATTTATTCAATCAAATTTCCCAAAACAATGGTTAACAAAATGTGAACGTTTGTACCCTTTTTTTTCAGTCACATTCACCCCAAAACACAATAAAGACATCACAATATTGTCTTTCTACTCCAAATATCAAGCAAGATGCATCATATTATAATAATGATGCCCACATTTGTAGTCTAATCACCTCATTTGGTGTTTTTCAGTTTTTCGGATCTGCTCTCCGCAAACTAAACACACGGCTTTATCTCTGGTTGGTCTGGACAAATTACGGAAGTAGTTATCGCGGGATTAGGTTTCGTGGGATTTCATGTCATGTTCATGTCGCGCGCATTGCGTTTTTGTTGAACACAACTTCAAAATAAAAGCAATGCACATTCTGAAAAGTAAAAAAAAAGAAGAAACCGGTTGTACGAATCCCTATTCAGTCCATGCATGAGGTAAAGTTAGAAAATACATTTATTTTGTCATTTCTAATTAACCTTACGCGGGCCGGTCAGAATGAACCAAAGGGCCGGATGCGGCCCGCGGGCCGTAAAATGCCCAGGTCCGGCCTAAATGCTAGTGCAATATGAGACGCTTCCTTTTTGCAATTAGTTGGATGTTGGTGAGCAAGTTATTTTTTCCCCCATAACACCACCCCCGGGCGGCACGGTGGTGTAGTGGTTAGCGCTGTCGCCTCACAGCAAGAAGGTCCTGGGTTCGAGCCCCGGGGCCGGCGAGGGCCTTTCTGTGTGGAGTTTGCATGTCCTCCCCGTGTCCGCGTGGGTTTCCTCCGGGTGCTCCGGTTTCCCCCACAGTCCAAAAACATGCAGGTTAGGTTAACTGGTGACTCTAAATTGACCGTAGGTGTGAATGTGAGTGTGAATGGTTGTCTGTGTCTATGTGTCAGCCCTGTGATGACCTGGCGACTTGTCCAGGGTGTACCCCGCCTTTCGCCCGTAGTCAGCTGGGATAGGCTCCAGCTTGCCTGCGACCCTGTAGAAGGATAAAGCGGCTAGAGATAATGAGATGAGATGAGATGAACACCACCCCCACATATCCCATCTCTCCCACCTTGCCAACCTTCTAGACTGGTTAAAGAGTCTCAGATGCATTCTTTTCAGTGATCTGCGTACTCCCAGATAGCTCTTTCCATCATGTGGAAGGAATGTCCAACATGTCCACATAATATAGATTAAGGCCTTTTGTAGCTCGGCTAATTCAGCTTAGAGCACCTGAAATCCAAGCCAAAATCTGGCTGAGATGGCCTACTTTGAAAGCAGGTTGAGCAGGTGTGAGACGAGCCGTTCTGTTTCTGAGCTTCTGGACCTCAAGTTCGATACCATTGGCTCAAGAGTTAACTGTGTTGGTTTGGAGCTTATTCTTTTTCAAGTCCTCCGTTTTTATTGTGTTCACAATTCTAATGGTAACCCTATTGTCTAGGGAAGCAGGGCAGGTGGACTTGCTCCACTTTTGTTTTTGTCTTCTTGTGCCTTGAGGAGTCCCTAGCTACCCTGCTAACCCCAATCAGCACCTCTTCCCCCCCCCTTTTCTGTTTCCACTGTCTCACCTCATCACTATTCCCTTCATTGTTCCAGCAGTCCTTCCCTGCTTTCTCCAGAGAACGGTGCTTCAAAAACGATGGCTCCTTAATTGAACGCTCCCAGCTACTACCTCTCCAGAGACTCGCCATGCTTGGTTCTTGCTGATATCTGCATTACATGTCGTAGCTCTCTGGTAGCTCACACAAGCCCTCCTACCTGTCATACAAAATGAAATGAGTCTGTCAGCCTTCCTCAGAGAGTTCTGTGTGCTGGACCGTGAACCTGACACCAGTCATCGTCTGCTGTCAGAAAGAATGTTCCATGTGGTTGTGAACTGAAGGTTTATTTGATAATGAAATTCTAAGTTGACTTTTTTTTTTTTCAACTGCATTCATTGACATTGATGTTGGTCTGTTTTCATTTTGGTTATTGGATTTGACTGTTCGATTACCTGCTGGTAGCGGTGCCAGTGGGAATTAGCCCATGCTTCATGTCTAAAGAGAAAGATACAGGGACAGTTTAGTCCTTTAATCTGTCCATCTCTCTCGCCGACTCATCTGTACACTCTGCTCAAACAGATCAAGGTCCACAGGTTCAACTTTCTTGCTAATACCACACCGTCTATGCTATCATGCTTGCTAACTGGTCAAACCAAGTCTCTGTCGTAACCATACATGTCAACCTTTGGTCAATCAAACCTGTATAACCAACCTCCAAAATCCGTATTTCCCTTATAAAATCCGTATAAGATGCAAATTAAAATAATTTACCTAAAATTTGAATGATAATTAACAATGATATATCCCAGTTACTTTTTATTCAATATTAATAACAATAAACCTTCAGAAATGAATACAAAGCTCCAGTGTTTGACAAAAACACAAAGTGTCACTCTAATGTTCTGAATTGTACTCCATGACAGCTTTTTTAGCGCTCTGCACCAATACCTCACTAGGCTGCATGTCACAGCAAGTGTCTGTGTTGATCTTGCCGGAGTGCCCATTCAGAATCTTTTCAGTCGCTAGTGAAAGTCGCTCAGGTGGAAATACGCTTTTCAAACAAAATGTTACTTCCCGGTTGGCGGGATTCTCGCAATGCAGTGTGCGCATGATCAGAAGTGGAACGAAGTCTCGCTACCACAAGATAATGCGCGATTTCATAAGACTCTTTACTGGCTGTCTGTGGTGTACAGTACGTTTGTAAATGTTATGCGCTCTTTTATCATCGTGGGAATTGATTATAGCTCTAAATAAATATTGAAGTTTTTTAAAGAATCCATATAACTTTATTTGTACGCCCGTATACTACGTTTATTGAATCAAATCCGTATAAAATACGGACATTCCGCATAGGTTGACATGTATGCGTAACTGACATATAGTGCAATTGCATCATATATCTGCATCACATTCTTTGAATCCACTATTTACCGTCTCTTCTGCTTTGGATTTCTCCTTGATGTGATCTTGACTGTTGTTGAAAAGGTTGAGTGAGAAAAGAAGCTTTTGCTTTTAGGAACCAAACGTGAATCCTGACCATGACTCTTTGAAATGTGTTTGTGATTGTTGTTGTTGTTGTTCTCTTAATAAATGCCATAGTGTCTATGCTAGTTGTGTTTCTCTGTAATGTACACGTAAGTGTGGCATACAACCCCTAAATTCTCACTCAAATAAGAAAAATACAGCACCGGCCAGCTCCAGAATAGCTCAGATGACAACTATTTCAATTTATGCCGCTTTTCCACTACCAACGCGGCTGAGTTGGGCTGAGCCGTGCCGTGCTGAGTTGGGCTGAGTCGAGCTGAGCGGGGCTGTTGGAGTTGCATTTCGACTACAACTGCGCTGAACCGTGCTGGCTGGAAGTGGGTGGACACATTGGGTGGAGTTAGCGAAAGTGGGTGGACGTCACGTGATGTCATTAGGCGGCGCAAACAGTGACATCAGTGACCTTTTAAGCGGTAGTCTCACGACCCGGATAGTAAACAATAAACATGGAGGACATGGAGTCGTTAGTGTTGCTGGTCTTGGTGCTGTGGCTTGTTGTCACCGACAACGCCAACAGATACTGGCAAGAGCATATAGATGAGGCGAGGCGCATAAGGCTTCAGAAATTCTCGTAATTCTTCTTATTCCGGGTTTACAGATCCCAGCGTGCTCGCGGGGCGTGTGTGGGCATGTGAGGACACTCCTCCTCACCAATCAGTGCACAGGGGAGTGTCTCCTCACGCCCCTAGCCCCACTCGGCTCGGTTTGGCTCGCTTCAGCCCCACTCTAAAACCATGCGAGTTTTGGGTGCTGAGTAGGGCTGAAGCGAGCTGAGTCGTGCTGCTCTGAGGTTGTCGAAACGCGAGCCGTGTCGGGCTGAAGTGAGCTGAAAAAGGGTAGTGGAAAAGGGCCATTAGTGACCTTATTTAAAGTGTTTCAGGTTGGTGTTTTCCATTAACTGCTATGTTAAGTGGGGACTTTGAGCAAGAGAAACGACCAAACTGTAACAAAGTCAAGATGTGCCCCCTCTTTATAGGTGGGTTGCATCCGACGTCACATCTGCCTCATTAGATTTGCAAGACATGAAGTGGTGGTCAGCTAAACTCGCTGTTCACAAAGCATTGCTATCGCTGGGGCGCTTTGCTAGTCGTTACAATGCCCGACGCTTATGTTGTTTTGGGCTGCTCGAATCAGACAAACCGTGAAACTGATAAACGTTTCTTCCAGGTCCTCTGTGAAGTGATAGAGTGGAAGAGCAAAGGATTTTACCAAAAAACAAAGAGAAAGGTGGCTCTTGAACCCTTCGCTGCGGTGGCAGGGAGCCGAGTCGAAGAACGCTCGAGTTTGCAGAGATCACTTCTGGAAATATTTGTAAATTCCTCTGATTTATTTTGTTTGGATTCTCAAATCACTTTTCTCGTCATTTTCCATTATTTCGTGATGTTTTGCAGTTCAAGCGATGCGTGTATTTGTTTACTTATCGTGGTTGCCATATTGTAAACTAACGCGTATGTTTTCACGTTATTTAATCAGGATGTCCGAGCAATCTTTACAAGGATGATGACGTAGACTGGACTCCTGCACTGAAATAGATAGATAAGATAATCGAGGCGATCCACATAAACGCAAAAGCAGAGCTCATGAGTTAACAGGGCAGCATGGTGGTGTAGTGGTTAGCGCTGTCGCCTCGCAACAAGAAAGTTCTGGGTTTGAGCCTGGTCCAGTGGCTGATGGGGGCCTTTCTGTATGGAGTTTGCATGTTCTCCCCGTGTCTGTGTGGGTTTCCTCCAGGTGCTCCAGTTTACCCCACCGTCCCAAGACACACGGTTAGGCAGCCATGGTCTGAAGGTTGGGCTGAAGTGCCCTTGAGCAAGGCACCTAACCCACATCTGGTCCCTAGGCGCTGTAGCATAGCTGCCCACTGCTCTGGCTATGTGTGTGTGTTCACTGCTTCAGATGGGTTAAATGCAGACGAGGAATTTCAGGTGGTGTTTACATTAGACCGTATCCGTATCGTTTTCGTTGCAGATGCACTGTCCGTGCACATTAAAACGCCGGAAAACGACTCCACAGGCGGAACAGTTTGAATCCGCCAGGGCCCACGTATTCAACCCAGTACGTATCTGATCCGATGTTGTGTAAACATTGAGGAACGAGGATACGCAGTGCTGAACTCTAGCTGACGTCGTCATTGGACAACGTCACTGTGACATCCACCTTCCTGATTCGCTGGCGTTGGTCATGCCACGTTGGTCATGTGAATGAGCAATACAGGAAGTGTGTTGAGGAAGTCATTAAGTGAATGAGCAATACAGGAAGTGTGTTGGTTACCGTAGCACTAAATAGTCTTGTTGTAATCGCAAAAAACGGCCGTTCTGTGAGGTGAAGAGTGTACCGAACACTGTTAGATCCTTCTAGCATAAACACGAAGGCCATACACGGTGTAAAAAAGGCGTCATTGTAGTACCAGTACCGCCGATAACAGACTGGCATACTTCAATTTTACAACGACATCCTTCCACTTGCAAGTGGTGAGTGACTTGCGCATGCCCAATATGCACTGGGATCATGTGACGTGCCGTCTCATTAGTCATGTGATTAGCGTATCCATGTATTGGCGTTGCTGTGTGCACGGGGAACGGTTTTGTTGCGGGCACAGAAATTTTGTGTGTGTACGCGAATCGTTTTAAAAACGTTAATCTGATGATCCGCTGATTCGAAATAATGTAAACAGGGCCTCACTGTGCCTAAGTCTGCGCTTGAGTGTATGTGTGATAAATAAAGGCTTCTTGTTCTTAATAGCACGAAACTGCTTACCCAGCCATGCAGTAACTTCTCCACCATCCTGTTTCACCAATACCCAGGTCTTTAAAGGGGTTACTGTGGATCGTTGTGAATGATTTACCTGGAGAGAAGAGCAGAGAGGTACCAAAATGCATAGCGTGCGTACAAAAAGCCCAAAAATGCCGACTCAGCCGGGCAGAAATGACGCAGGATTTATCTTGGAGTGTCTTGATCCCCAGATCTTTAACCCATCCACCTAAACCTTAACCGAAAAAGTTGTACACCTCCATGCTCTTCCACGTTTTCATCTATTTGTCCGTGTAGAACGATGTCTGCAGCACCAGGTAGTTTGAGATGTCAGGGAACTCAACGGATGGATCATTTTCCAACTCCTAGGAGAAATCCTTCTTTGTTAGCGTGAAAGGATCTATCCCATCGAAAAAAGAGCAACTTTCTGAAGGTATCTTGGCCATGCATCGGCATCTAAACTGCGAAAACAGTCAGAGGTTTCACTAGCTCTTTACATAACGGCAACCAAATCGGAAGTAAATTTGCAAGCTAAAGTCACGTGACTGAATACAACCTATTCTACCACAGTGAAAAATCTTTTTTCGTGATGCATTAGTGCAGATACAGCACTTTTTTTTTTCCTTCCACCTCTTTGGAACAGGCGTTCTATATACTGTATAGACCTCTATTATGAATGCCTGTTTCATGTTTTGTTATTCAGAAGTGTTGTGATGATCGACTTGACAGCTAGTTTGATCCATATTGTAGTCAAAGTGGAATTCGATTTCAGTGGTATCTTCATGCTTGGAGTCTGCCTCTTGGAAATTCAATCCAGCGTTTCCCTCTGTTCTGAGCTTCTGCCTCAGTAGCCTGACTGCGTAAATAAAAACACAGCTGTCGAGTGCCGTTCCATAGAAAAAATACACTCAGGAGAATTGGCTGACCTTAAAGGAGAACTGAAGTCATTTTTAAACTTGCTTTATTTCTTAATTAACGTATTATTCAATTACGTTTTCGGTTTTAGTAACCTCATATCGTGGCTCGTATCGGCAACTAATTGCAATTAAATATTATACTTATCGGCCTATTCGTTTTTTAGCCATGTTAAATTTAGTTCATCTGGTTCACGGCAGGCGTCGCTTATCCACGCGATCTTCACGAGACTTGTGCGAGACTTCGAAACGTCAAGTGTCAGCCAGGTGTCGGTGCCGCCATTTTGAAAACTGTTTTCCGAACGAAGTATTGCACAAAAATGAGTTTAAATGATGATTACTGCCTACTTTTTTCAAGCTTTCCTGATTGCTATCAAAACAAACAAAACTTCCAGCTTGATTACATCAGCATTCGAAAGAGGGCGTGCGCGTCTTTTGACAACCCGTGTCTGAAATCGCTCCCTATTCACTATATAGGGCACTATATAGTGAGGACACCATTTTGTAGTGCTGTCCGAAACCTTAGTGAGGATTATTTACACCCTATATAGTGCACTCAAAGTATCCTACAATGCCCCACGAAAAGTAGTATACAACGATGGTCACGAACCAAAGCAATGTATCCCATCATGCATTGCGGTCAAGCTGAAGGAAATCAAATTAAAAGTCTCAAATTTGATTTAATAAAAGGCAGCGGCAAAGAAGAAAGTATTCAGCCTTGATTTTTAAAAAAAAACTGAAAGATGCAGGTACTTTGTATTTATTAATGTGAGAAATACGCTCAGTATAATAGGTATTTATTATTTTGAAAACCCACCAGCTGACTCATCTGGCACGTTTTAATTGTGCGACAGTAATGACGTAAATACCAATGCGACGGACTAGTGTCCGAAAGCGTTTTTTTTTTTTTTTCCCATTTTACCAACGAGCTCACTATATAGTCCTCTATGAGGGAGTAGGGAGTAGTGAATAAGTGAGCGATTTCAGACACAGGGAACGTCGGCAGATGTTGGTCGCTTTGATTTCCACTGTACGTTTTACTTCTGTCCTACGATGTCTCGCACAGGTCCCAACGAATCTCGTTTACGGCCATCGCTTTGACATACGGACTGATATGTTACATAGCGTATTTCAAACACTCATAACTTGCTATAGCGGTGACAAAATAGCGATCAAAATGCATTCCGATATTTAATAAAATGAGAAATAGAATGTTGATGATAAAAAAAAATTTGCCTTCAGTTCTCCTTTAGTGGTTAAAGCTGCTCTATTTATCTTTAAGGCACTAATTGCACTGGGGAACACAATTTTTGTTGAGTTAGGTCTGACAGCTCATCTCATCTCATCTCATTATCTCTAGCCGCTTTATCCTGTTCTACAGGGTCGCAGGCAAGCTGGAGCCTATCCCAGCTGACTACAGGCGAAAGGCGGGGTACACCCTGGACAAGTCGCCAGGTCATCACAGGGCTGACACATAGACACAGACAACCATTCACACTCACATTCACACCTACGGTCAATTTAGAGTCACCAGTTAACCTAACCTGCATGTCTTTGGACTGTGGGGGAAACCGGAGCACCCGGAGGAAACCCACGCGGACACGGGGAGAACATGCAAACTCCGCACAGAAAGGCCCTCGCCAGCCACGGGGCTCGAACCCGGACCTTCTTGCTGTGAGGCGACAGCGCTAACCACTACACCACCGTGCCGCCCAGGTCTGACAGCTGTTTTTAACTAATTTTTGGGTGCGGAATCCAAAACTGATCTCAGTTTTTCTCTATCACGTCAAGTTTTTGAACTATAGGATCCCCGTTTTCTTAAAAAATATGAAAAATACTGTACTTAACAGAGATGTGCTTGTTTTATAAAAATTTACAAACATTGACATACAATGAAATATGAAACTGGCATGACTGCAATGTTTATTTAACACTATTATGTTTTTACAAAGGATATGGCTACTTAATTATAATTGTGTGCAAGAAGAAGAAGAAACCTTTATTTGTCACATGCACACTTCAAGCACAGTGAAATTCATCCTCTGCATTTAACCCATCTGAAGCAGTGAACTGAACACACACTCAGAGCGGTGGGCAGCCACCTTGCTCAAGGCCACCCCATGTTAACCTAACTGCATGTCTTTGGATTGTGGGGGAAACCGGAGCACCCGGAGGAAACCCACGCGGACACGGGGAGAACATGCAAACTCCGCACAGAAAGGCCCTCGCCGGCCGCTGGGTTCAAACCCGGAACCTTCTTGCTGTGAGGCGACCGTGCTAACCACTACACCACCGTGCCGCCTGTGCAAGTAGTTAAGGTAAAAATTTACGTTTATAGCTCTTTCTGGAGTGTTCAACTTGAGGACTATCACGTTTGATGCTCCAACAATAGTCAGCCATCATATGTACATCCCATCTACCCTGATAACGTTCTTCCATAACCTTCAAATAGTCTTACTACAGTGGAAGTTTGCTTATCTGGAGGGTAACTGTGGAGAAAAAAACTTGACGTGCTAGAAAAAAACTGACTGCAATTTTGGAATCAGCATGCCAATTTTAATTAGCATAAAAATCTAACTCAACAGAAAATATTTTTTTTCAAATTGTTCCCCAGTGTTGTCAGAGAGCATTTATTTTATCTGGTGACAGTCTGAAGCACTTTTCTGCAGAAGTGCGGTAGAAGTCGCAAAATCTGCGCGGTTACGAAGCAGGAGACATCCTTCTGAGGACACAACATGGTTTCTGTGCTTCAGTTGAGGGAGTTCAAGAGTGACGCATGCATCTGTTGTTTGAGAAGGAGAGGAGCAGGTTGAGATCAGTGGGGAAGGATTAGGAAAAGCTAGCGGTGCGAGTGTTGTGCGGTTCTGGCCAACGAACACTGCTGTGCTTTAACAATAGTGCTCAGCAGGGCCCAATTCCAGCTTGCTGCAGGCTGCTGGTGGATTCACGCTAAGCAAAGCCAGTCTTCTGTCAGATGTGCGCACGAAAGCAGTCATATTTTCATTTGATGAGTGCAACCAGTCATTCAGGGCTGTAGGTCAGTGTTCAACAGGCACATGTGTCTCTGCTTTCTTGCTCGAACTGATTTATGGAGTTAGCCTTGAAGAAATTGACGGACTACCTCTTCTTTTTTTTCCTTTCTCTGTTCCTTATTATAGTGCTACGTTAGCAAATTGGGATGACTTGTTTGCAGAACTGGGGACTAAAATCATTTCGGTTTTTAATTGGAAGATTATTTTTTTTTTGGGCACAATAATATCCTTCTTTTGTTCTCATCTATGTACTATCAGTGTTTATGCTCCATACAGCTATACTCAGCAAAAATAAAAACTTGACACTCATTATTTTTCAAATAGTGTTTAGAAACTTTTCTTGAAAGAGTTCTTGTTGTGGGCGGCACGGTGGTGTAGTGGTTAGCGCTGTTGCCTCACAGCAAGAAAGTCCTGGGTTCGAGCCCCGTGGCCGACGAGGGCCTTTCTGTGCGGAGCTTGCATGTTCTCCCTGTGTCCGCATGGGTTTCCTCCGGGTGCTCTGGTTTCCCCCACAGTCCAAAGACATGCAGGTTAGGTTAACTGGTGGCTCTAAATTGAGCGTAGGTGTGAATGTGAGTGTGAATGGTTGTCTGTGTCTATGTGTCAGCCCTGTGATGACCTGGCGACTTGTCCAGGGTGTACCCTGCCTTTCGCCCGTAGTCAGCTGGGATAGGCTCCAGCTTGCCTGCAACCCTGTAGAAGGATAAAGCGGCTAGAGATAATGAGATGAGTTCTTGTTGTGATTATGGTTAAATGCATTGTCAAGGGCATTACGTCACACATTCATTCTACTGGTCGGGCCTACGTAGCACGTGCGAGAGCACTGCACGCTAACATCACGTTTCCACATGACACAAGTGACGTGACCTATTGATACACGTGCAATTGATTTCACGGTAGCAGAGTAGAGTGTCATCTCAGAAAAACAAGGTTTTATGGTTAATTATTCGTTAATTTGCAATGCCATGACTGTCAAACATTCAGCGTGAACGTGCCATTGGCATGCTGAATACGGGAACATCCGTCACTGACGTTGCGAGGGTTTTGGGATGCAGTCGGCAGACCATCCATAATCTCCAGACACGTCTCCATCAAACTGGCACCACAGGAACCACTGGAACCCTCCACAGAACTTGCAGGAGCTTGGTGCCATGTTGGTACAAATATGGCGGCGCATTCCCCAAGCTGTGTTCAGACGCATCATCCAATCCATGAGGAGACGTTGTATCGCAGTTGTGAACGCCCATGGAGGACACACCCGATATTGACATGATTTCATTAAGTTGTGACTCACAGTTTTTGATCATGGACATTGTCGTCGCATTTCCGGTGGAACCGATTCCATGACAAACATGATCTGTACACTATAGCATCTTTAATGACAAGATAATTGAATACAATCGTTATTTCAAACCTATTTTCCAAAATGTTCAAATTATTGACTTTGAAACGAGTGTAAAGTTTTTATTTTTGTTGAGTTGATTAGCATAATCAATAGTTCAAGAAAACAACAACCAGATCAGTTACGTTAAAAATGCTTTTGAAAGAGATTTAACGTATACCTTAATGCGCCATTTTATACCATTAAATCAATCTGTGTGGTAAGCAAAAGTGAAATTTTTCTATTAGTTGTCAAGACACCGCTAGAAACTGTTAGCAAGATGGCTAGCTAATTCTACAAACTAGCCTGCATTTTTCTCCGGTTGACACAAGTTAAATTTCAGTGCCTGAGCATTATTTATTTAACGATCATATTCTCAATTTATATACCATTAGTCATACTTGTAAAATATTCCATGACAATCACAATTATTCGTTTTTAACATTTACCCAATTTAGCTAGCTATCTAGCTTTGCACAAATGTTCTGTTGCTAAGCCTTTTCGGATAATCCATCATCTCTAATAATTTGCATGTTGTAATGGTGTCAAGCCCTTATAATTTGAGTTTTGATCCCAATACCAATATATTAAACAGTTATTCCATGAAATCGAGTCGTATATGAGCTGATAGCCGACGAGACACATAGCGCCAAGTCGGCTATAAGCCGTGTACGACGAGATTGAGTGGAATAACTGTTTTATTCTATCCACATTCACGGGATTTTGAGAAACGCAGCATTTTTATTTTTTGCAAATTCGATCAATAAAACGTTTATACAAAACGTCCGACAAAATTATTTCCGCTAGAATGTGAACAAACCGGCGAAATGACGGGAGCAATTTGTGAAAAATACGATCATAATAATTCTTGAAAAATAAAAAAAGATACGTTCTTACCATCAAATACTTTCGTTCCATATTTTGTTTATTTATTTATTGTATTTTTTTGGAGGTTTTGCTTTCAATTAGAGTTTTTATTTCGTCCTCGGTTGGTCCAGCAACATGCTCCTCTTCTTCTTTAGGGTTTTTTTTGGCAGTTGTCAAACCAACTTAAAGGTGCATTACTGCCACCGACTGGGCTGGAGTGTCGAACAGGAGCTATTGGGGGGAAAATTATATATATTCTTTTATCCATTTCTGTTTCTTTTAGATACTTGATAAAGTGATATATATAATAGATATAGTGACTTGATGCCCTCTGCCATTTTGTTTTTCTCTACTCATGGTATATGAACCGATATCCTGGTAATAGAGTAGCCAATCAGAGTGTGTGATTGCTCCTATCTGAATGTGGCTAGAATAATACCAATATAATCAGAGTTAACCATTTAAAATATGGATCCATTGTAAAGCGCAGACTTTAAAATCAAATGCTGAAGTGATTTTAAAGTCTGAAGTGATTGTTAAGGCCAGAAAATTTTCAATGGAAGGCATCCTGGATTTCCGCCAGTCTGCGGTGACACACTTGTCTCCAGAATGCACTCTGACGAACTCCCCAGATGTTTCCAGTGATGATCACTGGATCAATGAAATGATGTCGTCTATTCCACAACTACAGTGTAGCACTCGGTATGAGAGACATGTGATTGAATCCAGTTCTGTGATCATTTCTTTTCAGTTTTTACTGCATTCAGATGTTGGGAGTATTTTTAGCCCATGATCGCACCACTATCTCCCATGAGGTAGCATAAACTCTTGGCCATTTCTTGCGCCCCCCCCCACTCCCCTTTTTTTTTTGTTCCCTATGATGTCATAGGGTGAGGTGCGGAAAATAATATTGACTTCAGATCATTCAGCTACAGCCAGCACTTGGGAGAAACTTTATTTTTATGCCTACGTTGCAATTTCCTGGGTTTTTGGTTGTCATCAAACCTTCATTCTTTAATGCCCTTCGTGTGCTTGGTATCATGGGGTAATGCGAGAGCTGTGATAAAATCCACTGCAGCATGCAGGCTTTAAACTGCTCCGCAAGCTCTTTTGTTTCTCCATCTTGAACAGTTTTTGGATTGGCACACGTTCCAGTTCCCAACAGCAGCACGTTTGACCTCAAAAAGGCAGTTTTGAGCAGGAGGGAGAAGGGGAAAAAATGTCGCTGGAATGTCTAAGTGAAATCTCTTGATTTGGAGCTGATATTCATCTTGATGGATTTTGTTTGAGCTGTGGCTTAGCTGTCTCTCTCTCTCTCTCTCTCTCTCTCATTTTCAGGTATAAAATCACTGCAGTAGTGTATTATTTCAGTCACCGTCAGCTAGAGTGATTTTGTGATTTATTTATTTTAACAGTCGCCCCACTGCATGCATTGTTACCCTAATTTTACCTATACTTCCTGTCATTCTATGATTGCAATCACCAAATGAGAAGCATGCTGAGAAACTGAATTAGATTGTGTGTCTGGTAGAGTGGTAGAAAAAAAAAGATGGAGCAATGCTGTTTTTATATCCCGAGCTCATTATCTCCAGTTCTGTATTGTTCTTGTCGTAGTCTGTAATCTCCCATTCCTCACCCAGATGTGGTTTATAGGCACAGAAAATGTTGTCAGAAATGCACACATCCCCTTGATGACGTTTTTTTTCTTGCTTATAGGTTTTTTTTAACCATTTTTATGGGTAAAAATAGATTATGCTTTAAATATCATTTGTTATTCCATCAAGCGACATAAGCGATAGAATCAAAATCAGAACAGAAATCAAATCACTGGTGTCAGATATCAAAATATTGGTCAAAGGTATCATATTGATATTTCAAGATGTATCGATAATATGCAATGTAGATCACAATATGTAGGTTTGTTAATAAGTTGACAGAAAAATGGTAGCGTTTCATTTTGGGTGAAAATGCTTAATTGAATCTGTACTTAACATTGAAATCTAGGGGGGAAATGAATATTTTACTATTTTTGAAATATTTAGTATGGAATGTTAAACATTTTCCTCAGTGACTTTCAGATTTTTTCATTGTTATTTAAAAAAAAAAATCATTTAACATGGGGCGGGGAGGACCAATCTGCTATCCTGAAGACTTTCAAGGGGCGGAAAACGTACAGTGGTGCTTGAAAGTTTGTGAACCCTTTAGAATGTTCTATATTTCTGCATAAATATGACCTAAAACATCAGATTTTCACACAAGTCCTAAAAGTAGATAAAGACAACCCAGTTAAACAAATAAGACAAAAATATTATACTTGGTCATTTATTTATTGAGGAAAATGATCCAACATTACATATCTGTGAGTGGCAAAAGTATGTGAACCTTTGCTTTCAGTATCTGGTGTGACCCCCTTGTGCAGCAATAACTGCAACTAAATGTTTACGGTAACTGTTGATCAGTCCTGCACACCGGCTTGGAGGAATTTTAGCCCATTCCTCCGTACAGAACAGCTTCAACTCTGGGATGTTGGTGGGTTTCCTCACATGAACTGCTCGCTTCAGGTCCTTCCACAACATTTCGATTGGACTTTGACTTGGCCATTCCAAAACATTAACTTTATTCTTCTTTAACCATACTTTGGTAGAATGACTTGTGTGCTTAGGGTTGTTGTATTTTTGTCTCATTTGTTTAACTGGGTTCTCTTTATCTACTTTTAGGACTTGTGTGAAAATCTGATGATGTTTTAGGTCATACAGTGGGGCAAAAAAGTATTTAGTCAGTCACCAATTGTGCAAGTTCTCCCACTTAAAAAGATGAGAGAGGCCTGTAATTTTCATCATAGGTACACTTCAACTATGAGAGACAGAATGAGAAAAAAAATCCAGAAAATCACATTGTCTGATTTTTAAAGAATTTATTTGCAAATTATGGTGGAAAATAAGTATTTGGTCAATAACAAAAGTTCATCTCAATACTTTGTTATATACCGTTTGTTGGCAATGACAGAGGTCAAACATTTTTTTCACAAGGTTTTCACACACTGTTGCTGGTATTTTGGCCCATTCCTCCATGCAGATCTCCTCTAGAGCAGTGATGTTTTGGGGCTATCGCTGGGCAACACAGACTTTCAACTCCCTCCAAAGATTTTCTATGGGGTTGAGATCTGGAGACTGGCTAGGCCACTCCAGGACCTTGAAATGCTTCTTACGAACCCACTCCTTCGTTGCCCAGGCAGTGTGTTTGGGATCATTGTCATGCTGAAAGACCCAGCCACGTTCCATCTTCAATGCCCTTGCTGATGGAAGGAGGTTTTCACTCAAAATCTCACGATACATGGCCCCATTCATTCTTTGCTTTACATGGATCAGTCCTCCTGGTCCCTTTGTAGAAAAACAGCCCCAAAGCATGATGTTTCCACCCCCATGCTTCACAGTAGGTATGGTGTTCCTTAGATGCAACTCAGCATTCTTTCTCCTCCAAACACGACAAGTTGAGTTTTTACCAAAAAGTTCTATTTTGGTTTCATCTGACCATATGACATTCTCCCAATCCTCTTCTGGATCATCCAAATGCTCTCTAGCAAACTTCAGACGGGCCTGGACATGTACTGGCTTAAGCAGGGGGACACGTCTGGCACTGCAGGATTTGAGTCCCTGGCGGCGTAGTGTGTTACTGATTGTAGCCTTTGTTACTTTGTTCCCAGCTCTCTCCAGGTCATTCATTAGGTCCCCCCGTGTGGTTCTGGGATTTTTGCTCACCGTTCTTGGGATCATTTTGACCCCACGGGGTGAGATCTTGCGTGGAGCCCCAGATCGAGGGAGATTATCAGTGGTCTTGTATGTCTTCCATTTTCTAATAATTGCTCCCACAGTTGATTTCTTCACACCAAGCTGCTTACCTATTGCAGATTCAGTCTTCCCAGCCTGGTGCAGGTCTACAATTTTGTTTCTGGTGTCCTTTGACAGCTCTTTGGTCTTGGCCATAGTGGAGTTTGGAGTGTGACTGTTTGAGGTTGTGGACAGGTGTCTTTTATACTGATAACAAGTTCAAACAGGTGCCATTAATACAGGTAACGAGTGGAGGACAGAGGAGCCTCTTAAAGAAGAAGTTACAGGTCTGTGAGAGCCAGAAATCTTGCTTGTTTGTAGGTGACCAAATACTTATTTTACCGAGGAATTTACCAATTAATTCATTAAAAATCCTACAATGTGATTTCCTGGATTCTTTCCCCCCATTCTGTCTCTCATAGTTGAAGTGTACCTATGATGAAAATTACAGGCCTCTCTCATCTTTTTAAGTGGGAGAACTTGCACAATTGGTGGCTGACTAAATACTTTTTTGCCCCACTGTATTTATGCAGAAATATAGAAAATTCTAAAGGGTTCACAAACTTTCAAGCACCACTGTACTGAGTGATGTGAATTGCTGACACTGGAGACTCCATCCATAAAATTAAATGTGAGAATAGGTCAAATGCCGCAATACAATTCCCTATGAATGAATGTTGCTATAAACATTATCATATTACAATCTGTGACTTGAAATACAGATGTGAACTACCGGACTGTCAAAGCTGCTGTTGTTAGTAGGCATATCAGACACTCGCTAGCCGTGATGTGAAAACTGTGCATGCAGATGCTCATCTGAGTTTCCAAATCTGTCATTGCTTAACTCTTGAATATTCTCTATCGTTATTTGTTGAATAATCTCTGCTTTTCAAAGAAATGTATCTCTTTAAGATCTGTTCAGTACTTTGGGAGTAACGGCAGGTTGAAGTGGGTACAACAGAATCCACTCTCTGCTCACGGGATGTTGGGAAACTGCCGGTGCTTTTTGAGTCACAGGAAAGTGCTCAGGCTCTCTCTCTCTCTCTCTTCTGATCGGTTTCCGACTGGATTACTCATGAATATCAGTCAGATAACTTTTATAGGGATGTTCTCTCGCTCTCACTGTTTGTGATGAAGCATTCAGGAAAATTTTCCGCCTGCTAGTTTTAATGTTATGATTCACGGGAGACTTTGAATCGAGTTTTTATAGCTTTACCTACTTATTTTTGCAAATCAAACTGATTCATGGAAATAAATAACTATTATAGAATATAACTGGAGTTCATCTCATCTCCTCTAGCCGCTTTATCCTTCTACAGGGTCGCAGGCAAGCTGGAGCCTATCCCAGCTGACTACGGGCGAAAGGCGGGGTACACCCTGGACAAGTCGCCAGGTCATCACAGGGCTGACACATAGACACAGACAACCATTCACACTCACATTCACACCTACGCTCAATTTAGAGTCACCAGTTAACCTAACCTGCATGTCTTTGGACTGTGGGGGAAACCGGAGCACCCGGAGGAAACCCACGCGGACACGGGGAGAACATGCAAACTCCGCACAGAAAGGCCCTCGCCGGCCACGGGGCTCGAACCTGGACCTTCTTGCTGTGAGGCGACAGTGCTAACCACTACACCACCGTGCCGCCATAACTGGAGTTGTTTTGATGAAAAATATTGAGATCTTAGTGGTCGGAATGATATTTTAAAAAACCCAAAGTCAGAAACACGAGTGTCAATTTCAGTTCAATTAACTGGAATTGTTTATTGGATGTGGATCAGACAGTTTTTTCGAGGTTCGCCTTGAAAGCTGTGAATATTAATTGAAATAATCATTTTTATTTTTTTCGCGGTCCAAATCCTGCGCTCTGATTGGCTGGCGAGCGGGTCCGTATCCTACGATACGGACCCCGGTTACGGACCTCTGGCGACTCGCTCGTTCACAACAACAACAAACATAGTAGCATTTTTTGTCAACATTTATCTTTTTTTATAAGATTTATTTCTAAGATTATCAAAAATCTTATAAATTTTTGCCAGCATTTCTCAGGAGAATAGCATTAATTTTACAGCATGGATAGCGATAACGACAGTGTTCACAGCGAAAGCGAGTTTTACTACCCTGAGGAAGAAGAAATAAAAGAAAACATCTCAGGAGAAAGCTAAAAATCTGTAACTTGCTAACAGTTTGATCTCATTAGTTAATGAGGCCCATTTTGGACCATGTTATCCTAATACATAATATTATGTTAGGTAAAAACTTTAAACCAGTACAATCTCTTCTTCAAAGTTTCACCAAATGGCTTTATTTATGCAATATAAAGGTCATAATACTGTATAACTTTGGTCGATCAAAAACATGGCTGAATCCTGAATGACTCCTATTTGTATGAATAGGGGACTACATAGGTGGCAAAATGTAGTTTTTTCCTGCCATGGAAGTGCACTTGTATATTGAGGAGGAAGCCATTCGCATTACAGCCGTGAATGAGGATTCAAAATGGCGGCTCGCCTCGGCTCGGTTTTCCCTTTCGGGCGCTCTCGTTTTCTGTTAGAATTTGGTAAAGAAAAAAATAAATATATTATTTACCAGCTTAAGGTCGGTCCGTATGGTGAAAATTTCACCATACGGACCTCCCAGCTGGTAAATATATATTCTTTCATATAAACACTAGTAGGCCCTACTTAGAAATACAAAGGCCTACAGAGCACAAGGAGGGTGTTAGAAATATTCTTTTATTACTTTTTTTATTTTGATAGAGAATGGTAGATGTGAATGACATTCAGTGCTTATTTATGCATATTTTATAATTGTATTTCTAATTTGTAATTGTAATTAACACTGATTTCTCCTTCTTTGTGATGTATAAATGAGTTAAGATCAGCTTTATATGGCACAAATAAAGCCATTTGGTGAAACTTTGAAGAAGAGAGTGTACCGATTTAATGTTTTTCCTAATTAGCCTAATTACTACTAATTAAATGCTAATTTGCGTGATTGGTTTTGACAAAATTTCAAACTTTGTATTCAGTATACAACCATCTATGTGCCTGCCAATTTCCATGTAAATATCTTGAAAAATAAAGAAGTTATTAAGAAAAAACATTTAATCTCATTGGTTCATGAGGCCCATTTTGGACCATGTGATCCTCGTATAGAATATTACGGCAGTTTTCTACAAATTAAGCCGGGGGTTTTTCCCAATCTTTGATTTGTAATATCTCAAGAACGGATAAACATATTTTAATTCTGTAAATGTATGTTTTTCTGTATTCAATTCTGAATTCAACGAGAGCACTTTCAAGCCATTTGGATTGGATTTGAATTTTCACCTGATATGCCTATTGTCAGTAATGAACCCACACCTTCTGAACAATCAGATCTGAGAATGCGACACCATTTGGTATAACATCATTCGCGATATTCCTCAAGATTCCTATCTCTACTCATTAGCTCGTGTTGTATCTCATACTTTAAGAATTTCCATCAGTGTGCATCAAACTAATGCACAAGCTTCATCACTGTTCAATTTGAAAAGATCTTCAGTGTTGTCATTGTGAGTCACCGAACCATAGGAACATGCTGATGTTGACATTTCAGGGCTGGACTAGTTTTGAACATCAGTCATCCTGGCTTGCAGTGAATGAGGGTGGGAGGAAGGAAGGGAGGGAGACCTGACACCATGCTACTTCTCCGCACAGTTCTGAATGTGGATGCGATTGTGGATTCTGACCCATCAGCCAGAGCTCTCACTCTGAATAAAGGCCATCAGTGAGAGCTCCATTATTAATGAGCCTCTATGGACAGGCTCCTGCTGCCAGCCATTCATCTCAACCTTCAAAGGGTTAAACTAACTGCAGCTTTACTCTCCCCTGCCAGGTTTGAAAGCTGCAAATGGTGGATTAAGTGACTCCATGATTGTGGAGGACCTTTATCTTTCATTCAAACTCTCTTGCTGGTTTTTATTTTTATTTGTTTTTTGGCTAGATGCCATCATGTCTGGTTTCTGACTTCTTCCTACGGTACCTTTCAGTACAGGAGACACCTGAAAATGTCAGTCTTTCAGTGAAAGCAGCAGTTAGACCAGATTCAAATTAAAAAAACAATATTGTATTTACATCTTATTGAAAAGCTAATTCACTGAAGGGGAAAGGATGCAGGATACTGAAAAAAAAGTGAAGTGAAACGTGAACTTCTTTTCACACACACTTCAGTCACGTGTGCCCATCAGAACCACATGGATAGGACTCTTTATTCAGTAGCATTCATACTGACTAATTGGGCGGCATGGTGATGCAAGTGGTTAGCATGGTCGTCTCACAGCAAGAAGGTTCTGGGTTCGAGGCCAGCAAGGGCCTTTCTATTACCCCTTTTCCACCAAATCAGTTCCAGGGCTGGTTCGGGGCCAGTGCTGGTGCTGGTTCACAACTCGTTCAACTTTGCGAGCCAGCTGAGAACCAGTTTGCTTTTCCATAGCTCACGGTGCTAAAGGAAACCACGTCATTACGTCACTGTATACGTTAGTCACGTCGTTGTATGCGTCATTACGTCGCTGTATACGTCAGTTATGTCACTACGTTTGCATAAACCTTGGCGCGAATATCGAAGCAAAAACAACATGGAAGAAGCAGCAGCAACAACAATAATAATAATAATGGATGACTTTGCGTTTGTACAGCTGCTGCTTCTCGTCGCTTAAAAATGGCGATCTTTCGCGGTCTTGTTATTGTTGTTGGTCTTAACAACTCCGCCCCCCCGCTGACGTAAGCGGTTCTTTCCTCTGGCCCAGCAGAGAGTTGGTGCTAGCCTGGAACCAGTTTTTCTGGCCCCAGAGCCAGTTCTTTGTCAGTGGAAACAGAAAACCCGGTTCCAAACTAAGCACTGGCCCCGAACCAGCCCTGGAACTGCTTTGGTGGAAAAGGGGCATGCGTGGAGTTTGCATGTTCTCCCCGTGTCTGCGTGGGTTTCCTCCGGGTGCTCTGGTTTCCCCCAAAGACATGCGGTTAGGTTAATATGAGACGGCCTTGGGCTGAGGTGCCCTTGAGCGAGGCACCTAACTCCCAACTGCTCCCCGGGCGCTGTTAGCATGGCTGCCCACTGCTCTGGGTATATGTGTGTGTTCACTGCTTCAGATGGGTTAAAAGCAGAGAGGAAATTTCAAGTGTGTGATGAATAAAGTTGTGCTTTCTTTCTTTGTGGTGAAATTTTGTTTTCTGAAACCAATTCCTTAAACAAAGAGTTCTGCTTTCGTGTACGTCATCCACAAATGCTAATTTTCCTAACCTAGCATGAGCCAACTAGCATAGTGCAAAATGTACCACTTGGCTCCTGCTTGCTTTCATTCCTTTTAAGATGTTTGAACATGTGGAGGGGCTTGAATAATGATCATCTGTAGGTGCTGTCAGTTCCAGTTTACATTCTTTTTGCCAGCCAGCCTACAGAGCTTTGGGTGTGTTCTCTTTAGCACTTCATTTTCACATGGTGAAAACACAAAGCCGTCTGATACACAATGAGCCATGCCAGAACGTCAAACCACCATTTCCATTTCACACGATACCTGCCAAACCTTTCCACCCTGAGTCCTTAGAAAAAAAAGCTCCAAACTCAGCTGTTCCAAACTTCAACCCAAAAACATTCATTTTGCAGGAGCTTTCTTGAATTTGAAGCACTGATTATGTCAAGCTTGTGGTTTGAAAACTTTCTGAAACCAGTTCCAGGCTCACAAATGTGTCAGAAGGTAAATTAATTGATAAAACTACACCCATGTGCCTTGCTGTTGTATTAGATGATAAATCGGCAGTGGATTTAGATTGGATTAAAGGGTTAGACAGTGCTGAGTCCAACCTCCGTTACTGGAGGACAGAAGCGTTCCCATCAATCCTGGTAAGCATGACAGTAACAGTGCACCTTTTTCCTGGTGTTTCCGCCCTTAATAATATGATAAATGGCAGTCTTGGGCCATGCTGGATTCACTTCTTAGACATGTAATCTGTAATCAGATGTAATCTAATGTGTGTTATCTTTTCTGTCCCCATAGAGTAAAGAAGTGGGACTTCAGTTGCAGGAGGACTTGGTGAAGGTCCTCAACGAGCTGTACACGGTAAGAGATGCACAAATAATACAATCACACACATGTGTACACTACATCAGGGGTTCTCAACCTTTTCTGCTTCGAGGCCCACCTATTCATACTTGTAATGAGTCAGGGCCCATTAAAAAAGATCCCCAATTATTTTTGGCTCATCTCTTCTATTAGAATCTAGTAATCTACTGTAAAGTGTATTAATGGGATGGAACATCACTCCCTGTTAGAGATGGGAGTCCAGGAATTAAATAAATGCAATAAAAACCAACTGTTTAATTGTAGGTATTGTATTTAAAACTGTATGGATGTGCCAGAAGCCACCATAAAACCATGCATGCAGGGCATTCTCAGTCAAAAGGGATTAATGATCCAAAAGTGGAGTCTGGGCGATTAACACAAGAACTCATTGCTGTGTTTGTGTTCAGCAAACAAGTTTTTAAAACCAAGAAGTACACTCAAAAGAAGTGGATATACAACCCCGATTCCAAAAAAGTTGGGACAAAGTACAAATTGTAAATAAAAACGCAATGCAATAATTTAGAAATCTCAAAAACTGATATTGTATTCACAAAAGAACATAGACAACATATCAAATGTCGAAAGTGAGACATTTTGAAATGTCATGCCAAATATTAGCTCATTTGAAATTTCATGACAGCAACACATCTCAAAAAAGTAGGGATAGGGGCAATAAGAGGCTGGAAAAGTTAAAGGTACAAAAAAGGAACAGCTGGAGGACCAAATTGCAACTCATTAGGTCAATTGGCAATAGGTCATTAACATGACTGGGTATAAAAAGAGCATCTTGGAGTGGCAGCGGCTCTCAGAAGTAAAGATGGGAAGAGGATCACCAATCCCCCTAATTCTGCACCGACAAATAGTGGAGCAATATCAGAAAGGAGTTCGACAGTGTAAACTTGCAAAGAGTTTGAACATATCATCATCTACAGTGCATAATATCATCAAAAGTTCCAGAGAATCTGGAAGAATCTCTGTGCGTAAGGGTCAAGGCCGGAAAACCATACTGGGTGCCCGTGATCTTCGAGCCCTTAGACGGCACTGCATCACATACAGGCATGCTTCTGTATTGGAAATCACAAAATGGGCTCAGGAATATTTCCAGAGAACATTATCTGTGAACACAATTCACCGTGCCATCCGCCGTTGCCAGCTAAAACTCTATAGTTCAAAGAAGAAGCCGTATCTAAACATGATCCAGAAGCGCAGACGTCTTCTCTGGGCCAAGGCTCATTTAAAATGGACTGTGGCAAAGTGGAAAACTGTTCTGTGGTCAGACGAATCAAAATTTGAAGTTCTTTATGGAAATCAGGGACGCTGTGTCATTCGGACTAAAGAGGAGAAGGACGACCCAAGTTGTCATCAGCGCTCAGTTCAGAAGCCTGCATCTCTGATGGTATGGGGTTGCATTAGTGCGTGTGGCATGGGCAGCTTACACATCTGGAAAGACACCATCAATGCTGAAAGGTATATCCAGGTTCTAGAGCAACATATGCTCCCATCCAGACGACGTCTCTTTCAGGGAAGACCTTGCATTTTCCAACATGACAATGCCAAACCACATACTGCATCAATTACAGCATCATGGCTGCGTAGAAGAAGGGTCCAGGTACTGAACTGGCCAGCCTGCAGTCCAGATCTTTCACCCATAGAAAACATTTGGCGCATCATAAAACAGAAGATACGACAAAAAAGACCTAAGACAGTTGAGCAACTAGAATCCTACATTAGACAAGAATGGGTTAACATTCCTATCCCTAAACTTGAGCAACTTGTCTCCTCAGTCCCCAGACGTTTACAGACTGTTGTAAAGAGAAAAGGGGATGTCTCACAGTGGTAAACATGGCCTTGTCCCAACTTTTTTGAGATGCATTGTCATGAAATTTAAAATCACCTAATTTTTCTCTTTAAATGATACATTTTCTCAGTTTAAACATTTGATATGTCATCTATGTTCTATTGTGAATAAAATATGGAATTTTGAAGCTTCCACATCATTGCATTCCGTTTTTATTTACAATTTGTACTTGGTCCCAACTTTTTTGGAATCGGGGTTGTATTTACAAAAACAAAACAGAAAGCAGAAGCATAAAGCAGAGTATTTAAACAGCGTTATAAACATGGCTAGAAACAAACGTGATAATGATGATACTTCGCAAAGCTTCCGTGGAAATAGCTTCCATATCTGCGCATGCCGTTTGCGCTCAAATCAGTATCAGGTGTTTCTCGTAACGGCCGGGTCCCGAGCTTGCACACATGCACAACAAGTTGCACCAGACTCAAGTGCGCAAAGGCGTAACAGTCAAGTGTTCGCATTCTGTGTGACCGCAACTTTTAGTTCACCTGTATATCGCTACCAAAATGCCTCATTTTCATCGATAACCCATCGCAAAGCATCGTGAGCTGTAGTGTGGCCATAGCTTAATAAGGCAGATGTGACGTCGGATGCAACCCAGCAGTTGTACCCTACTATGAGTAAAAATTAGCTTCAACTTGGGGAAAAAAAAAAATCACAGCCCACTAGAGGGTGCATCATGGCCCACTAATGGGCCGCAGCCTTGTGGTTGAGACACACTATGGCTACATGACCATTTTGTCTGCAGCAATAACAATCCAAGCCTAAAGGTCTCATCTCATTATCTCTAGCCGCTTTATCCTGTTGTACAGGGTCGCAGGCAAGCTGGAGCCTATCCCAGCTGACTACGGGTGAAAGGCGGGGTACACCCTGGACAAGTCGCCAGGTCATCACAGGGCTGACACATAGACACAGACAACCATTCACACTCACATTCACACCTACGGTCAATTTAGAGTCACCAGTTAACCTAACCTGCATGTCTTTGGACTGTGGGGGAAACCGGAGCACCCGGAGGAAACCCACGCGGACACGGGGAGAACATGCAAACTCCACACAGAAAGGCCCTCGCCGGCCACGGGGCTCGAACCCGGACCTTCTTGCTGTGAGGCGACAGTGCTAACCACTACACCACCGTGCCGCCAAGCCTAAAGGTAAAACAACAAAAAGATACTTTGAAAAGAAGCAAAAGTTTGGGTTCAGGTTTAAAGGCAAACGTATACATGTTACACGGATCTTAGTATACGAGGTATGTCAGAAAAGCAACAGTGTGCTTCTTCGATGTGAGGGGCATCGTACACATAGAGTTCTTGCCACAGATCCAGACGATCAACCAGCATGTCTACAAAGAGATCCTGTGGCATGTGCTTCTTCAGTGCGTGAGAAGAGGCAAGAGTTGTGGCAGGACAACTCGTGGCTGCTTCACCACGACAATGAGCCGGCTCACAACACCCTGAGCGTCTGGCAGTTCCTTGCCGAGAAGAACATCGCTGTGCTGGAGCAACCTCCCTACTTACCCGACCTGGCTCCGTGTGATTTTTTTTTTTCTTTTTTTTCTTTTTTTTTTTTCCTTTTCCCCAAGCTCAAGGGGGTCATCAAGGGGACCCGTTTTCCGGACATGGAAGCCATCAAGAGGGCCGTGACGACGGAGCTGCAGAGAATCCCGGGAGAATTCCCCGGGAGTGCATGGAGGTGTGACGGAAAAGGATGGGAAAGTGCGTTAGACTCAAGGGGGATTATTTCGAAGGGGAAAACTTGTAGTTTGGATTTGACAAATTTTTTGTGACCCCAGTCCTGTTTCTTTTCTGACACACCTCGTATATGTTGGTCTATAGATTACGCAGTATCTGAGTCGGACAAATCGGTGGCCCAGGAACCTGGGACTAGAAGATTGTGTCAAACCCATTAGTTTTTTTTTTTAATTCTTAGACGCCTGACAGTCAGGTCGGTTCAGTAGGTAGTGGTTTTGTTTTCTTTTCTTCTCTTGTTTCACAACCATCATACTTTCCTTTCCACCCTAAAAGCAAAACAAGTTTTTATTTGTTATGTATATTTAACGAATGAGCATCACAGTGGTGCACGCACATTAAAAGTGTAACTATAACACCCGCTATTCGATTGGAGTCCCGCTGCCTGCTGCACCACACACATTGGCTTTTACTATTCAGTTTGATCATCATGCACTGCTGATGGGCGATCATTTCTGAATCAGGAGCGCGCAGGTACCGTATGTGGAAACACTGACGAAACCAAGCAAAATAAAGTGCAGTGTCTAATTAATCTGTTAGCATAACATGTAAAATGTTCATTTTACAAAAATCTAATGTATTCTTAAACATACAGGACACTTTTTTCGATGGAATAAAAACGTATTCTGTTCCCTTCTAGCGGGTTTCATTCATCTGGTTTGACAGCATGCAATATCAGGGTTTCCTTTGGGTACTGAAAAATATTCTCCACTTTTTCATCTCATCTCATCTCATTATCTCTAGCCACTTTATCCTGTTCTACAGGGTCGCAGGCAAGCTGGAGCCTATCCCAGCTGACTACGGGCGAAAGGCGGGGTACACCCTGGACAAGTCGCCAGGTCATCACAGGGCTGACACATAGACACAGACAACCATTCACACTCACATTCACACCTATGGTCAATTTAGAGTCACCAGTTAACCTAACCTGCATGTCTTTGGACTGTGGGGGAAACCGGAGCACCCGGAGGAAACCCACGCGGACACGGGGAGAACATGCAAACTCCACACAGAAAGGCCCTTGCCGGCCACGGGGCTCGAACCCGGACCTTCTTGCTGTGAGGCGACAGCGCTAACCACTACACCACCGTGCCGCCCCTCTCCACTTTTTTTCCTTGAAAAATAAAGTCCAATAAGTATTCTTCACTTTTTCTTTGTCTGTATTGTTTCTTAGTTACCGACTTATCAAAGTGGACTTAATACAGGTTTATTCCAACCAAACTGGCACAATTCAAATAGAGCTATTTGTACAGATAAAATTTAGGCTCCACTCCAGTCTCTAATCAGAAAGACCTGATTTTGGGCTTCCTGTGCACCATCAAGCTAAAATAAACCTCTTTAGTTTGAGCTTACTGAAGGTTATTTTAGCAGGGAATTATTCAAAAGAGGTATTTAGCCTTTACTTCAACACAAAACTTGATTTACAATTGAACAGAGTCGAGAAGAGTCTTGGAACAACCAACAGTGACGGAATCCGATTTTCCTGTCGATTTACGAACCGAACACAGAACAACACAGCGTTTTTCATCAAACTGTTAGCAGCTAAAAGACCCGGGGCTCAGTCAGGTTTTCCTGGGGCTTGTATTTTTTAAGGGAGACTGGCATCAATAGGTTGGGGAGGTTATATCTAACTTTACAAGATATTATCACCCACACACATTTAA
Organism: Neoarius graeffei; assembly: GCF_027579695.1. Classification (NCBI taxonomy): domain Eukaryota; kingdom Metazoa; phylum Chordata; class Actinopteri; order Siluriformes; family Ariidae; genus Neoarius; species Neoarius graeffei. Next base: position 42,218,951 of record NC_083594.1, read on the forward strand.
AGGTTATGAGATCTTTATTAACGATTTTTGCACTGCTCTTTTTAAATGTATGGAGTTCACTTCAGTTTCTGTCTCCTCATTATTAAGTTATTATCAACACCCATAATGTCTCAGGAAACTGAGGCATGTGTCAATTGACTTAAATATCACTTGTAAAATTAATCATCAGTTTAATAAAAATATCATTTCTTACTCACATATCTCTCCTTTCGAACCACAAAGACACCAATTCTAAGCTAAATTATATTACAACATTCAAAATCCCAGATGACATCCAAGTCTTGGATTAATCTCTTACTTTTTTTGAGAGTGAAAATACCCCAGGGCTATAACCCGAGTGATGGGGCCTAACGACGCCACAATGTTAGCCGCAGGGACTCAACATGCGACGCCGCCTGAAACATAGAGCCCTTCGGTCGCTTGCCAGCTGACAGCACTTTCACTTTGGCTTTATTTATTTATTTTATTTTTTTATTTTTAAAACCGTATTACTGACACTGTCCGGTGTGCTCGGGGAGAGTCAGGGCTCTGAGTGTGCCTCACCTGTGGCTGTTTCAGCCCTTAAATCATCTTCAGTGCTTGAAGAAGCCCAAAAAAACTTCCTCAGTTTACAACCCCGATTCCAAAAAAGTTGAGACAAAGTACAAATTGTAAATCAAAACGGAATGCAATAATTTACAAATCTCAAAAACTGATATTGTATTCACAATGGAACATAGACAACATATCAAATGTCGAAAGTGAGACATTTTGAAATTTCATGCCAAATATTGGCTCATTTGAAATTTCATGACAGCAACACATCTCAAAAAAGTTGGGACAGGGGCAATAAGGCCCTGTCCACATGGCAACGGATTCAGGTGACTCCGATACAATTGCTTATCGTTTAGGCCTGGCGTCCACACGGCACCGGCGTTTTGGGTGCCCAAAACGCAATCTTTTTGAGAACGGGTTCCAGAGTGGAAAGATCTGGCAACGTTGCCGTTGCGAAGTCGTCTGGATGAGTAGAACGGATTTGTTTATGATGACGTCACATCCACATGACTGTCAGTGCTTCACGCCGGGTAGAAGTGTAACGAACTCGATGCGAGTTGTCAACAAATCCTATAACTTGGTTCATGAAACGCGCTTACAAAATATTTTCACTGTGAATATTTATTGTGTAATGGTGCAAAGTGAGAGAGAGAGAGAGAGAGAGAGAGAGAGAGAGAGAGAGACTCTGCCCTTAGGGCAGAGTCAATCCCGCCAGCAAAAATAGGGAAAAAAAGGAGCGATCTCACCTCTTCAGATGTTGGTTTAAATCCTACAATACATTCCTCAAAAAGGGCGTAGAAGAGCAAATTAATCCATCAACGTGTAGCATTCAATTTATTCCGGACCATTAAAGACGCCGCCTTCTGCGTAGAATCATACGTCATCCTCGCCGCCATATTGGATAGGTCAAAGCGGAGAATAAAGATTAGCTGCGTTTAACTGTACCAACAGGTTTACCGTCCAAACGAGATCACATGGGATTACCTTTCACAGGTGAGAAACAACAAGTTAATCCATCAACGTGTAGCATTCAATTTATTCCGGACCATTAAAGACGCTGCCTTCCGCGTAGAATCATACGTCATCCTCGCCGCCATATTGGATAGGTCAAAGCGGAGAATAAAGATTAGCTGCGTTTAACTGTACCAACAGGTTTGCCGTCCAAATGAGATCACATGGGATTACCTTTCACAGGTGAGACTGGAAAAATACTTTTCATTGTATTTGGTCATTAAAATGTAATTTTACGAACAGATTTTCCTGACTTTGTGGCTAATATAAAGTCTCGCGCATAATAGTTTATGCGCATGCGTCCTTACTTCTTCTATTGTTCTGGTGTCTCCGAAGGGACCGTCTTACAGCGCCCCTAGAGGTGTGGCATGTGTATTGCATCGTTTTCAGCAAGCGTTGCGTTGCCATATGGACCTGATATTTTACTGATTGTTGCCCATTTGTTGCCCATATATTTTTAAATAACATCTCGTTGCCGTTGTTGTGTGGATGTAGCCTAAGAGGCTGGAAAAGTTGAAGGTACAAAAAAGGAACAGCTGGAGGACCAAATTGCAACTCATTAGGTCAATTGGCAATAGGTCATTAACATGACTGGGTATAAAAAGAGCATCTTGGAGTGGCAGCGGCTCTCAGAAGTAAAGATGGGAAGAGGATCACCAATCCCCCTAATTCTGCGCCGACAAATAGTGGAGCAATATCAGAAAGGAGTTTGACAGTGTAAAATTGCAAAGAGTTTGAACATATCATCATCTACAGTGCATAATATCATCAAAGGATTCAGAGAATCTGGAAGAATCTCTGTGCGTAAGGGTCAAGGCCGGAAAACCATACTGGGTGCCCGTGATCTTCGGGCCCTTAGACGGCACTGCATCACATACAGGCATGCTTCTGTATTGGAAATCACAAAATGGGCTCAGGAATATTTCCAGAGAACATTATCTGTGAACACAATTCACCGTGCCATCCGCCGTTGCCAGCTAAAACTCTATATTTCAAAGAAGAAGCCATATCTAAACATGATCCAGAAGCGCAGACGTCTTCTCTGGGCCAAGGCTCATTTAAAATGGACTGCGGCAAAGTGGAAAACTGTTCTGTGGTCAGACGAATCAAAATTTGAAGTTCTTTATGGAAATCAGGGACGCCATGTCATTCGGACTAAAGAGGAGAAGGACGACCCGTTGTTATCAGCACTCAGTTCAGAAGCCTGCATCTCTGATGGTATGGGGTTGCATTAGTGCGTGTGGCATGGGCAGCTTACACATCTGGAAAGACACCAATGCTGAAAGGTATATCCAGGTTCTAGAGCAACATATGCTCCCATCCAGACGACGTCTCTTTCAGGGAAGACCTTGCATTTTCCAACAGGACAATGCCAAACCCCATACTGCATCAATTACAGCATCATGGCTGCGTAGAAGAAGGGTCCGGGTACTGAACTGGCCAGCCTGCAGTCCAGATCTTTCACCCATAGAAAACATTTGGCGTATCATAAAACGGAAGATACGACAAAAAAGACCAAAAACAGTTGAGCAACTAGAATCCTACATTAGACAAGAATGGGTTAACGTTCCTATCCCTAAACTTGAGCAACTTGTCTCCTCAGTCCCCAGACGTTTACAGACTGTTGTAAAGAGAAAAGGGGATGTCTCACAGTGGTAAACATGGCCTTGTCCCAACTTTTTTGAGATGTGTTGTTGTCATGAAATTTAAAATCACCTAATTTTTCTCTTTAAATGATACATTTTCTCAGTTTAAACATTTGATATGTCATCTATGTTCTATTGTGAATAAAATATGGAATTTTGAAACTTCCACATCATTGCATTCTGTTTTTATTTACAATTTGTACTTTGTCCCAACTTTTTTGGAATCGGGGTGGTAGATTGCACCATTGTTTGGTTCACGCAGAGATAATTACGCCACCACACCAGGCCGATTAAGATGCACCGCGATTGGTCAAAAGCTTGGCGCTCAATTGGTCATTATGTGTAGTCGATTTTTACTGGGCACAACCATGTGCTCAATGTTTACACTCTGGCTTCCTGCCGTTTCTTCATTGGGGTTGGATTTCAGCAAATGGAAGGATTTGTGGAGCGATTTCTCCAAGCGCCACCAGGAACCCTGCAATATTGTTAGCATATCGCTTTTCCTACGTGTATTACGTCACTCGACCCAATGGAGAATGAGCATTTAATATGGTTTACGATATTGCATGGTTGTCAAGACAACATGTCACATGTCGGAGACATAAAACTTTCGCGCTAGCGAGCAACTGTGACAATTTGTAAACAAACAAACATGGCCTCCAAGTTTGCTTCGTTAAATACGGAAGATTTTGAGGGAATTTTGAAAGAGAAATACAACCCCGATTCCAAAAAAGTTGGGACAAAGTACAAATTGTAAATAAAAACGGAATGCAATGATGTGGAAGTTTCAAAATTCCATATTTTATTCAGAATAGAACATAGATGACATATCAAATGTTTAAACTGAGAAAATGTATCATTTAAAGAGAAAAATTAGGTGATTTTAAATTTCATGACAACGCATCTCAAAAAAGTTGGGACAAGGCCATATTTACCACTGTGAGACATCCCCTTTTCTCTTTACAGCAGTCTGTAAACGTCTGGGGACTGAGGAGACAAGTTGCTCAAGTTTAGGGATAGGAATGTTAACCCATTCTTGTCTAATGTAGGATTCTAGTTGCTCAACTGTCTTAGGTCTTTTTTGTCGTATCTTCCGTTTTATGATGCGCCAAATGTTTTCTATGGGTGAAAGATCTGGACTGCAGGCTGGCCAGTTCAGTACCCGGACCCTTCTTCTACGCAGCCATGATGCTGTAATTGATGCAGTATGGGGTTTGGCATTGTCATGTTGGAAAATGCAAGGTCTTCCCTGAAAGAGACGTCGTCTGGATGGGAGCATATGTTGCTCTAGAACCTGGATATACCTTTCAGCATTGATGGTGTCTTTCCAGATGTGTAAGCTGCCCATGCCACACGCACTAATGCAACCCCATACCATCAGAGATGCAGGCTTCTGAACTGAGCGCTGATAACAACTTGGGTCGTCCATCTCCTCTTTAGTCCGAATGACACGGCGTCCCTGATTTCCATAAAGAACTTAAAATTTTGATTCGTCTGACCACAGAACAGTTTTCCACTTTGCCGCAGTCCATTTTAAATGAGCCTTGGCCCAGAGAAGACGTCTGCGCTTCTGGATCATGTTTAGATACGGCTTCTTCTTTGAACTATAGAGTTTTAGCTGGCGACGGCGGATGGCACGGTGAATTGTGTTCACAGATAATGTTCTCTGGAAATATTCCTGAGCCCATTTTGTGATTTCCAATACAGAAGCATGCCTGTATGTGATGCAGTGCCGTCTAAGGGCCCGAAGATCACGGGCACCCAGTATGGTTTTCCGGCCTTGACCCTTACGCACAGAGATTCTTCCAGATTCTCTGGAACTTTTGATGATATTATGCACTGTAGATGATGATATGTTCAAACTCTTTGCAATTTCACACTGTCGAACTCCTTTCTGATATTGCTCCACTATTTGTCGGAGCAGAATTAGGGGGATTGGTGATCCTCTTCCCATCTTTACTTCTGAGAGCCGCTGCCACTCCAAGATGCTCTTTTTATACCCAGTCATGTTAATGACCTATTGCCAATTGACCTAATGAGTTGCAATTTGGTCCTCCAGCTGTTCCTTTTTTGTACCTTTAACTTTTCCAGCCTCTTATTGCCCCTGTCCCAACTTTTTTGAGATGTGTTGCTGTCATGAAATTTCAAATGAGCCAATATTTGGCATGAAATTTCAAAATGTCTCACTTTCGACATTTGATATGTTGTCTATGTTCTATTGTGAATACAATGTCAGTTTTTGAGATTTCTAAATTATTGCATTCCATTTTTATTTACAATTTGTACTTTGTCCCAACTTTTTTGGAATCGGGGTTGTACGAGTTGAACACCCAAAAGGAATGCGTACATATAATAATAATAATAATAATAACTCGTCTTTGATTCGTTCAATATCATGCTAGCTGAATGGAATATATCTGATACAGCACCAAAAAAAAGCCAGCTGATATTATTTAAATATTGTTTGCACATTACTGTCATTCAACACAATCGTAAAAAAAAAAGTGATATTTTTGGCAGTAGGCTAATCAGTAGGTACGATCAGTGGAATTTGAGTCTGAGTACTAGTTCTTCTTTTCTCTCAAAAGCATTGTGGCTGATAATCACAGCAGGGGGTCCTAGTTGTGTGTTCTTGTGTACGACAGGCAGGGCGTGACAGTGTTGGCCAGTGTTAAGGGAAACTATAAATGACTACATCTGCTTGTGTGTATACGTTTAAAACGCATATCTGGTGTAGGATCATGCACCAGGACGTAGATTGATTTTTTTTTCTTTGTTTTCCTGAGGTGCCGGTGAGTTTCTGAGATCGATGCCTTCACAGATTCATCTCTCTCAGGTTTCTCTGAAGCACGAAATTGGATTCATTACCTTCAAAACGTGGCGGCGTTCGGTTTCTTAAGATGATAATGAACGAGTTGTGTATTTTGACAGACTTTTTCAAAAGTATACGAACCTAGTTTACAACAGACTTGCACAATACAAGTCCCATGTCGCTAATATATCTGACACAGTCTTTGCGATGAAGCCATGTTCGCCGAATTTCATGGACGTTCCTTTTTATAGCGCTCAAATGGCAGTAAGATTAGGGGGTGTATAAATTATAACCCATTCATTGCGGACAGATATGGCGCAAATGACTGTGTGATCCCCTGCCAGGTCGTGTTGTGTGAAAGCGGAGTGTTTGTCAGCGCCATATTCTGACACACCGTACAATCACACAGAGCATGCCTTTAATTAGCAGCAGGACGCGCGGCACTCAGTCATACCAATGATACCCGAGCTTTGTTTTCGCTGAGCCGTTAGAAATTCCTGCTCTAATGCGGAACATGTGTCTGCTTTGTTTGTGGCCGTGGGGGTTCGAGAAGAGATTGAAGTTTTGGGGAGGGGCGCTCCAGATTTAGGCCTTATCAAATTTCTTTGACTGAATCCCCCGTATAGAGGCATACGCACTTGCATACATGTGTGCTGATGAGGAAATGACCCCATAAAAGAAAGCAAATCCTGTAATTAAATACTTAGCTGTGATCAAAATAGACCTGGCACTGTTTTTTTTTTTTTAAACAACACTTGTGGTTTATAACGGGGATAAAGCAAAAAAGGAATCGGAGGAAACGTGAAGTTTCTCCTCATTGTTCAATAAATGATGACGCAGCAAGGATAAGCATTTATTGAAAGAATTTATTGGGCGGCATGGTGGTGTAGTGGTTAGCATGGTCGCCTCACAGCAAGAAGGTTCCGGGTTCAAACCCAGCGGCCGGCGAAGGCCTTTCTGTGTGGAGTTTGCATGTTCTCCCCGTGTCTGCATGGGCTTCCTCTGGGTGCGCCGGTTTCCCCCACAGTCCAAAGACATGCAGTTAGGTTGACGTGGGGTGGCCTTGGGCTGAGGTGCCCTTGAGCAAGGTACCTGACCCCTGACTGCTCCCCGGGCGCTCTGGTGTGGCTGCCCACTGCTCTGGGTGTGTGTGCGTGTGTTCACTGCTTTAGATAGGTTAAATGCAGAGTTGAAGTGTGCATGTGACAAATAAAGGTTTCTTCTTCTAAGCCAGTGGAAATGATGTAAATGGAGGTCGTTAGATTGACGGAGCTGGCAGTTATGTCATCTCTGTACCCTTTGGCACATTGCATGAGGGGATGCAATGTGCCAAAGATTCTTCTCCAGGGAGTAGTTGACAGCAAGGACATTCCATTCACGTTTCAAATAAGAAAACCCCATGACCACCCCACCGTCCTGAGTTCATCCCGCCCAATGGCATCTTCCATTGCTTGGCGTGAATTCCAGTTTTCAGCTGCTGTGGTTATACAGCTGACTGGTGCCACAATTACACAACTGACACTTTTACTGACTATTCCAGTTGCGCGTGTCTTCACTCTGGATGACTTCTTTCTCCAACGCAAATCAATAATGAGATGGGCATCACAATGGTTCAGCCTTCAATTAGCTGTTTAAATGGTTGTCCAAAAGGTCATGCTTGAGACACACAGTACTGTGCAAAGTCTGAGGCACCCAATTTGTTTTCATACAAACTTTTTTATTTTATGACTTCTACATTATCCAGTCAGTACAAAAACATTTTAGAGTTCAAAATGTTCGTTTTCCAGCACAACTCACTGGATATGAGCAGTCGTGCATGCTGATTGGCTACTCGACTATTAGGATATCAGCTCATATATGATGAGTAGAGAAAAACAAAATGGCGGAGCATTTTGCTGAACCAACCAAGGACAAAAAAAACTCTCCTCGAAAACGAAACCTCAAAAAAAAAAGCAACAAAATATGGAATAAGGGCGGCACGGTGGTGTCGTGGTTAGCGCTGTCGCCTCACAGCAAGAAGGTCCGGGTTCGAGCCCCGTGGCCGGCGAGGGCCTTTCTGTGTGGAGTTTGCATGTTCTCCCTGTGTCCGCGTGGGTTTCCTCCGGGTGCTCCGGTTTCCCCCACAGTCCAAAGACATGCAGGTTAGGTTAACTGGTGACTCTAAATTGACCGTAGGTGTGAATGTGAGTGTGAATGGTTGTCTGTGTCTATGCTCATGTTTACATTAGACCGTATCAGCGGATCATCAGATTAACGTTTTTAAAACGATTAGTGTGCACACAGCAACGCCAATACACGATTTGCGTGCACACAGCAACGCCAATACACGGATACGCTCAGCTCCGCAGGCATCCTGTGCTCCAAATCACTCCGCCCTGAACAGCGAGTGCCCTCTGGAGGGTGCGCACTCCGGCCTTGTGCAGCTCACAGAGCACGTGAGTGAAGTGCACAAGCAGTGATTCGGGACTGAGCCGCTGTGTGTGAGATCCCAGCGCATATCACTTACCACTTGCAAGTGGAAGGATGGCAAGCCTAAAGACAATCATAACTACACAATGGGCAGTATTTGCATCAGTATTTGCAGTATTTTCATACTTTTATACTCTTTAATGAAAGGTGATACAAGGCGGAAGTCCGCGCCGTTTTTCAGCAGTCGCGTCACATGACCAACGCCAGCGAATCAGGAAGGTGGATGTCACAGTGACGTTGTCCAATGACGATGCCAGCTAGAGCTCAGCACAGCGTATTCGCGTATTCTCAATGTTTACACAGCACCGGACCTGACACGATCTGGATTGAATACGTGGACGCTGGCGGATTCCCGTTTCCCGGCGTTTCCAGATGGTTTAATGTAAACGGACAGTGCATCCGCGAAGAAAACGAGACAGATACGGTCTAATGTAAACTTGGCCTATGTGTCAGCCCTGTGATGACCTGGCGACTTGTCCAGGGTGTACCCCGCCTTTCGCCCGTAGTCAGCTGGGATAGGCTCCAGCTTGCCTGCGACCCTGTAGAACAGGATAAAGTGGCTACAGATAATGAGATGAGATGAGATGAGATGAGATGAGATGAGACTTTGAAAAAAAATGCTCCGTTTCTCAAAATCCAGTAAATGTGGATAGAATAAAACAGTTATTTCACTCAATCTCGCGGTACATGGTTTATACCCAACTCAGCGCTATCAGCTCATGTACGACTCGATTTCATGGAATAACTGTTAAATATTACAGGAAAGAAATGTTTGTATCTGAGCAGCATATTACATAAGAGACTACGTTTCAGATGAAAAAAGAAAACATAATGAAGGCTGCTGGGTTTTGGTGCAAAATGAAGAAGCGAGTGTGAGAGTCAAAGTGTCCAGAAGAACCGTGGCTGGTTCTGGAAGATGCTCAGTAAAACCTACAGCTCATTTCCGCATAAAACTGCACTCAATATACCAGAGACTACCTTTTTTTTTTTTTTTAAAGCAAAGGGTCATCTCACACCAAATATTGAATTTGTTTCATTTATTATGGCTTACTGATTACTGTTGATAGTATTTTTTTTAATGTTGAAACATTTAATTTCATTACTTTTTGGCCATTTTTGATCCACAGCATTTCTTTACATGTGCCTCAGACTTTTGCACAGAACTGTATTACTCAGTATAAACTGACTTTTTTTTTTTTTTAAGTTGTTCTTGGCTTTTAAGAAAGCATTGAGCTAGAAGGAGAAGAAAACTATTTTGTCGTGCACGCTCGAGCGCAAGCAAAAACAGTTTGGGCAAATGATTCTGGAGCAGGACCTGTATGCAAGTCATTATCCGAAGCTGAGGCTGAAAGGGCATTGGCTCAAGCATATTTCCTGTTTCCTACCACCAGGCTGTCTGCACTTTCTCAGCCACCTGAACAAATTCTGCCATAAGTACTAAAAAGCAATAAATGGCTAGTCTTGAAACGAATGGCAAAACAACAAAGGCAGTGATAGAAAATATTCAGTCTATGTATGAAATACTGGATTCCTAAACAGCGTAAAGCACACACACTCCGTAATTTGATATGCACAAATCTTTTATGTGCAAATCTTCGATCAATATCAGAGTTTAGCTCATCTCATCTCATTATCTCTAGCCGCTTTATCCTGTTCTACAGGGTTGCAGGCAAGCTGGAGCCTATCCCAGCTGACTACGGGCGAAAGGCGGGGTACACCCTGGACAAGTCGCCAGGTCATCACAGGGCTGACACATAGACACAGACAACCATTCACACTCACATTCACACCTACGGTCAATTTAGAGTCACCAGTTAACCTAACCTGCATGTCTTTGGACTGTGGGGGAAACCGGAGCACCCGGAGGAAACCCACGCGGACACGGGGAGAACATGCAAACTCCGCACAGAAAGGCCCTCGCCGGCCACGGGGCTCGAACCCGGACCTTCTTGCTGTGAGGCGACAGCGCTAACCACTACACCACCGTGCCGCCCAGAGTTTAGCTGTTATCTGATATTTCAAGTGGCATGCAAACTGCATACTATGATATAATCAGGTTTTAGGGTAGCATTGCTACCTCACAACTCCAGGGCCCCTGGTTGGAGCCTGAGTTTGGGTTACTGTCTGTTTGGTCTGGGGTCTCTGGTTTCCTCCTATTGACTACTTTCACATACCCATAATGCTTTGCGTCTTGGGGGGGAGGGGGGTAGCCAGGCGCTATATTTGTTTACTAAGTCAGATAACCTTAGTCATTTCTTTGAATTCGCATTGGGAAAAAACAACTTTTCCTGATTTCAAGTTTTCTAACATACATAAAGAGGCTAAGCGTCGAAAAGTGTGGGTTGGACAGACTTCGCCGTCAAAATTTTTCACCGACAGGCAACACGCGAGTGTGTTCTGCACACTTCAGTGGTGGAGTAAAGTCTGATGATCCAAGTCACGAAGCCTACAACCCGTCTGTCTTTGTGTTTAGTCATAAAAAGTGCAAAAACTGAAAAACAAGGGTAAGTCAAAGAATTCAAAAGGACAACTTTATTGAAGGATCAATTCCCAAAACAAAGTGCAAACGATGCAGTGTCAGGAAGCTTACGGTACATGTACTTCGCCTTTTACCGTTTATGTTGGTAGATTGAATGTAGTATTTGACCCTGTAGCCCTAACAGCTTCCTCTAACAGCCCAAAGATTGTCGTAATCTGGTAGCTCAAATCAGAGGGAAGGAAATCAAAATCAACTTAAAGAGAAATTTGACAATTCGTTGTGTTTTACAGTACTTACTTGACTGAGTGAATTCCCTGCTTGTGTTCCCATACACTAAGCGTTTTGTATTTTCTTACGGCTTTCTCGTCATAACCAGCACCCAGCAAAAACGATTTCACTGTGGCTTCTATGATCAGTGTCGATCTTTTGAAGATCCTCTGCCAAGCTTTTAACTTGTGCAGGTAAGTAATTGTTAGAACACCCGTGTTGACGGACGAAGAAGGCTGCTGACTCATTGTCACCCAAAGTAGAGGTGTTCAGAGCGTTCAGTACGATATTTACAAGCGCTTTTTTTACAGATTGATTTCTCAAAGTCCACAGAAAAGGCTTTGCGGATTTCTTTATGCTTTGGTTTTGTTAGTTTTGACACTTTTTTGAAGGTTTTAGCGAGATTTAAATTCAAAAGATTACTGTCAGTGTACAACGCCATGTTTTAGTTTGTTTATATTTTGGTTACCCCACAAGGCACAAAGCATTATGGGTAACGTGAAAGTAGTCAATTTCTCAAAACTTCCCAATAGGTTGATTGGTTAATTGCCCCTGGGTGTGAATGAGCATGTATGTGCATGGTGTTCTTCCATGGACTGGGATCCTGTTCAACATTGTTCCTGAGATCCACCATACCCCTGACCAGGATATTGTAGTGACTGAAAATGATCAAGAAAGAGTAAACTTTTGAAACACTAACTGGGTCGTACCGGACAGACCATGGCAACCAGCAGGACTTCTAGTAACCAACAAATATGTCATGTAAGGCATGTAAAAATGCCTGCCATTGTGAATGCAGAGTTATAACTTGATAGTCATTCTAATTCAGTACATCTTCCCTTTCATATTTAGACATCACAGTGCTAACCGTGCTCTTCCTCATTCTACCTGGCAGGTCATGAAGACGTACCACATGTACAACGCGGATAGCCTCAACGCTGAGAGCAAGCTGAAGGAGGCAGAGAAGCAGGAAGAGAAGCAGATGGGACGCGGGGCACGCCAAGAGGAGCGCCAAACTCCACGCTCTCCTGACACACTCACCAGTGTCAAGCTCGATGACAAGCCTGTTCGTCGGAGCTCTGTGAAAAAGATCGAGAAGATGAAGGAGAAGGTGAGGACTGAAGAGAAGAGCTGAAATGAAGCCAGTCGTGGAGAGTGGAGAGTAAGAGGGTGATGGTGACGGATGTATTTTGGAGCTTGGTGGCCACTTGAAATGAAAGAACTTGAGAATATCGAGAAAAGGTTTGTGTAGGTGGTAAAAGGGTGAGCAGATGGAGATGAAGACATTGTTTGAATGGTAAGAAGAGAATGCAGAAGAGAGTTGGAAACAGAGGGAGATGGATGACGTGGTGAGTGGTATGACGGTTTGCACGATTTCGCAGATGGTTCTGGATCAGGACCTACATTCATAAGGCATGTTGATCTTATTCTTGTTTATGATCTCATTCATAAGGAATAAATTGTTCATCTGAGATCAAGTTTGTTCTCATTTCTGTCTAACGTTGCAGACACTGATGGTGAAAAAGCGTGTTTTACTTGTGGATACTTTAACATTTTCCAGGTTCTCCGATAACCTCAGATGCCTTGCCCGCAACTTAAAGAGCACCTCAACTTTTATACACATCTCTGGCCACAAGCTTCAGGATCATGACATTCTGAGTTTGTTTGGCGACCTTCATATGTAAACAACCTTTTGATATCCAAAATACAGTAGGCTTTCCTTTCACAGCAAGGTATAGTCGCTGGAGTCAAACCTTTCAAGAAGTTCTTCAGGTTTTGTTTTAAAATACCTAGTGGTGAGAAATCAGTCATCTTTTTGTAGTAGGGGTGCGTCTATACCTTTTTTTTAGTTATTATTCAGACTGAGTAAGAGATTTAGTACTCATTACGTGTGTCAGTGCTCAGTTCTTGCAGACGTGAAGTGCTGTCTTGTGCAACAGTTTTGTGTAATACACACCGAGAACGTACACAAAGTTTACATCACATCGGATGCATTGGCATGGGACCTAGGGTTTTATACAAGTACGAGTTTGGTATCACACAAATGCCACTATCATCATGGAAGCATCCCTATTTTATGTAAGACAAACAGCATCTTCCTGTGAATATATATGATTCTGACGAAATGTATCCGACTGTAGTGAAAGTTTAGAAGTCTGGCTTGCAGACGAGGTAATCTGAGTCTCTGACACCATCTACCATGTTCCTATGGTCAGGGTATAAGCTTTAGAGCTTTGCTTGAAATTCAGGTGTAAATATGACTCATTCCAGACTATAAGACCAGCGATGTTGGATGGTTTGGAGACAGTGGCACTGATGAAAAGATAGGAGGCTGAACTGGAGGTAGCAGAGCTGAAGATGTTGAGATTTTCTTTGGAAGTCAGAAAGTTGGACAGGATTTGAAACGAGTATATTAGAGGGACAGGACGGCTTGGAGACAAAGTGAGAGAGGCGAGATCGAGGTGGTTTGGCCACGTACAGAGGAAAAGAATGCTGGAGATGGAGTTGCCAGGTAGAAGGAAATGAGGAAGACCAAAAGATGAGATGTATGGATGTGGTGAAGGAGGACATGAGGACGGTTGGTGCGACAGAAAAAAAGATACGGAGGGCAGGAGGAGATGGAGGGACATTATCGGTTGCGGCGATCACGAACGGGAACAGCCGAAAGAAGAAGACAACTCCGTTATTGGTCACTGAAGTGGGGTACTGGGATGAAGATAACATGGTTTGGTGGTGATGATGAAATGGCCAGCAATCTACGTTTGTTAGACTATAGATCCAATACCATTTCCAAATTGTTATGAAGGAGATCACAGTTGTCCAGAAGAGTTCCTCTGTCTGAAATGGATCAAGACCATTTTTGTGTCCGTAACTTCAGGCTGTAGGGTTAGAAAAGGACAGAGTACCAAAGGATTCGAGTTTGTGGTGGCAGCTTGAACATTTCTATGTCAACTTGCAGCCATGAACCATTTGGAGACACCTGATCCATGTTGCTATTTACTGGCGAGAGTGATTTAATGGCCCTTGTTCAATGTTCTCTTTCTCTCCTTTCCTCATACTCCTCATTTTCCATCTCCTTTTCAGCGCCAAGCCAAATACACTGAGAACAAGCTGAAAGCCATCAAGGCAAGGAACGAGTACCTGCTGGCTCTGGAGGCGACCAACTGCTGCGTGTTCAAGTACTACATTCATGACCTCTCCGACCTCATTAACGTAAGTCCTCCTGTGCCTCATCACTATTGATTCCTTTGCTTTTAGTCTGGTGGTGCCAACATAGCCCTTAACATATATTCATTAACATATATACACAACGGTAATGCCCTTTACTTGGCTGACACCCAAATGGCTCCCTATACTCATCTATAGTGCAGAGGGTATAAAAACCTTTCCGGTCATGTCATATGTAGTTCATGTAACCTGGAGCCATTTTAAATGTAGCCTTTATATTTGCATATCGGCATGTAAGCTTTTCTGATGTAGCATTCAAAATGGATACCTATTGTAAGCAACTTTCCATCCAGTCCACTTCACTTCAAACAGATGGACATGTACAGTGTCTTGCAAAAGTATTCATCCCCCTTGGTGTTTGTCCTGTTTTGTCGCATTACAAGCTAGAATTAAAATGGATTTTGGAGGGTTAGCACCATTTGATTCACACACCATGCCTACCACTTTAAAGGTGAAAATTGTTGTTTTATTGTGACACAAACAATAATTAAGATGAAAAAGCAGAAATCTGGAGTGTGCATAGGTATTCACCCCCCAAAGTCAATACTTTATAGAGCCACCTTTTGCTGCAATTACAGCTGCAAGTCTCTTGGGGTATGTCTTTATGAGCTTAGCACATCTAGCCACTGGGATTTTTGCCCATTCCTCAAGGCAAAACTGCTCCAACTCCTTCAAGTTAGATGGGTTGCGTTGGTGTACAGCAATCTTCAAGTTATGCCACAGATTCTCAATTGGATTGAGGTCTGGGCTTTGATTAGGCCATTCCAAGACATTTAAATCTTTCCCTTTAAACCACTCCAGTGTAGCTTTAGCAGTATGTTTTAGTCCTGACCAGCTTTCCTGTCCCTGCAGATGGAAAACATGCCCACAGCATGATGCTGCCACCACCATGCTTCACTGTTCTCAGGGTGTTGGTTTGCGCCACACATGGCATTTCCCATGATGCCCAAAAAGATAAATTTTAGTCTCATTTGACCAGAGAATCTTCTTCCATGTCTTTGGGGAGTCTGCCACATGCTGTTGGACAAACTCCAAACGTGTTTTCTTCAGCAGTGACTTTTTTTCTGGCCACTCTTCCATAAAGCCCCGCTCTGTGGAGTGTACGGCTTAAAGTGGTCCTATGGACAGATGCTCCCATCTCCGCTGTGGATCTTTGCAGCTCCTTCAGTGTTATCTTTGGTGTCTTTGTTGCATCTCTGATTAATGCCCTCCTTGCCCGGTCTGTGAGTTTTGGTGGGCGGCCTTCTCTTGTCAGGTTTGTAGTGGTGCCATATTCTCTCCATTGTGCTATAATGGATTTAATGGTTCTCCCTGGGATATTCAAAGTTTGGGATATTTTTTTATAACCCAACCCTGATCTACACTTCTCCACAACTTTGTGTCTGACCTGTTTGGAGGCTCCTTGGTTTTCATGTTTCTTGATTAGTCATGTTGCAGAGTCAGGGTCCTTCCAGAACAGGTTGATTTATACAAACATCATGTGACAGATCATGTGACACTTTGATTGCACACAGGTGGATCTTAATCAACTAATTATGTGACTTATGAAGTGAATTGGTTGGACCAGCTCTTATTTAGGGGTTTCATACGAAAGGAGGTGAATACCTATGCACACTCCAGATTTCTGTTTTTTTTTTCATCTTAATTATTGTTTGTGTCACAATAAAACAACACGTTTCACCTTTAAAGTGGTAGGCATGTTGTGTAAACCAAATGGTGCTAACCCTCCAAAAATCCATTTTAATTCCATCTTGTAACGCGACAAAACAGGACAAACATCAAGGGGGATGAACACTTTTGGAAGACACTGTATATTTATACTTCACCATTCGCAATCTCTGGTGATGGCAATCAAACAAAAGTTTTCATTGATTTTAACAAAGTTTTCCCAACTTGCTTGCGCTTCTCAGAGTTCACTGAAGATTTGTTTAAAAATGCCCAGAGACATTCATCTGAAGGCGGCACGGTGGTGTAGTGGTTAGCGCTGTCGCCTCACAGCAAGAAGGTCCTGGGTTCGAGCCCCGGGGCCGGCGAGGGCCTTTCTGTGCGGAGTTTGCATGTTCTCCCCGTGTCCGCGTGGGTTTCCTCCGGGTGCTCCGGTTTCCCCCACAGTCCAAAGACATGCAGGTTAGGTTAACTGGTGACTCTAAATTGACCGTAGGTGTGATTGTGAGTGTGAATGGTTGTCTGTGTCTATGTGTCAGCCCTGTGATGACCTGGCGACTTGTCCAGGGTGTACCCCGCCTTTCGCCCGTAGTCAGCTGGGATAGGCTCCAGCTTGCCTGCGACCCTGTAGAAGGATAAAGCGGCTAGAGATAATGTGATGTGTGTGTGAATGTGTGACATTCATCTGATTTAAAGTAGGTGTGTTCATTTCCTGAACACATTTCATTTCATTTCCTGAACACATTTCCAGACATTTCTGCTGTTATTCTTCTATATAGACTTCTCTAGCATAACCATGCTAACAAATCGCAAAGCACCACTGCATCTTTTCTGGTATAATGTATCAGCTTTTATTTCCACAAGCCCCTCTGATATCTCCAGACATTGTACTAGGTTCAAGCACGCCGGGTTTTTCACTCTAGCTTGAGAGCACATAACGCTTTCCTTTTTAACTGCCAGTGAATTTCCTGCGTTCCACTATTGCTTTGTGGAGATACTTGAAATTACATATTTATTCATTAAAATCCATACAAATGGTTTAACTCAATTTTTCCGTGTAATTTAAAGATGCCTGCACATCATAATGCTGTTACGGTGTGTCGGGCTCGTAATATGAGATGTGGATCCTTGAAAGTTCAAGCGGCTTTTGTTCCATTAGAGTAATACAATTGCTTCACTTGGCTAGACCGAAGGCAACCCCACAGACACGCTCTTAGAGAGGGATTACTCCTCCTTCCCTATGATACTTGGATCCTCATAGGGCTCAAGCTCATGATCAGAGCCTGTGAATAGGCCCAGAGTGCAATGAATATGAATGATGGGTTTACACGGCGCGTTCCCTTGGTTTAAGAGACCCGGGCATGCTGGGAAACACATGATTCATACGGAGGTTGATTAAGAGGTGGATGTAATGGGGTTAAGTTCTGCTGAATGAGAAAATAAGTTAAAGCACACCAGGTTGTCACTCTGGAGTTCATGTGCATGTTCTAGGTGTCTTACTCGGATGCCCTTTTTCAAATAAATAATGGATTGCTTCCTACATATAATATGACCATGCAGGAACCAGTGCAATAAAACATTGCTAAATCTCTCCCATCTGAAAACGGCATGTTATTTCAAAGCAGCTAGGCTTTTTCAGCTTCCAAGTTCATAAACGGAAGTAACGCCCTGTATTTCAAATTAATCGGTTTCTGTTTTTCTGCAAGTAAAGTTTCACTTCCTGTTTGAGCTAGAAGACAGTTCGGACTGGATCCCTTTGGGGTTTAAAGCTTTGCATGGTTGATTCCACGACTGTGGTGCCGTTTTAGCTTTTGTAACTGTTACGGATAAAAAGAGAGCGTGCATTAATTTATTGAAATCAAAATTTTAGTTAAATAATTGACTTCCTGTCTATAATTTTGGGAAAGGGGCTGTACTTTTAAAGTGACCTGATCAGTCACTTCAAACATCAGAATGGGAAAAATTGTGATCTCAAAGTGTGACGTTCTTTCACTGTGGCATGGGTGTTGGTTTGAACCAGATGGACTGGTTTGAGTATTTCAGAAACTGCTGTTGTCCTTGGGGCGGCACGGTGGTGTAGTGGTTAGCACTGTGGCCTCACAGCAAGAAGGTTCTGAGTTCAAGCCCAATGGCTGACGGGGGCCTTTCTGTATGGAGTTTGCATGTTCTCCCCGTGTCTGCGTGGGTTTCCTCTGGGTGCTCCAGTTTCCCACACAGTCCAAAGACATGCAGGTTAGTTCTGCATTGGTGGACCATAGGTGTGAATGGTTGTGTGTCTCTATGTGTCAGTCCTGCAATGACCTGGTGACTTGTCCAGGGTGTATCCCACCTCTCGCCCATAGTCAGCTGGGATAGGCTCCAGCTTGCCTGCGACCCTGTAGAACAGGATAAGTGGTTACGGATAATGGATGGATGTATGGATGGATGATCTCCTGGGGTTTTCACACACAACAGTCTCTAGAGTTTACACAGAATGGTGCAAAAAACATTGAGTGAGTGAGCGACAGTTCTGTGTGTGGAAACAAATGCCTCGTTGATAAGTGAGGTCACAGGAAAATGGCCAGATTGGTTTGAATAGCAACTCTTTACAACCGTGGTGAGCAGAAAAGCATCTCAGCATGCAACAGCAGAAGACCACGTTGGGTTCCACTCCTGCTAGCCAAGAACAGGAATCTTAGAATCAAGAACAAGTTCCTATTAAAGTGGCCGGTGTTGTTATATCAGTGGGACACAAATGGCACCAAAATGGCAACACAAAATCTCTACGTCCATATTTCGAAGAACTATAGGACTCTCTCTCTGAATGAATACCTTTTGAACTGTGCACTGTACATTCATAAATATGCAATTATTTCCTGTATATTGTTATTGAATTAAATTATTTTGAGTCAATTGCCTGGCTGAATTTACTTTTTCTCTCATTCAGTGCTGTGACCTGGGCTACCATGCCAGCTTGCACCGGGCTCTGCGTACCTACCTCTCTGCTGAGTTTAACGTGGAGACGTCGAAGCACGGTGGCCTGGAGACGATCGAGAACGCAGCTGAGAACCTCGAGGCCCAGGCTGACAAACAGAGACTAATGGAGACCTACAACAACATCTTCTGCCCTCCCATGCGCTTCGACTTCCAGTCTCATATGGGGGACCAGGTGAGTCTATACGCATGTTGGTTTGCACGGTATAGCTTTTTGTCGGGGGGTTAGAATACGTTGGCATGAAGTTGTGCGTGTGTGTTTGGATCCGTGCTAAGAAGTGCCAGTGCGCGTTTAGCTCAGAACCTTTAGAGCGCTACGAACAACAGTTTTGCGACTTCAAAGCGGGTTGTATGCCTGAACCCCTCTGTTCTAATCATGC
Source organism: Neoarius graeffei (assembly GCF_027579695.1). Lineage (NCBI taxonomy): Eukaryota > Metazoa > Chordata > Actinopteri > Siluriformes > Ariidae > Neoarius > Neoarius graeffei. Next base: position 42,238,415 of record NC_083594.1, read on the forward strand.
TAATTGTTTACCCGTCCTGAAGCAGTAAACAAACAACAGCATGAAGGCATTTTTATATAAACACATCTGCTCGGCATTTATAGATTTCTTTGCTCCTGCCGGCTTTTGATTTGCCAAGTAAATGAGCATAGGTTTTTCTTCCTGTTCTGTCTCTTGGTGCTTGTCCATACACACACAAATGATATGTATGGTGTGTTTATCAGGCTTGTAACAAGTCCTCGTGAGTCCTCGGTGGTTTGTTATGGAAGAAATTGTCGTTCTAGAGTTTTCTACCACTGCCTGTGAACAGCAGTGATAAATCTGGGCAGATGACAGAAGGGTTGTTTTTCCTGCTCTTGATGCAAATAACCAACGGTTTTCTCAGCTGTTTGGAGGCTTTGTAAAGCCTCAGTGCTCCATTTTGTGTGAATGTATGTATGTATGTATGTGTTTGTGTTTGACACTATAAGGATCCTGCAGCTGGTTAGGTCCAGTGCAGTGTATTTGAGCCCAGCTGTGACTGCCTAACCCGTCCCTCTGAGAGACAGGGCCACTACGGCCAGATGTTCCCCATCAGTGAGTGTGTGTGTGTCAGTGTGTGAAACTGGTGAGAGTCATGCTCTCTTTCCACAAGCGTATTTCAGCGCACATTCAAAAACAAGAACCAAACAAACGGGGGCCAGTAGTACTTAGGATTCCAGCTTTAGTTTATTTTCTACTAACTTGAAACTCTGGATTGCATGTAAAAGTGATGGCAACATCAAGGTGCACAGTTGTTAAATTCACCATGGAAAAAGTGCTTGGATTGCACATACAGTATAGCAGCAATGTACAACCCCGATTCCAAAAAAGTTGGGACAAAGTACAAATTGTAAATAAAAACGGAATGCAATAATTTACAAATCTCAAAAACTGATATTGTATTCACAATAGAACGTAGACAACATATCAAATGTCGATTTTGAAATTTCATGCCAAATATTGGCTCATTTGAAATTTCATGACAGCAACACATCTCAAAAAAGTTGGGACAGGGGCAATAAGAGGCTGGAAAAGTTAAAGGTACAAAAAAGGAACAGCTGGAGGACCAAATTGCAACTCATTAGGTCAATTGGCAATAGGTCATTAACATGACTGGGTATAAAAAGAGCATCTTGGCATGGCAGCGGCTCTCAGAAGTAAAGATGGGAAGAGGATCACCAATCCCCCTAATTCTGCACCGACAAATAGTGGAGCAATATCAGAAAGGAGTTCGACAGTGTAAAATTGCAAAGAGTTTGAACATATCATCATCTACAGTGCATAATATCATCAAAAGATTCAGAGAATCTGGAAGAATCTCTGTGCGTAAGGGTCAAGGCCGGAAAACCATACTGGGTGCCCGTGATCTTCGGGCCCTTAGACGGCACCGCATCACATACAGGCATGCTTCTGTATTGGAAATCACAAAATGGGCTCAGGAATATTTCCAGAGAACATTATCTGTGAACACAATTCACCGTGCCATCCGCCGTTGCCCGCTAAAACTCTATAGTTCAAAGAAGAAGCCGTATCTAAACATGATCTGGAAGCACAGACGTCTTCTCTAAAACATTTAAAGGTGACACATTATACCACGGCGGCACGGTGGTATAGTGGTTAGCGCTGTTGCCTCACAGCAAGAAGGTCTGGGTTCGAGCCCCGTGGCCGGCGAGGGCCTTTCTGTGCGGAGTTTGCATGTTGTCCGCGTGGGTTTCCTACGGGTGCTCTGGTTTTCCCCCACAGTCCAAAGACATGCAGGTTAGGTTAACTGGTGTATAGATCAGTATAGATCAGGGTTGGGTTATAAAAAACATCCCAAACTTTGAATATCCCACAGAGGACCATTAAACCCATTGTAGCAAAATGGAAAGAATATGGTACCACTACAAACCTGACAAGAGAAGGCCGCCCACCAAAACTCACAGACCGGACAAGGAGGGCATTAATCAGAGATGCAACAAAGACACCAAAGATAACACTGAAGGAGCTGCAAAGATCCACAGCGGAGATGGGAGTATCTGTCCATAGGACCACTTTAAGCCGTACACTCCACAGAGCGGGGCTTTATGGAAGAGCGGCCAGAAAAAAGTCATTGCTTAAGAAAACACGTTTGGAGTTTGCCCAACAGCATGTGGCAGACTCCCCAAAGACATGGAAGAAGATTCTCTGGTCAGATGAGATTAAAACTGATCTTTTTGGCCATCATGGGAAACGCCAGCTGTGGCACAAACCCAACACCCTGAGAGCACCATTCCTACAGTGAAGCATGGTGGTGGCAGCATCATGCTGTGGGGATATTTTTCATCTGCAGGGACAGGAAAGCTGGTCAGGACTGAAGGAAAGATAGATGGCACTAAATACAGGGCAATTCTGGAAGAAAACCTGTTTGAGTCGGCCAACGGTTTGAGACTGGGGCAAAGGTTCACGTTCCAGCGGGACAATGACCCTAAACATACTGCTAAAGCTACACTGGAGTGGGTTAAAGGGAAACGTTTAAATGTCTTGGAATGGCCTAATCAAATTCCTCTATATTATGAACATAATTACCTTGGCACGATTTTGAGCCAAATTATGTTAGTTGGCACTTTTTAGGGCAGGAAATTGGGCTTCAGTGCAAGCAGGGTCTTGGACATTTGAATTTTCGTCAGCCCCTGCGGAATTATTTTAATGTGAAGTCATTGTTGATATAAATATGACCTGCGCATACAAAACTCTGTATGATCAGATATTTACGTTCCTTTGGGCTGTAAATATCTTTGTTAGTGCTGGTGCGTACCTGTTTTGTTTACTTTGACAGAACCAGGAAACTGGTGTATGATCTCCGTGTGCATGTTACAGACAAAGCATGCCTATCAGTCAACAACTCCTTCACCACCGAGTACCATTAATTTCACACTGAAACCAATCTTGAGCCAAAATCCAGACAGGTGGAGCCGATGGAAAAAATCTCCATTTTTCTTGTGCCAAAATTTCTGAGACTTTCTGCAGGCTGTCATTGATTGATGCTTTCGCTTGTGTTTTCTTTTAAAGGGTATTTTACGCTCTCATTTTTTCTTGCTTTGTAATAGCCTTTTTTATTTGTATTTTTTCATGAAGATGGGCTACATGTGCGCTCAGCAGCCGCTACAGGGAGAACTTCTGCAGAGGTGCCAGCAGCTCCAGTCTCGTCTTTCCACACTCAGGATAGAGAACGAGGAGGCAAATATGCACACACACTCACACATACACACATACACATGCGTGAGTGCATAGACACAGACTCGTCTGTCTTCTCAAGCATAGCAAACAGCCTGGTTTCCGAATATATATACAGTATAGTCACTCTAAACGTTCTTCTTACATTGTCTGTCCATGCACGAACCTTTCACCTGCTTACTTAACTGCTATAAATCATTACACGTTGCGTTCACGATCGTTGCAATAGCCTCAGGTGCTTAACCGGGGCTTGTTTTTGTTGTTTTTTTTTTTTAGTTCACATATGTGCTTCGAGGTGAAACTAATGCACTTTTGTTACATAGATTTGCATGCATTACTCTGAGTCCGTCTCTCTCATTCAGGTGAAGAAGACCATGGAGGCGACTCTGCAGACCATCCAGGACATGGTGACTATCGAGGACTTTGATGTGACCGACTGCTTCCACCACAGCAACTCGATGGAGTCAGTGAAGTCCACGGTGTCTGAATCATTCATGAGCAAACCAAGTCTGGCTAAGAGACGAGCCAATCAGCAGGAGACTGAGCAGTTTTACTTCACGGTGGGTGACAGACAGACACACACACACACACAGATGGACAGAGACGCACACACGCATACACACAGACACACATAGAGACAGACACTCAGACAGACATACGGACACACGCACACGCACGCACACACACACATAGACAGACACACACGCGCACACACATAGACACACATGCACATAGACACACATGCGCGCACACACACACACACACACATAGACAGACACGCACACGCACGCGCACACATAGACACACACATGCACATAGACACACACACACAGACACACACATGCACATAGACACACACACACACACACACAGACACACATAGACACACACATGCACATAGACACACTCACACATAGACACACGCGCACACACACACATAGACACACACATGCATATAGACACACACAGACAGACACATAGATGCACAGGCACACACACACACGCACATAGACACACACACGCACAGACACACACACACACACACACACACAGACACGCGCACACACACACACAAACACACACACACAGACAATAGACAGACACGCACACGCGCGCACACACATAGACACACATGCACATAGACACACACACACACAGACACACACATACACATAGACACACACACACACACATAGACACACACATGCACATAGACACACACGCACACAGACACACACATACACATAGACACACAGACACACGCGCGCACACACACACATAGACACACACATGCACATAGACACACACACACATATAGACACACACAGACATACAGACACATAGATGCACAGGCACACACACACACATGCACATAGACACACACACACACAGACACACGCGCACACACACACATAGACACACACATGCACATAGACACACACACACATATAGACACACACAGACATACAGACACATAGATGCACAGGCACACACATAGACACACACACACACACATAGACAGACACGCACACACGCGCGCACACACATAGACACACACATGCACATAGACACACACACACACATAGACACACATAGACACACACATGCACATAGACACACGCGCACACACACAGACACACACATAGACACACACATGCACATAGACACACACACACATAGACACACACATGCACATAGACACACACACACAGACACACACATGCACATAGACACACACATGCACATAGACACACACACACAGACACACACATGCACATAGACACACACATGCACATAGACACACACACACACAGACACACACATGCACATAGACACACACACACACATAGACACACACACACACACAGACACACACATGCACATAGACACACACACACACATAGACACACACATGCACATAGACACACACACACATAGACACACACATGCACATAGACACACACACACAGACACACACATGCACATAGACACACACACACACACACACATAGACACACATGCACATAGACACACACACACAGACACACACATGCACATAGACACACACAGACACACACATAGACACACACATGCACATAGACAGACACACACATAGACACACACATGCACATAGACACACACACACACATAGACACACACATGCACATAGGCACACACACACACATGCACATAGACACATGCACATAGACACACGTGCACACACATGCACATAGACACATGCACATAGACACACACATAGACACACACATAGACACACACATGCACATAGACACACACATGCACATAGACACACACACACACATAGACACACACATGCACATAGACACACACATGCACATAGACACACACACACACACATAGACACACATGCACATAGACACATGCACATAGACACACACATAGACACACACATAGACACACACATGCATATAGACACACACACACATAGACACACACACACACATAGACACACACATGCACATAGACACACACATGCACATAGACACACACATGCACATAGACACACACACACACACATAGACACACATGCACATAGACACATGCACATAGACACACACATAGACACACACATAGACACACACATGCATATAGACACACACACACATAGACACACACATGCACATAGACACACACATGCACATAGACACACACACACACACATAGACACACATGCACATAGACACACACACACACACACACACATAGACACACACATGCACATAGACACATGCACATAGACACACGCGCACACACACACATAGACACACACATAGACACATGCACATAGACACACGCGCACACACACACATAGACACACACATAGACACACACATGCACATAGACACACACACACATAGACACACACAGACATACAGACACATAGATGCACAGGCAGACACACACACACATAGACACACATGCACATAGACACACGCACACACAGACACACGCACACACACACACATAGACACACACATGCACATAGACACACACACACACATATAGACACACACAGACATACAGACACATAGATGCACAGGCACACACACACACACAGACATGCACATAGACACACAGACATGCACATAGACACACACACACATAGACACACACATGCACATAGACACACACACACACACATAGACACACACATGCACATAGACACACACACACACACATATAGACACACACAGACATACAGACGCATAGATGCACAGGCACACACACACACACACACACACACACACACACACACACATGCACATAGACACACACACACAGACACACGCAGACACACACACATATAGACACACACAGACATTCAGACACATACAGACACATAGATGCACAGGCACACACAGACGCGCGCGCGCGCACACGAACACACGCGTGCACACACATAGACGCACACATAAACACAGACACACACACATAGACGCACACATAGACACAGACACACACACACATAGACACAGACACATACACACACACACATAGACACACACACACATACACACACACAGACACACCCAGACAGACACACACACAGACACCCATGGGATACAATTAGAAAAAAAAAAGATGGAGGAGAGAGAGAGAAGGAGATGGAAAACATGATATGTTAGAAGACACAGAGATGATTTCTCTCTTCACTAGAATCTTTGAACACAGCATGGGGTCATTTTTTCACTTATTCTCCCAGTCTCTATTGCTAGTTTGTACAAATCCCCGTCCATTTCTCAGACTTTCGTGACATTGGTCCGGATCATCTATGGATTTATGTGTTAAATCTGATAACACCTGCAAAAAATGGACAAGCTGATTTACAAAAAAAAACCTTACAGAGCTTTATACATTTTATGTGAACTAAATCACACAAAATAGTCTTATGCTCTTCATGGCATTTCTACCTGGATACAAATTAAAGGTCGGCATCGATGCAAAGAGAATAATTTAGCATGTGCAGCGTGACTTAATGTAGCTTCATAGTCCCTTTGGGAGCAGCAACTTGGCAACTGTGTGAGCAAATTATACAACCAAAAGGCAGGTATTTAATTTGCGGAACCTGTTTTCGTTCAAATGAAGTCAACAAATCGTATCATTCATGTGCTTAGGTCTTAATGAGACAGATTATAAATTATTATGCATTATTATCTCAAACTAATCATGACGTTTCTCAAAACACAATCTTATTACTGCTGTGGTAAAGTCAGTTTCGTATTAGTCACGGATTTGTTGATGTAATTAAAACACAGCCTTTGAAAAGGTTTAGCATAATACATATTCATGTTGTGTCTCGCTGTTGAACTTGAAGAGTGATTAATTATGCAGATGTGTGGCAGGTTTGGGTTTTACCCTTCCAGGAGTCTCTTTGAGATGTGAAATTGCAGCTATCGACAACATTTTATTCACTGAAAAGCCTTGTTTCTATACATCATTCAGACTCTTATTCATTGTCATTCATCCACAACACTCCCATTAACTGCGCTCTCGATTTATCTGATTGCACGTTCAAATGATCACTCTTCATTTCATATCTTTGTAATTCATGTCACTGACTGAAAGAGCAGTTTATGTTGGATTTGACTGGCAAACATGTAGTACCAGTCAAAAGTTTGGATTCATTTGAAGGATTTTCTGTATTTTGACTATTTTTGACATTGTAGAACAATACTGAAGACATCAAAACTATGAAATAACATCTGGAACTATCTCATCTCATTATCTCTAGCCGCTTTATCCTGTTCTACAGGGTCGCAGGCAAGCTGGAGCCTATCCCAGCTGACTACGGGCGAAAGGCGGGGTACACCCTGGACAAGTCGCCAGGTCATCACAAGGCTGACACATAGACACAGACAACCATTCACACTCACATTCACACCTACGGTCAATTTAGAGTCACCAGTTAACCTAACCTGCATGTCTTTGGACTGTGGGGGAAACCGGAGCACCCGGAGGAAACCCACGCGGACACGGGGAGAACATGCAAACTCCACACAGAAAGGCCCTCGCCGGCCACGGGGATCGAACCCGGACCTTCTTGTTGTGAGACGACAGCGCTAACCACTACACCACCGTGCCGCCTTGGATGGAATTATGTTGTAAATAAAACATAATTGGAGGGTGGCACGGTGGTGTACTGGTTAGTGCTGTCGTCTCACAACAAGAAGGTCCAGGTTCGAGCCCCGTGGCCGGCGAGGGCCTTTCTGTGTGGAGTTTGCATGTTCTCCCCGTGTCCGCGTGGGTTTCCTCCGGGTGCTCCGGTTTCCCCCACAGTCCAAAGACATGCAGGTTAGGTTAACTGGTGACTCTAAATTGAGCGTAGGTGTGAATGTGAGTGTGAATGGTTGTCTGTGTCTATGTGTCAGCCCTGTGATGACCTGGCGACTTGTCCAGGGTGTACTCCGCCTTTCGCCCGTAGTCAGCTGGGATAGGCTCCAGCTTGCCTGCGACCCTGTAGAACAGGATAAAGCGGCTAGAGATAATGAGATGACATGAGATAAAACATAATTGATGCTTTGCACACTAATAGACCTATCAGACGCTCGCTGGCCGTGCTGTGAAAATTGTCCATGCAGACGCCCATCAAAGTTTCCAAATCGGTCATTGCTTAACTCTTGAATATTTTCTATCGTGAATACTATCATTAAAAAGTGTATAATCTCTGCTTTCCAAAGAAATGTATCTCGTTAAGATCCGTTCAGTACTTTGGGAGTAACGGCAGGTTGAAATTTATACAACAGAGTTCACTCTCTGCTCGCGGTACGTCAGGAAACTGCCGATGCTTTTCTTTTTGAGTCACGGTAAAGTCTCTCTCTCTCTCTCTCTCTCTCTCTCTTCTGATCGGTTTCCGACTGGATTACTCATGAATATCAATTAGATAACTTTTATAGGGATGTTTCCGTCTGCTAGTTTTGATGTTATGTTTCACGGGAGACCTTGAAGTGAGTTTTCATAGCTTTACCTACTTATTTTTAAGCTGTGAATATTAATCGAAATAATCATTTATATTATTTCATATAAACACTAGTAGGCCTTACTTTTGAGAAATACAAAGGCCTACAGAGCACAAAGAGGATATTAGAAATAATCTTTTATTACTTGTTTATTTTGATACAGAATGGTAGATGTGAGGGACATTCAGTGCTTATTTATTTATGCATATTTTATAATAAACACTGATTTCTCCTTCTTTGTGATGTATAAATGAGAGTTAAGATCAGCTTTATCTTGCACAAATAAAGCCTTTTGGTGAAACTTTGAAGAAGAGAGTGTACCGATTTAATGTTTTTACCTAATTAGCATAATTAATACAAATTAAATACTAATTTTCATGATTGGATTTTACTAATTTTTCAAACTTTGCATTCAGTATACAACCATCTATGTGCTGCAAATTTCCATGTAAATATCTTGAAAAATAGAAATGTTATTAAGAAAAAACATTTGATCTCATTGGTTAACGAGGCCCATTTTGGACCATGTGATCCTTGTACAGCATATTACGGCAGTTTTCTAAAAATTAAGCCTTTTTTTTCAATCTTTGATTTGTAATATCTCAAGAACGGATAAACATATTTTAATTCTGCAAAAAGTACGTTGTTCTGTATTCAATTCCGAATTCAACGAGAGCACTTTCAAGCAATTTGAATTTTCACCTGATACGCCTGCTGCATTTGCATTACCTTAACCAGCTTCATGAGGTAGTCATGAAGCTGGAATGCTTTTCAATTAACAGATGTGCCTCGTCAAAACTTAATTAGTGCAATAGTTTCTTGCCTTCTTCATGCATTTGCGATCGAATTGTAAATAGCCCTATTCCACAACTGTAGACAAGCATATTACAACCCCGATTCCAAAAAAGTTGGGACAAAGTACAAATTGTAAATAAAAACAGAATGCAATAATTTACAAATCTCAAAAACTGATATTGTATTCACAATAGAACATAGACAACATATCAAATGTCAAAAGTGAGACATTTTGAAATTTCATGCCAAATATTGGCTCATTTGAAATTTCATGATAGCAACACATCTCAAAAAAGTTGGGACAGGGGCAATAAGAGGCTGGAAAAGTTAAAGGTACAAAAAAGGAACAGCTGGAGGACCAAATTGCAGCTCATTAGGTCAATTGGCAATAGGTCATTAACATGACTGGGTATAAAAAGAGCATCTTGGAGTGGCAGCGGCTCTCAGAAGCAAAGATGGGAAGAGGATCACCAATCCCCCTAATTCTGCGCCGACAAATAGTGGAGCAATATCAGAAAGGAGTTCGACAGTGTAAAATTGCAAAGAGTTTGAACATATCATCATCTACAGTGCATAATATCATCAAAAGATTCAGAGAATCTGGAAGAATCTCTGTGCGTAAGGGTCAAGGCCAGAAAACCATACTGGGTGCCCGTGATCTTCGGGCCCTTAGACGGCACTGCATCACATACAGGCATGCTTCTGTATTGGAAATCACAAAATGGGCTCAGAAATATTTCCAGAGAACATTATCTGTGAACACAATTCACCGTGCCATCCGCCATTGCCAGCTAAAACTCTATAGTTCAAAGAAGAAGCCGTATCTAAACATGATCCAGAAGCGCAGACGTCTTCTCTGTGCCAAGGCTCATTTAAAATGGACTGTGGCAAAGTGGAAAACTGTTCTGTGGTCAGACGAATCAAAATTTGAAGTTCTTTATGGAAATCAGGGACGCCGTGTCATTCGGACTAAAGAGGAGAAGGACGACCCAAGTTGTCATCAGCGCTCAGTTCAGAAGCCTGCATCTCTGATGGTATGGGGTTGCATTAGTGCGTGTGGCATGGGCAGCTTACACATCTGGAAAGACACCATCAATGCTGAAAGGTATATCCAGGTTCTAGAGCAACATATGCTCCCATCCAGACGACGTCTCTTTCAGGGAAGACCTTGCATTTTCCAACATGACAATGCCAAACCACATACTGCATCAATTACAGCATCATGGCTGCGAAGAAGAAGGGTCCGGGTACTGAACTGGCCAACCTGCAGTCCAGATCTTTCACCCATAGAAAACATTTGGCACATCATAAAACGGAAGATACGACAAAAAATACCTAAGACAGTTGAGCAACTAGAATCCTACATTAGACAAGAATGGGTTAACATTCCTATCCCTAAACTTGAGCAACTTGTCTCCTCAGTCCCCAGACGTTTACAGACTGTTGTAAAGAGAAAAGGGGATGTCTCACAGTGGTAAACATGGCCTTGTCCCAACTTTTTTGAGATGTGTTGTTGTCATGAAATTTAAAATCACCTAATTTTTCTCTTTAAATGATACATTTTCTCAGTTTAAACATTTGATATGTCATCTATGTTCTATTCTGAATAAAATATGGAATTTTGAAACTTCCACATTATTGCATTCCATTTTTATTTACAATTTGTACTTTGTCCCAACTCTTTTGGAATCAGGGTTGTATGTCAAGACCCATTCAACTAAGTAAAGAGAAACGACATCCATCATTACTTTAAAGTGCATATCACGGGTAAATTCAGGAGCAAGATCAATGTAATTCTCCTATTTTATATTAAACTTTGGTCAAATATCTGTCACATTTTGCATTTTGTGCAATTTTTTTTTACCTTGCGCAATACCAGAAAAATTCAGTTGAAATCAAGCCATTTGAGGCGAATTGGTCCGCCTCTGAAAAAACTTGCCATTTGGATTTCCCGGCAAACATTGATTTTCGTGACGTCGCGTGCGGGACGCCTCCTTCTGAATCCTACGCCAGCGCTGGTTTGTTTATGAGAAAACGACCTGGTGGTTTTCTGCAAATTTCTTCAACGTTATCACGTAATTATTAAAATGGTTAACAGATGTATCGTAGGAGGGTGTAGCAACACCAATCTTGATGGGATTAGTACTCATCGTTTCCCAAAAGACCGGACAATGAGAGAGAAATGGGAGTGCTTGGTCTACACAGGCTGTGCACTGAAACCGTGCAAAGCTCTCACAGCCTGCTGGCGCTTCCGCAGGTGACGTCACGAATCTGGCTTCAGACTCCCTTGGGATTTTTCCAGACGCGTTTTGTTATTTTATTTTTTTCTGCTGTAGACAGATGGCCTTGTGCAAAATTACCCTTCTGGATGAGTGTGTAAAGGGATATACTTTCATATAAAAAAACCCCGAAATTGGTCCAGAATATGTACTTTAAGACATGAAAAAGTGTCTTTTAATTAAAAAATAAAGAAAAACCATTGAATTATAAGCTGTGTCCAAACGTTTGACTAGTACTTTGTGTATATAGAGAGGACTGACTCATAGTCATGTGATTTGGTGGAATTGACAGCGAAGCACTGAACCAAAATGAAGAAATGTTGTGAAATTTCTGAAATGTTTGAGCTGTTCATTCACTTCAGTTGTTTTTAAGAAGAGAACAGTGACATGTTTGAAATCTCGACAGCCAGTAATTCTTAATGTCTCTAAATTTGTTTTTATAGTCGAGACAGATGATAAATTTATGTCGACACTGTTTGAAACGTTCCGTCAGTGGCAGTATGACGATCGATATGAACCAAAGGAAGCATTGATTAGCTGGAGGGGTGTTTTTTGCTTTGATACAAAACAGAGTGTTCTCTCTACAGTATTGTACCACCGGCCAGTTTCCTCATTTCACGTCCTCTTTCTCCTTCTGTTTATGGCCTCCTTAGTCCACTGACATCTCTCTTGTGTGTGACAAGAAGACATTATAAGTATCACTAGAGACGGCTTTTCATATCTTCCCTGCACTCACTCTCTCTCTCTTTATCCTGTCAGTTAGGTTGTGTATCTTCTGAAAAATGAGCTGTCAGGGTCCTCAATGCCCTCAGCTCTTTAATGTTTACATCAGCCAGTGTGTGACACATGGAGAGAAACCCACAAATAATAAAGGGCAGATGAAATGAGACAAAGATTAGTTTTTTTTTTTGGGGGGGGGGGGGGGACGACAAAGTTTCATATGAAGACAAGTAATGGAGATGGATGGTGAAAGGCAAATGGATGACAAGTCAGCATTCTGTCTTTCAGAAACTGAAGGAGTTCCTAGAGGGCAGGAACCTCATTACCAAACTGCAGGCCAAGCATGACCTTATCCAGAAAACCCTGGGAGAGAGTAAGTGATCTACCTCTGTGTGTGTGTGTGTGTGTGTGTGTGTGTGTGTGTGTTTCTCTGATTAGAGAGAGAGTGGTACCAATAGCATGAGTCAGATGAAGACAGTGAAGCTCTCTTGAAGCTCTGTACTGTACGTTTTGTGTGTGTGTGTGTGTGTGTGTGTGTGTGTGTGTGTGTGTGTGTGTGTGTACAGTGAGGTCTTAGTGTACGCTATCAGTGACTGGTTGTATTTTATTGATCAGACACAAATCCAAAAACCTTTTATTCACCTTATATAAAATACACAATTTCAGACTGAGAAAGTGTCATCTTTACAGTAGCCATTTTTATAAAAAATATATACGGGTCCGTCTCAGAAACTGGTCTCTCATTTGGGACATTATGGTCAAAAAATTAATTTTCTAATTTTACTTTTTTTTTTTTTTTTGCATTTACCTAACACTCAATGTATCTTTTGTCATGTTTAATAAGAATAAAGATAGCATCTTGCTTTATCTGGCCTCCACTGTGGAAATATTTTTGATTACAATTCAAATGCTTTTGTAAAATTGATTTCCATATAAAGTAACTACATCATGAAGAATTAAAGCCCCTCCTTCACAGATGAGTGAAAATATTGAATAAATTTCCTCTTTTTGATTGCTTGGGTTAAAAATGCCAAGTTATGATGACTGAATTGATTATTCACTTAAATATGAATAATATGATACATTTTGGGTATTTGATATGGCGGAATAGGACACAATGGAAAAATCAAGAACACACTGGAAAGATGAGAATAACGGCGGTGGTAAAAGAACAGCGACTGTACTGGCTGAAGGTTGCGCGGGTCTCTGCTGCGGCGCGCGAGCAACGGGACATCACTACCGCACCGGACGGAGCGGGGGCGGGGCAAAATGACTGGCCGTAGATTCTATCAAAAGTTCGATCTAAATTGACCATGGTTGCAAAATATTGGCCAAAAATACGCAAACACTACAAAATATGAAAGTAAGATGAAAAAGAAACATTCTATTGCCTTATACTGCAAGACTAAAACAAAATAAAACTGTCAAAACTCACCTTTTCAGTGATAACGTCCGAACAGATCACTCGCGTAACAGAAAGACCGAAAATGGAAGCACGATCAACTTCTAACTGTCGGAGTGGAAAATTCCATTCTACACATGCAAATTGTTAATGTGTGTCCTTCCCCGCACGCAAATAACACGCTACGGTAAAAAATAGACCACGACTCATTTTATAGCTAAGAAATTCATACAAGACCAGCTACCATCGTAACATATTCTGTAAGAAACATATTCTATACCTAACTTTCAGCTTTCGTTTTAAAAAACAAAATCGCAGATTTATAACTAAATTTTTATATAGCGTAGTGGTTTTAAGTTACTACTTTTGGTGAGGTCGTGACCTTGACCCTGAGGCTTTGCGTTTAGATCAAAACACACGATCGTATTGGTTTTGGGTCTGCGGAAAACGGAGTTACGACGGTGATCAAATATTTTGCATGATGTTTTATTACGGTTATGATTATTCTGTGAGCACCAATCCTTAGGTGGATAAAGTTACAACTTAAAATACAATTAGTGATAACTGTAGACTTTTCAGTGGACTACAACCTTTTTAAGGGAATGCGATGTAGTCAACCATTTATCATGTCCCAGATCAAGCCGTCATTTTTCCACAATTTTGCAGAATTTTTGCCAAATTCTGAATCGAGTATTCACATCAAAGATTTAGTTTTATCTGTATTATTTCTTTCATCATTTTATTTCAAATTAAAACCATCAGCATCATTCAAAACCATATAGTTTATTGACTGTGAGTATATTTAGTGGGGGACCCCCACAGTACCCAGTTTCTGAGACAGACCCATATGTGAATGTATGTGTGTGTACAGTATGTTTGTGTGTTGAATAGTGAACGTGTGAAAAATGTTACTGCAATTTAGCCACATTTTTTTAAAGGAACCATTTTATTCAGCAATCACAAGCAGGTGTTATTGCATCATAAAATATAACAGCCAATCATGTTGCATTATAATAATAATAATAATAATAATAAGTTCAATTTACATAGCACCTTTCTTAAAACCCAAGGTCACTTTACAATTATAGGGAGAAAAAAAAAAAGTCCACCAAATAGAGGTCAGGATGTCATTCCAATGGTGTAGCAGCCACAGTCCCACCAAAAGACGCACGAAAACAAGTCCCACACCGCCAGCACAACCACCGCGACGCCACTGGGCAACATCACTCGGAACACCACACCATGTATCCACAAAGCGAGCACGGACGCACCGCCACGCAGAGCGCCGGTATGTCCCAAACCGCCTGCACAGCCGCCGCGATGCCACCGAGCAACATCGCTTGGAACATCATGCCAAGCACTAAAGCACTGCCGCACAGAGTGCTGGACAACCACGATGTTAAAATGAGCAACGAGCTACTGTAGGAGCACAGGCATCACCCACGGCGAACCAAGGCCTGGAGGGAACCGACGCCCAAAACTGGGTCCAGAGCTACACCACAACAAAAACACTCAAATAAAAACAAACATCAAAGTACACAAATACAAAAAAAATAAGGAGAGAAAATAAAATAAAAAGCTCCGGTGAGAAGCTGCAGCCAGAATGCGCATGATGTATTCTCAACCGGAACAGAAAATTACATTATTTGCATTATGCAAATATAGATTATGCAAACCAGTTAATGAGGAGAAAGACAGTTGCCCCTTTCACATAGCCCACAATCTACTGCGTGGTTGGGAACTTCCGTTGGCCAGGCCCAGGCTGCTGATAACGGTACAAAAACCAATAATGGGCTATATAATCAGTTTCGATGTTCAAATATTATTACAGGTTTACATGATCTCTCAGAGGTGGCACGGTGGTGTCGTGGTTAGCGTTGTCGCCTCACAGCAAGAAGGTCCGGGTTCGAGCCCCGTGGCCGGCGAGGGCCTTTCTGTGCGGAGTTTGCATGTTCTCCCCGTGTCCGCGTGGGTTTCCTCCGGGTGCTCCGGTTTCCCCCACAGTCCAAAGACATGCAGGTTAGGTTAACTGGTGACTCTAAATTGACCGTAGGTGTGAATGTGAGTGTGAGTGGTTGTCTGTGTCTATGTGTCAGCCCTGTGATGACCTGGCGACTTGTCCAGGGTGTACCCTGCCTTTCGCCCGTAGTCAGCTGGGATAGGCTCCAGCTTGCCTGCGACCCTGTAGAACAGGATAAAGCGGCTAGAGATAATGAGATGAGATGAGATGAGATGAGCTTACAGTAATACTGCTTGAAGGCATTTTTCACAACTCACAATCTATGGCAAAGCTATAGAACAAGTCACTGAGTTTGTCTACCTTGGCCATAAGTTATCATGCACTAATGCTGGTTCTATTGCCATTAACCACAGGATAGGTTTAGGCTGCTTTTAACAAAAACAAAGATCTCTTAACTTCTCAAAGGATTCCTCTTCATATCAAAAGCAAAATCTACAACCCAGACGTTTTACCAGTCGTCCTTTATGAACTAGAATCAGGCTTGTAATACTCGAGTCCGACTCGTACCTAATTTTAAGGACTCGTGACTCGACTTGGACTTGATCACTGATGACTTGGACTCTTGTATTAACTGGAGACGAGGACTTGGATTTTTTCTTTATCTTTTGTAACATGCCATAATAATTTGGCATAAGATATTTATATCTACGTTAATTTTTATAATAATTTCATGCAAGAGAATGAGACCTGTTCTTACATCATGTTCAGGAACAAACTAACGTTAATGGCGCTAAAATGCCTGGAGAGAACGCGCCTAGGATTGTCCGCTTTGCTTATACAGACTTCTCGTGCAGTGGGAAAAAAATGCACTATGATGTGTTCCATATGTAGAAGAACTATCGAGGAGACGACGGGGACAACCTCGAACTTCAATCATTTGGTGAGACTCCACCCAGAGAAGGAAGTGACACGCTATGTTCATTGCTCTGTTGATAGCGGGGCTTGCTTGCTGACTGATGAACTAGCTAGTGTTAACCCTCTCTCATGTTATTTGCCCTGTTGATAGTGGGCGGGGCTTGTGTCAGACTTGACTCGATTCAAAATTTTCTTTAGTTACTTGGTCTTGACTCGGACTTGATCACTGGGGACTTGAGACTGGACTCGGACTCGAGGTTTAAGGACTCGACTACAACACTGACTAGAATGTGTAAACTGGACATCGAACCTATGCAGAAAAATAGACGTTTGAAAACCATATTTTGAGGTTCATGACAAACCACAGGTTAACAGACCACATCAAAATTGAGGATCTTCTTGAAGCTATGAAAATGACTCCCATAATGAATGTAATCAAGAGCAAAACCCTCAAACTCTTTGGCCATGTAAAACGGGCAGAAAGAGGACTTGCTAAGATCTGTGTCGAAGGTATGATGGAAGGCAAATGGAACAGAGGAAGATCGAGAAAGCGTTGGCGAGACAATATATACCAATGGTCCGGTCTCAATATCAACGCTACAGACGGTATAACAGGAAACTATGGAAGATGATTTCTCATATTAGTGTGCAATCTGCCGCAGGCGTAGACAGTGTTAGATGATGACTGGATGGATAAATTGTCAAAAAAAAAAACGTATGAATACGTACTTTCCTTGAAGACAATCTCGATTAATATATGTTTGTTTTTCTATTGTTATCTAAGCATGATGAAGGTCTGGAGTTCAGTGCCAACATTTTTTTCTGATTTTTGTTCAATATTTATTTTCTATTAATGCAAATAAGCGTGTCAGGTTGAAGGTCACCGTAAAAGGGGCCGTTGAGAACACTAAACCGCAACGCAGCTACGAAGTTTGAAGTATCCATGCATCCATTATCTGTAGCCGGTTATCTTGTCCTACAGGGTCGCAGGCAAGCTGGAGCCTATCCCAGCAGACTATGGGCGAGAGGCGGGGTACAGCCACCAATTAGCCTAACCTGCATGTCTTTGGACTGTGGGGGAAACCGGAGCACCCGGAGGAAACCCATGCAGACACGGGGAGAACATGCAAACTCCACACAGAAAGGCCCTTGTCGGCTGCTGGGCTCAAACCCAGAACCTTCTTGCTGTGAGGCGACAGCGCTAACCACTATACCACTGTGCCACCCCAAGTTTGAAGTAATGTTTCACCCTCACGTAATTTGGCAAAATCAGATTAAGCTTTCGGTGGCACGGTGGTGTAGTGGTTAGCGCTGTCGCCTCACAGCAAGAAGGTCCTGGGTTTGATCCCAGCGGCCGGCGAGGGCCTTTCTGTGCGGAGTTTGCATGTTCTCCCCGTGTCCGCATGGGTTTTCTCCGGGTGCTCCGGTTTCCCCCACAGTCCAAAGACATGCAGGTTAGGCTAATTGGTGGTTCTAAATTGACCGTAGGTGTGAATGGTTGTCCATGCGTTAGCCCTGCTATGACCTGGCGACTTGTCCAGGGTGTATAGTCAGCTGGGATAGGCTCCAGCTTGCCTGCGACCCTGTAGGACAGCATAAGCGGCTACAGATAATGGATGGATTAAGCTTTCATAACTGGTGTAATAAAAACATTTTCTTGGTAGTGGACTCGGATGCTCCTTTCCTGTATGTGTATATATGTTCGTATTAAATAGTGAGGGACTTGGAGAGAAAGAAGGGAGTGAGAGAATCATAAGATATTTGAGGAGCGGCACATTTCATCTCCTGTCTCTCTGTTTTTTCTGTCTCACCTCCCACTCTCATTCTTCCAGTCCTACTGAGTCAGCAGGGAGGATTTGAGATAGCGTGGACTGGAACAGATGGAAAAGAGAGAAAAAAGTTGTTCTTACTGTTATGATCCTCCAGTGTGTAATGAGAGCACAGCACAGCAGTGTATTCCTTACGGCTACACAAGAGAAGATGCTAATAATGGCCTTTTTATTTTTTTTTTCTGCGAGTTTGTTGTGGAATCGGGAGTGTCAACTACTGTGAAAGAGATGCTCAGTTACTCGCTGAATTACACCCTGAAGATGCTGCGGTGCATGCTGGGGGATCGGCAGACGCAGATTTAATTGATGTGCGTCAGGCTTTAGTGGTTGGTTGGTGTATTAAAGCATGTTCTTTGAATTTGGGAGCACCTGCGTGTATTGAAGCGTACTCATTTAGGAGGAAGCTAGCTCACCATGGTGTGACTAAATTGTAAATTGCTTAGCATTCTGCATCAGAGGTTTGGGGAGGAAGTAAGAGGGTACACGTGTACATCTCTTTTTGTCTAGACAGCTGTGTAGAGTGTGTATGAGAGAGTGGAGGACTTTTTTTTTTTTTTTAAATCCGAAAAGTGATGTCGATCCAAAAGCAGGGACCCTACAGGAGAGGCAGGAAGAAGGGAGGAAGAGTAAGATCAGCCTCTTCTGCTCCACTCGTCTGTTTAACTAACAGCATCTCTCACTCTCTTTCTTTGTTCTCTCCCTCCAGGTCAGAAGACTGACTATTGCCTTGCCAGGTAGGTGTGGTCCATGCATACTAATGAATCTCAGAAGTAGCTTAATATCATCCAGATGTTTTCTTTAGATGTCTAGTTTATATCCCAAATATCACGTCTAGACGTAATCATGATTTATTTAAAACAGCTGATTTATTCATTATGGAACGGGGAAATAGGACAAGGCCACACAGCAGCTTTTTTTTTTTTTTTTTTTGCATTATCCTCTGGTTGTAACTCCATGTGTGTGTGTGTGTGTGTGTGTGTGTGTAAAAATAGAGCTGCTCTCTAGAGGATAATTTGTAGTGGTTAAGGGCTATAGATGCGCACGCGTGTGTAGCAAAATGGGAGCAGCTTGGAGTGAAAATGATCATCATCTGTCTCTGTCTGTCTCTCTCTCTCTCTCTCTCTCTCATGAACATCAGTGGACGGAGGAACTCAACCACAAGAAAACAGGTAATATCCAACTTCCCGTGTGCGTATATGCCTTTACGTGAGCTCCTTTGCCAATCAGTGCCCCACTGAGCCCATTTGCTCCACCTGCGCTTTTTTTTTTCACTTTACTATATTTCCTTGTTGTTCTTATCCAGTCCAAAACACACACTGTTACACCTCCTGTACCACTGGGTATTGTTTATTCCCAAACCTTGCAGAAGTCCCTGACCGATCCTGGAATTAAATCCTCACAAACACACAAGTGTAATACCAAATGGGGCTGAGATACCGGGCACACGCTGTCCCCATACGCCAGCTCCTTGTCTTCCTGGCACCGCCATCCTGTAATCATGACTACGTCTTGTGGGATTAATTTAGCTCCCTCTTTTTTTTTTTTTTTTTTAACCAAAAGCCTGCATCTTTACTGTCACCCAAATTGGAGAAGAAGCAAACAAAAGAAATGCAGTAAAATCTCCCATTTGTGGGTTGAATCTGAATAGCTCAGTGTTCATGTCGCCCCCTAGGGATGACATGAATGCATTACACTCTAGATTGCATGGAATGTTGATGCCACATATTGTTAAAGCATCCATCCATTATCCGTAACCTGTGCAGAGGCGTTAGTAAGCTGGAGCCTATCCCAGCTGACTATGGGCGAGAGGCGGGGTACACCCTGGACAAGTCATCACAGGGCTGACACATAGAGACAAACAACCATTCACACTCACACCTACGGTCAATTTAGAGCCACCAATTAAAGGGCATATTCTGGACCAATTTCGTTTTTTTTTATATGAAAGTATGTCCCTTTACACACTCATCCAGAAGGGAAATTTTGCACAAGGCCATCTGTCTACAGCAGAAAAAAATAAAATAACAAAACGCGTCTGGAAAAATCCCAAGGGAGTCTGGATCCAGAATCGTGACATCACCTGCGGAAGCGCCAGCAGGCTGCGCGAGCTTTGCACGGTTTCAGTGCACAGCCTGTGTAGACCAAGCGCTCCCATTTCTCTCTCATTGTCCGGTCTTTTGGAAAACAATGAGTACTAATCCCATCAAGATTGATGATGCTACACCCTCCTACGATACATCTGTTAAATGTTTTAATAATTACACGATAATGTTGAAGAAATTTGCAGAAAACCACCAGGTCGTTTTCTCATAAACAAACCAGCGCTGGCGTAGGATTCAGAAGGAGGCGTCCCGCACGCGACGTCACGAAAATCAATGTTTGCCGGGAAATCCAAATGGCAAGTTTTTTCAGAGGCGGACCAAGTCGCCTCAAATGGCTTGATTTCTACTGAATTTTTCTGGTATTGCGCAAGGTAAAAAAACTGCAGAAAATGCAGAATGTGACAGATATTTGACCAAAGTTTAATATACAACCCCAATTCCAAAAAAGTTGGGACGAAGTACAAATTGTAAATAAAAACGGAATGCAATAATTTACAAATCTCAAAAACTGATCTTGTATTCATAATAGAACATAGACAACATATCAAATGTCGAAAGTGAGACATTTTGAAATTTCATGCCAAATATTGGCTCATTTGAAATTTCATGACAGCAACACATCTCAAAAAAGTTGGGACAGGGGCAATAAGAGGCTGGAAAAGTTAAAGGTACAAAAAAGGAACAGCTGGAGGACCAAATTGCAACTCATTAGGTCAATTGGCAATAGGTCATTAACATGACTGGGTATAAAAACAGCATCTTGGAGTGGCAGCAGCTCTCAGAAGTAAAGATGGGAAGAGGATCACCAATCCCCCTAATTCTGCGCCGACAAATAGTGGAGCAATATCAGAAAGGAGTTCGACAGTGTAAAATTGCAAAGAGTTTGAACATATCATCATCTACAGTGCATAATATCATCAAAAGATTCAGAGAATCTGGAAGAATCTCTGTGCGTAAGGGTCAAGGCCAGAAAACCATACTGGGTGCCCGTGATCTTCGGGCCCTTAGACGGCACTGCATCACATACAGGCATGCTTCTGTATTGGAAATCACAAAATGGGCTCAGGAATATTTCCAGAGAACATTATCTGTGAACACAATTCACCGTGCCATCCGCCGTTGCCAGCTAAAACTCTATAGTTCAAAGAAGAAGCCGTATCTAAACATGATCCAGAAGCGCAGACGTCTTCTCTGCGCCAAGGCTCATTTAAAATGGACTGTGGCAAAGTGGAAAACTGTTCTGTGGTCAGACGAATCAAAATTTGAAGTTCTTTATGGAAATCAGGGACGCCGTGTCATTCGGACAAAAGAGGAGAAGGACGACCCAAGTTGTTATCAGCGCTCAGTTCAGAAGCCTGCATCTCTGATGGTATGGGGTTGCATTAGTGTGTGTGGCATGGGCAGCTTACACATCTGGAAAGACACCATCAATGTTGAAAGGTATATCCAGGTTCTAGAGCAACATATGCTCCCATCCAGACGACGTCTCTTTCAGGGAAGACCTTGCATTTTCCAACATGACAATGCCAAACCACATACTGCATCAATTACAGCATCATGGCTGCGTAGAAGAAGGGTCCGGGTACTGAACTGGCCAGCCTGCAGTCCAGATCTTTCACCCATAGAAAACATTTGGCGCATCATAAAATGGAAGATATGACAAAAAAGACCTAAGACAGTTGAGCAACTAGAATCCTACATTAGACAAGAATGGGTTAACATTCCTATCCCTAAACTTGAGCAACTTGTCTCCTCAGTCCCCAGACGTTTACAGACTGTTGTAAAGAGAAAAGGGGATGTCTCACAGTGGGAAACATGGCCTTGTCCCAACTTTTTTGAGATGTGTTGTTGTCATGAAATTTAAAATCACCTAATTTTTCTCTTTAAATGATACATTTTCTCAGTTTAAACATTTGATATGTCATCTATGTTCTATTCTGAATAAAATATGGAATTTTGAAACTTCCACATCACTGCATTCCGTTTTTATTTACAATTTGTACTTTGTCCCAACTTTTTTGGAATCGGGGTTGTAAAATAGGAGAATTTCATTGATCTTGCTCCTGAATTTACCCGTGATATGCACTTTAACCTAACCTTTGGACTGTGGGGGAAACCGGAGCACCCATGCAGAGAACATGCAAACTCCACACAGAAATGCCCCCATCAGCTGCTGGACTCGAACCTGGAACCTTCTTGCTGTGAGGCGACAGCATGAACCCATTGACAAGTTGGATTATTACCAAATTGCAAACTAGGATACTGTTGTCTATCAGTCAGGAGCTCCCAGAAAATAGAAAATAAATTAATTAATTAAAAAAAAAGCCAAAACAGTCGTTCCCACCCTCGCTCTAGTTTATTGTTGACAGTAGCCATGTTTACATGCGCACACACACATTTTTATCTCCCGCTATCGTAAACATTTTAGTTTCCGGAGCATAACTCAAACACTGTTAGGAATTTTTTCACGAAACCTCACAATTACGTACGTTAAGTGACTAGAAGAGTTGTGCCTTTTCACATTTTGGGATTTCTGTGATTTTTCCAGATTTCCATGGCAATCAATTCGACTTTGGAAAACTTGGAGTGGGGGCCGACATGTGGGGGCCGGGGCAGGGAAGCGGATGATATGTCATCTCCTGTTGACTCTTGTTACACTCGGAATGAATTCATCCCGATCAGCAATTCCGAACGTACTGTTTACATGAACGGGATCAGATAGACATGTGTTTTATATTTCTTTACCGTACAATCGGAATACAATTTCTGACACGCGCACAATCCCGCATATCCGGCATGTTTCCTGCTGTGTTTCTCCTATCTATAAAACATCACAACCTCATCACTTCAATCAGAATGGGGTATTTCATTCCAGTCAAGTTTGTATCTGATTATTAATAGATTATCAGGATCCATGTAAACATAGCTACTGTCACACTCTTCGTTCTCTTCTGTTCAGCGCCGTCATGACATCATCTGACACGTTTTCCACCAGATCTGACCTTTTGACACAGTGCAGTCTGTGAATTAGTGTTACAGGATTGTCAGGGTGACGTTCAGCAGCTTAGGAATATCTTATCTTCGAGTATCATGACTCAATCATGGGGTGTTTTTTTTTTTTTCTCATTTTTACAAAAATACATTTTTCAATTTAGCGCCTATAGAAAATCCAGCGCCCAGATCTAATCTCCAATATGGAGCAAAGCCACAAAAGAACATTGTTCCCTGCAGTTCAGGACCTGAGCGGATGTCTATACGTGTACAGTATGTGCCTCCATTAAAGCCCAGACTGAATTGAGGTAGTGTGTGTATGAGTGTGTGTCTTGGCATGACCCCCACCGAGCCTAACGTGCCCCAAATTCCATCTCCATCAGCCATTTCCGCTTTGCCCAAACAAACAAAAGGAAGCTGTGAAAAGAAGCGGTCTCCTAGCAACCGCCACGTTCAGTCGCCCCTTTTTCCCCATGGATTCAGAGTGTGCTGCTTTCATCCTTTCCTTGTCTGAAATCTCTATCCCTTTATAAATATTATAACTCTTTCAATGCTTGGTTTTTCAACAGGAGCCTTTGATCTTTAAAAAAAAAAAAAAATCTAGATATTCAACCAGTCTCTTCTCTCCCCTCGTTTTGGCTACTCTTGATTATTTTTTTCTTCTTAATTTATTTAGGAATCCGTTCAGGTTATACCGCTGATCGTGGAGAGCTGTATTCGCTTCATCAGCCGACATGGTAATCTCTCTCTCTCTCTCTCTCTCTCTCTCTTGGCTGTAAGCCCTGCAGCTCCTGTTCCTCTCCCTGTCCAAGTGAACAAAATGTTCACTGCGACTCATTAATCACCATGTCTGATCTGTATAGCAGAACCAATTTAATACTGTCGTTCATAAATTTTCCATTCATAACAGTGCAGTAAACTGTGATTTGGCCTAAACACACAGTCTCGATCATTCCTTAATCAACGTTTCTCAAATGAAGTGCAGTTCAAGTTCTGGAAGTCTTATCAAAAACATAAATGTGCTGAGTGAAGAGTGAATGAACCGAAGAAGGTCGAGGAGGATTTCCTGTGTTTCTGACTTGAAAAAGCGACGAACATGATGTCATTTTGTCTGCAGGCCTGCACCATGAGGGCATTTTCCGAGTGTCTGGCTCACAAGTGGAGGTCAATGACATTAAGAATGCCTTTGAGAGGGGTAAGATGATCTAATCCAATACTCTCCCGTCCCTTTATTTTCTGTAGCTTTCAGCATTATGAAACGGATGACTCACTATATTCAGTTGCCAAAATGAATCTCAGCTCTTTCTACTTTGTCTCGAATACTCACACTCTCTCTCGCTCTCTCTCTCTCAGGTGAAGATCCTCTGGCTGGAGATCAGAATGATCATGACATGGACTCCATTGCCGGCGTCCTCAAACTCTACTTCAGAGGCTTAGAACACGCCCTCTTCCCAAAGGAGGTCTTCCATGACCTGATGGCTTGTGTCTGTGCGTATACACTTCACCCCTTCGCTTCCTCACGCTACACACCACTTCGATCAAAACAAATCTCACTGTTAGAGCACTATTCGAGTATCTATCATATTTATAGATATTAATCCAAAAAAATCCCACACTGAAATGTTTAAGATCCTGTGTACCTCTTCTAGTCACCTACATTAAGTCTACTGAAACACATTTCTCTGAAAGGAGAACTGAAGGCAAATTTTTTATTATCAAAATTCTATTTATCTCATTTTATTAAATATCGGAATGCACTTTTGATCGCTATTTTGTCGCCGCTATAGCAAGTTATGAGTGTTTGAAATACGCTCTGTAATATATCAGTCCGTATGTCGAAGCAACGGCCGTAAACGAGATTCGTTGAGACCTGTGCGAGACATCGTAGGACGGAAGTAAAACGTACAGCGGAAATCAAAACGACGAACATCTGCCAACGTTGTCAAAAGACGCACGCGCCCTCTTTCGAATGCTGATGTAATCAAGCTGGAAGTTTTTTGTTTGTTTTGATAGCAATCAGGAAAGTTTGAAAAAAGTAGGCAGTAATAGTCATTTAAATTCGTTTTTGTGCAATATTTCGTTTGGAAAACAGTTTTCAAAATGGCGGCACTGACGCCTGGCTGACACCTGACGTTTCGAAGTCTCGCACAAGTCTCGTGAAGATCGCGCGGATAAGCGACGCCTGCCGTGGACCAAACGAACTCAATTCAACACGGCTACAAACCGAATAGGCCGATAAGTATCATATTTAATTGCAATTAGTTGCCAATATGAGTCACGATATAAGGTTACTAAAACCGAAAACGTAATTGAATAACAGGTTAATTAAGAAATAAAGCAAGTTTAAAAATGATCGAAGGGCTCCGAATAAATGTATGTCATTTATGACGTACTTAATTTTCACTTTTTTAACATTTGTAACAATTAAAACAACTGTTGCCAGGCAAAACAAACCTCGCCCGGTAGCACTTATGATGAATACGAAGGAAGATATCGCGAAAAATATTTGAGTACTCTATGGGTCCATGTGGCTACTGCTTATAAATAAAATTGTTTTCTGATCCCATGTCCATACAGTAAATATAGCGTATATGTATATTTACTCTATGAGGCAGTAGCCACAAAAATGAAGCGTAATCCAAAAATGAACAATTTAAAAATCACGGAAGTAAAATATACCAAGTGTCTGTACTTTATATTATTCTATTCTTACCCCTTACAGTTTTCGAAACTGAAACCTCCGAACCGAGGCTGACATACACATGCTGTCGCCATGACCCAAACTCTTATTTCCTGGAAATGGCCCGGCGCTAGAGCTCAGTGGAACGCACTTTCCTTCTGTAATAAGCATAAACAAGTCTGAAAGTGATTTTCTTTAGTCTAGTCCATTTATTTCGAATGGTGAACCGAATTGTATACACTCACCGGCCATTTTAATCGGAACACGTGTATGCGCGTGCGCAGTACGCATCACCAGCAGTGTGTGATTGTTACAGTCTTACATATGAGTGTATGAGGCAGTAGCCACAAAAATCTTGACCTTGACCGGATGACCCCCAAAATGTTGGAGGTTCTATTTAAGACCAATGCCCATCTATCCTGAAAGTTTCACGAAGATTGATCCAGCCGTTTTCCCGTAATTTCGTTGATAAAAAAACAAAGAAACCCGACCGAAAACAATACCTCGCCCTCTGGTGGACTCCGTCCTGGGGCAAGGTAAAAAAAACAAAAAGTTATTCCGGTGGTCATCGTGTTAGTTCTACGCTATTATTTTGTATATCATACTATATATAGTGAACAGGAAGCCATGTAGGATTCTGCTAATAAGTGTTGCCTGAAGTTGAAGATGGCTGATGTTTATATGGCTCTTTTGGTAGCTTAAGATGAAACATTACTGTGGAGAAACAAGTAGAAATGAAGTTACAATATATTCATGATCAAGACTTATTATTTACAGTAGTATGTAGTGTATGAGCAGTGTAGAAGGAGGCTAAAAGTAATGTTCAGTCAGAATTTTCCCATAAATTTGTGATTCTGAGACTAAATCTGAGATTTGCGAATCTCCAGAACGATTCGATGCAGCTAGCTACTAACTCTAGCTAGCTGGCTTCGAATATATCAGGCTATTTGTTAGTGTTTTTTGTTTGGGGTTGCTTGTTTTGTTTGAGTCCAAACGTTCGTTTTCCAGGACAAAATTGAATATTAGAGGAAAAAAGAAAAATGTTTGTGTCTGAGCAGCATACAGTGGATATAAAAAGTGTACACACCCCGTTAAAATAAGTTTTTCTGATGTAAAAAAAAAACGAGACCATGATAAATAATCTCAAAACTTTCCCCACCTTTAATGTGACCTATAACCTGTACAATTCAATTGAAAAACAAATCTGTTTGGGGGAAAAACATATAAAAAATAAAAAACGTACAATAAGCTGGCTGCATAAGGCAGCTGGGCCATAGAAGGTTCACGCTGCATGCTGCACGCTACACGCTACACGTGAAGAACCGGACCCTGGGCCATTAAACTTCATGCTTGGATGTTCACGTGTTGCGTCTGTTCTACTTTGACCGAGTAACCAACAATATGGACTCTTCGGATGACGACGATTGCCTCATTCTGCTTTTACTGAGACAGAGGAAGAGAAAAAGGAACAGAATTTGGAGCTGAGAACACTTCCTTCTGAGAGAAACCCGTGGTGAATTTCACCGAACATTCTATAATCTGCTTGACAATCCCGATGAAGAACTATTTTTCAATTATACCATTCAATTATATTTTTTCTGAAGTTTTCCCCTGAAAGCATAGAGTTATCTCCCTAGACCCGTTCTGATTGGCTGGCGCGGCGGTGACCGCATGCATTGACTGGAATTTCCATCTTCACGCCTAGAAAAAAGTGTGCATGTTCATTTCACGCTTCACGCGTGAAGTGTGCAGCGTGCAACGTGAACGCCGTTCTATGGCCCAGAGCAAGTCATGCTACGTTTGTCCACTTTTCTTTACACGCGTGTAGCGTGTAGTGTGCAGCATGCAGCGTGCAGCGTGAACCTTCTATGGCCCAGCTGCCTAAGTGTGCACACCCTTAAACTAATACTTTGTTGAAGCACCTTTTGATTTAATTACAGCATTCAGTCTTTTTGGGTAGGAGTCTATCAGCCTGTCACATCTAGACTTGGCAATATTTGCCCACTCTTCCTTGCAAAAGCACTCCAAATCTGTCAGATTGCGAGGGCATCTCTTGTGCACAGCCCTCTTCAGGTCACCCCACAGATTTTCAACTGGATTTAGGTCTGGGCTCTGGCTGGGCCGTTCCAAAACTTGAATTTTCTTCTGGTGAAGCCATTCTTTTGTTGATTTTGATGTATGCTTGGGGTCATTGTCGTGCTGAAAGATGAAATTCCTCTTCATCTTCAGCTTTCTAGAAGACACCTGAAGGTTTTGGGCCAAAATTGACTGGTATTTAGAATTGTTCATAATTCCGTCCACCTTGACTAAAGCCCCTGTTCCAGCTGAAGAAAAACAACCCCAAAACATGATGCTGCCACCACCATGCTTCACCGTGGGCATGGTGTTCTTTTGGTGATGCGCAGTGTTGTTTTTGCACCAAACATACCTTTTGGAATTGTGGCCAAAAAGTTCAACCTTGGTTTCATCAGACCATAACACATTTTCCCACATGCTTTTGGGAGAGTTGATGGTTTTTGGGTATTTTTTGCAAAATTTAGCCAGGCCTGGATGTTTTTCCTTGGCCCTACCCCATAGTTCAGGCATATTGAGAATATGGGAATTGTTGTCACATGTAGTACACAATCAGTACTTGCCAGAAATTCATGCAGCTCCTTCAGTGTTGCTGTAGGCCTCTTGGCAGCCTCCCTGATCAGTTTTCTTCTTGTCTTTTCATCAATTTTGGAGGGACGTCCAGTTCTCGGTAATGTCACTGTTGTCCCATGTTTTCTCCACTTCTTGATGACTGTCTCCACCAGTGTTGGGCACGTTACTTTCAAAAAGTAATTAGTTATAGTTACTAGTTACTTTTCCCAAAACGTAACTGAGTTAGTAATGGAGTTACTTTGTCATAAAAGTAACTAATTACCAGGGAAAGTAATTATTCTGTTACATTTTGTTCCCCCTCAAAAAAGAATCAAATTCAATTAGTGTAATCATAATAAAAGTGAATGTTAAATGTGTTTAATGACTGAAATGGACACTTAACAGAACCAATTAGTAACGTTATCTACACTATATTAATATTTTTGTGGGACAATGTGAGATAAGACATCTATCAAATGTAATATATTTTTGTAGTTATTAAAATTATGTCACTAATTACTGGCCACTGACGAGGACAAACGCTTTGTTCCTCGACATAATGTGCATTGCACGTAAACACGCTTGCCTTTTATTTCAAGTAATGAAAAGTAATGGCTGTATTTCCAAGGTGAAAGCGCAGTGCTGGGCTGACCGCTCACCATCGCTGTGTCTTCTGATTGAAAGAGCGCGCAGTAGGCGTGGCCTACCTACGTATGTTGTCCAAATCTACTCTGATTGGCTTACTGTGCCGTTGTCTCGTGTCTCCCCGCCCCACACGAAAGCAGAGGCTGAACGAGCAGCGTGCCAGATGAGAACAGCTTTAATAAAGTAACGCATAGCATTTTATTGTAAGTAACGGGAACGGCGTTCTAACGATGTAAAAAGTAATTAGTTAGATTACTCGTTACTAAAAAAAGTAACGCCGTTAGTAACGCCGTTTATTTCTAACGCCGTTATTCCCATCACTGGTCTTCACTGTGCTCCATGGTATATCTAATGCCGTGGAAATGTTTTTGTCCCCTTCTCCTGACTGATACCTTTCAACAATGAGATCCCTTTGATGCTTTGTAAGCTCTCTGTGAACCCTGGCTTTTGCTGGAAGATGCAACTGAGTAAATGTCTGAACTTTATTTGGGGTTAATCAGAGTCGTTTTAATTGATGGCAGGTGTGAACCCAAAAAGACTGAACGCTGTAATTAAATCAAAAGGTGCTTCAACAAAATATTAGTTTAAAGTGCATATCACGGGTAAATTGAGGAGCAAGATCGATGTAATTCTCCTATTTTATATTAAACTTTGGTCAAATATCTGTCACATTTTGCATTTTGTGCAATTTTTTTTACCTTGCGCAATACCAGAAAAATTCAGTTGAAATCAAGCCATTTGAGGTGAATTGGTCCGTCTCTGAAAAAACTTTGCATTTGGATTTCCCGGCAAACATTGATTTTCGTGACGTCACGTGCGGGACGCCTCCTTCTGAATCCTACGCCAGCGCTGGTTTGTTTATGAGAAAACGACCATATTATTTACATCCCTGGTGCAGGCCCGGCGCCATGGGCGGGCCTTAGGGGGCCGTGCCCACCCTGAGACTCATGTGGGCCCGCCCTGCTGGAACCCAGAGCAGAGACTTTTTTTCATAGGAGACAGGTCACTGAAGAAATCGTCCATAGAAATGAATGGGGACAGTTCGTAACGGCAGCAAACATTCTAATCAACCGTCTCTGACGGCAGTACAGGTCTGCAAATATCCTGCCTGTTCCGCTGCCAACAACCAATCGTATGTCGATCTGAACCAACAGCTTTCCAATCATCTTGCAGCTTCGTGCTCCGCTGTCCCTCTCCTGCCGTTATAGAAGTACTGCGCCTGCGCAGTGTCAAAATAATCCACGAGAAAAGTGGATTTTAAAGCTTTTTCTGAGTCATGAGAACCAACCTAACACTCAAGTATAATCAACTTTTCATGGCGATTTCAATCATATGCTCTTCGCGACCGTTAGTTTTCACAGAGTCCAGTACTGATATCTTCCCATTCATGTTCAGAGGGTCTGGTCTCACTAATCCGAAAAAGATGCCTGAAAGTGGCCGGCGAGTGACCGCACTTGGCCTGATAGGAGCCCGTCACAGCTTCGTCTTCTTTGTTTTTTTTTTCCCCTCAAAAAAAAAAAACGTAAACTATGAGTCAAAGTTTTTCAGTATAACAATAATAAAGAAAAATGTGCTCAATTTAAAATGTATTGAAACTATTCGAAATCGGCTGATCGGTTCATTCATTATTATCCGTGAGAACAGAAACACTAGTAATAATTTCTGGATCATTGCTATAAACGTGGACTAATATTTCTTGGGAACCAATGGGTTAATGACATGGAATGAACCAACCGACCAATCGCATTTTTTCTTCAAATGGTATCTGGGTAAATCAGCAGCTGTCTCAGCCAATCACATTTTATTGCTGGACGGGATCATATCACGACATCTTCCGGTAGATACCCGAAATCAGCTTTGTGCGTTGTGAGGCCAGCGGAGCAAAAAAAAACTTTTAATATGCTGAGCAATGTTTGATACATTTTTGGAAAGTTGTTTTGGTTGCTTTATAGGTTTCTTAGAATATTTAACTCGTCACGTCTGTGCTGCTCTCCTGGGTTGCTAGAAACAGTTGTGTTGCCCTGGCTTGGCGTATAAAATGTGTGCCCCCCCCAAAGCAATTCAAGGCCCGTCCGTCAGTCCGTGTCTGGCGCCGGGTCTGCCCTGGTGTCGTCTCCGTCGTCTTCACTGCTTGAATCATCATCAAATCCAAACACATGAAGCCCCAATTCTGACATCTCATTATACCGGTATTCTTCATCCAAAGGTGAAGTAACATTGCGCTCAGGTGACAATTCCATATTTCAATGCAAAATCGCTCGCTGCTAAACTTGGTCTACACAGGCTGTGCACTGAAACCGTGCAAGCTCGCGCAGCCTGCTGGCGCTTCCGCAGGTGACGTCATGAATCTGGCTCCAGACTCCCTTGGGATTTTTCCAGATGTGTTTTATTTTTTTCTGCTGTAGACAGATGGCCTTGTGCAAAATTACCCTTTTGGATGAGTGTGTAAAGGGACGTTCTTTCATGTTAAAAAAATGAAATTGGTCCAGGATATGCACTTTAAGGGTCTGCACACTTGTGCAACCAGCTTATTGTATGGTTTTTGTTTTTTTTTTAATGTCCCCCCTCAACAGATTTGTTTACTTTTCAGTTGAATTGTACAGGTTATAGGTCACATTAAAGGTGGGGAAAGTTTTGAAATTATTTATCGTGGTCTCGGTTTTTTTACATCATAAAAAACCTATCATTTTAACGGGGTGTGTACACTTTTTATATCCACTGTATGACATAAGAGAGCACTTAATGAAGCCTATTGGGTTTTGGTGCAAAATTAAGAAGCGAGTGTGACTAAAGGCCAATTTATGCTGACAACCCAGTCCTCGCAGATAGCGTCGCAGACAATGTCTGTGTAGCCCCCCCACCTTCGCAGACGCTCTGCGCGCACCTCCCAAAAATTGTGACCACCGCAGAAGCCTCGCAGACAGCATCGCAGACGAGAGGGCTCTGATTGGTCCACTCTACATCCACTGTACACGCACTTCCGCTTCCCTACTTTCCCGGTTTGGTTTGTTTTCACGACCGGCATTTTTAAAAACACGAGCGAAGATGGAGCAGCACGAAGAGCGGTTGATTGAGGAAGTACGTACATCTGTACGACTCCAGTTCTAGTCATTATAAAAAAAAAAAGTTCTAGTCATTATAAGTAACCGGAGGATAAACACTCCACTAACCACACCCACCAACTACTCCTAGCGACTTCGCGCCCCCTTGCGTTGTGCCAGTGAATAACATCGCGCACGCCTATTATCCCCGCTCAACAATAAATTACAACTGTCTGCGAAAAGCTATCTGCGAAAGCCTTGTCGCAAGAGCATGCAGAGGCCTTAAGTGTCCAGAAGAACTGTGGCTGGTTCTGCAAGATGCTCAGTAAAACCTCCAGCTCATTTCCTTATAAAACTGCACTCATTGGACCTCAGACTACTATTTTTTTTTTAAGTAAAGGGCCGACTCCTTCTCACACCAAATATTGACTTTGCTTCACTTATTACGGCTTACTGATTACTGTTTATCGTATTGTTTTTAACGTTGAAACGTTTCATTTTCTTATTTTAAAGACATTTTTGGTCGACAGCATTTCTTTACATGTGCCTTATGCACAGTACTGTATACTTTGTTCGTCACTAGCCAGCTCTCTCTGAGGTCATTAACAATGTTTCAGCTGGGCAATGATACACCTGACTCACTAGCTTCTCACTAAAATAGAGAACAATGAATGCCCTACAGGCTGAACAAAAAAAAAGCGAAAACTCCATCAGTCCTAAATCTGTTTTCCTCTTATGGTGTGTTCAGACTAAACGCAAAGAAAGCGTCAAAGAACTGCATTGCATTACAGGCATTTAGCAGACGCTGTTATCCAGAGCGACCTACAACATATCCAGAGCAGCCTGAGGAGCAGTTGGGGGTTTGGCGCCTTGCTTAAAGGAACAGTCCACCGTACTTCCATAATGAAATATGCTCTTATCTGAATTGAGACGAGCTGCTCCGTACCTCTCCGAGCTTTGCGCGACCTCCCAGTCAGTCAGACGCAGTCAGACGCGCTGTCACTCCTGTTAGCAATGTAGCTAGGCTCAGCATGGCCAATGGTATTTTTTGGGGCTGTAGTTAGATGCGACCAAACTCTTCCGCGTTTTTCCTGTTTACATAGGTTTATATGACCAGTGATATGAAACAAGTTCAGTTACACAAATTGAAACGTAGCGATTTTCTATGCTATGGAAAGTCCGCACTATAATGACAGGCGTACTAACACCTTCTGCGCGCTTCGGCAGCACATTGATACCTTCACCTCTCGGAGCTCCGTATCAATGCGCTGCCGAAGCGCGCAGAAGGTGTTAGTACGCCTGTCATTATAGTGTGGACTTTCCATAGCATAGAAAATCGCTACGTTTCAATTTGTGTAACTGAACTTGTTTCATGTCACTGGTCATATAAACCTGTGTAAACAGGAAAAACGTGGAAGAGTTTGGTCGCATCTAACTACAGCCCCAAAAAATACCATTGGCCATGCTGAGCCTAGCTACATTGCTAACAGGAGTGACAGCGTGTCTGACTGCGTCTGACTGACTGGGAGGTCGCGCAAAGCTCGGAGAGGTACGGAGCAGCTCGTCTCAATTCAGATAAGAGCATATTTCATTATGGAAGTACGGTGGACTGTTCCTTTAAGGGCACTTCAGCCATTCCTGCTGGTCCAGGGAATTGACCCGGTGACCTTTTGGTCCCAAAGCTGCTTCTCTAACCATGAAGCCATGGCTTCCAAAGCAACTGGAGGTAGTTCACTTTCTATGTGAGCCAGCGACATGACCATTGGTGGCGTGGTACGTCTTCGGCGGTGGAGGTGTCAGAATAAAGTTGAAGCCCAAGCAGCTTTATGGTAATGAGCAATAACGTGGTTCGGCTGCAACCAATCGAATTTTTAGAAGTTCTCTGCTCAAGAGAATACTAGAGAACAAAGTCGTGTGAATTTCGGTTCCACTCAAACAAGTACAACGGAGGAGAAATTAATAATCGCCATGGCAATAATGGTTTCTCCATTGTTTATGATGTGTCCCTGCTTGCAACACTATTTGTAGGAAATGTTTTCGCTCTCCAATGCTTGTTTTTCAGCAGGAATGCAATTCATTGGCTCAAAACAACACCGATTTGATCAACTGCAGGAATTAGCGACTAACTTCAACCAGGATCAGGAGCCGCTACTTTAATACAGGCTACACGCTAAGTAACATTAACGCTAATTAAAGACCAAGGCTAGTCAACGTGTCCTGGAAACCGCATGTTGAAATTTGATTTGGCATCAACGCAAAGGTTGCACTACCAAAATGGCTTTAATTAGTTTACATCGTTAGTTTATTTTCTTACTAACTTATAATTATTCATTATTTTCCTTCATCGATCGATTTCTTATGTTCACACCTTTGACTGCTCTGTTACATACCGTACGCCAGATATGCGACACACTGCTCGTTTGATTTTGTTTGGAAAATAATTCAATAGTGATGTGCATAAATATTGGCACTGTCTCTTATCAGTGCTGTAAAAATAAATAAATAAATAAATAAAGACTGTCCTGATTGTGTCCCTGCAGCCATGGAGAATCTCCAGGATCGAGCTGCCCACATCCGCAAGGTCCTTCTGTCTCTTCCCAGCAACACCCTGGTCATCATGCGATACCTGTTTGCGTTCCTCAACCAGTAAGTGCTTTCACTGATTTGCGATCAGGTCTCGCTTGTGGTTAGTTGGAGCTGATCCTAGATCAGCACTGTCGCAGATGTTTTATACATATGGGCCAGGTTCAAAAGCTGGGAGGGCTGCAGGGAGATTTGGCAAATGAGGTCACCATTCATGTCTGCGGTTAATTTGTGATTTCGAGGCGAAGCTAGAGCCGACTGGGACTCCACTGGGATTGTTAAACCTGTGAGCTTTTGCTTGGTAGACCATAGCTAATCTTAGCTTCGCTTTTATAACACTAAACCTATGTGTTCTGTGTTCTTACCAAGCACTTTTATTATAAGGTATACTGTTTTGTTTTTTGGTTCTTTTTTGGTTCTTTTGACGCAATCCAGGTCCGAGCCGGAGTCAAAGTGCCAACATTAGTTCTTTGTAATGTTTCCATTCCTGTCCCCTGCTTTTCTCCTTTCGGGATTTGTCATTGTGGTCTTTTTGAAAACTCATGATATGGTTTAGCGTTTGCTCCAGCTCATGGCGTGTGTGTGTGTGTGTGTGTGTGTGTGTGTGTGTGGTTTCACTCATTGACAAAAGCCGCTCCAGGTTTGATATCATAGCCAGTGTGTGGGATAAAGGGATAGAGGTATGGTGTTGCTTTCAGGCTGCTAGTTCCTAGCTGAAAGAATCCTCTGTTTGCTCGACTATAACAGTCCAGTGCCAGGATGACTGTATTAAGCTGGATCTTTTGAGACGTACCTGCTTTTGTATAATTAACGCCACGATGAGGTGGTTTAAGTATAAACACAACCCCAATGTTTGACAAGGTGAGAAGGTTGCCGCATAAAAATGCACAAGAAACCAGATTAAATTCAAATACAGTACTCGAAATATCTGAAGAAATAAAGAACTGATCATTGCGCGTCCTATTTGTTTCTTTAGAACAGTGTGTATTCGTTCAAGAACAATGAATTTGTATTCGGTTTCATTCCTAGCACACACACACAGCCATTCGGGCTAATTATCCATACTGAAACCATCAACTCGGTGACCACTTTATTAGGAGCACCTGTACCCCGGCTCATTCATGCATAAAATCCGCCTGCAGAACCGCTGCCCGTGCGCCACAGAATGGCGCGGAACACAAAACCATCCAGTGAGTGGGTGGAAATGCCTTGTTGATGAGAGAGCTCAGAAGGGAAAGGCCAGACTAGTTTGAGCTGACAGGAAGTCTGCATTTGACTCAAAAACCACTCTTTACAACCGTGGTGAGCAGAAAAGCATCTCAGGATCATCTCCCAACATGCCGTACCTTGAGGCAGATGGGATGATACAGGTTCTTAGTCCAGGTTCTGCTCCGTTGAGGATTGGTGAGGTTGATCCAGTCTTGAACTGTGTGGTTTGTGAGTGTACATAACGTATGCACGTGCTTTTAAGTATACGGTATGCAGTCTAATCAGTCCTTTGGTTCTAATCACTTCCAAACATATGGTCTCGCCCTAAAAAGTGCCCAATTATGGGACTGAAAAAAAATTGGAAAGGATAAAAAAAAAAGGAAGAAAAGTAACCGGATCCCTGTGAACTGGTAGTACCGCTCATAAATCCTGACCCGCGCTCGTCCATATGGATTTGTTTGACCCCAGCACCCTAGCC
The DNA here is from genome assembly GCF_027579695.1 of Neoarius graeffei. Classification (NCBI taxonomy): domain Eukaryota; kingdom Metazoa; phylum Chordata; class Actinopteri; order Siluriformes; family Ariidae; genus Neoarius; species Neoarius graeffei. The sequence goes on from NC_083594.1 coordinate 42,275,863, forward strand.
ACCTCCTCCCTGTGTGTCTGATTCACTACAGTTCTGTCTGACTCATGGTCTCGTCACAGATCATGATAACACCATAGTGCACTGTGGGGCAAGGAGAAATGTGCTAAACGAGTGTAATTTCCCCAAGGAGAATCACACAGCGTCGTCTCTGCCTCAGGCCTAATGAACTTTCATAGACAAGGTTAAGTGGTTGAAAAAGTGTACTTCTTTTCTTTTTTTAAATCTGGGATATGTGCTGATTTACTGTATACATGAATTGAAATTCTGTGACAATGACAAGGTTTTGTAAATTTTAACACAATTTCTCAAATATCATGCGAAAAGAACAAAAGTGGATTCAACACAAGTCATTTGAAAACGAGCAAAAGTGTAAGATGTCGTCAATAGAGCACCAGCCAGAAATACTTTGGGATGCTCCATCCATCCATCCATTCTCTCTTTTATTCCTTTTTTTTTTACTGAGTATAAAAATCTATTTTCAGTATGTAGTCTCATCTCATCTCATCTCATCTCATCTCATTATCTCTAGCCGCTTTATCCTGTTCTACAGGGTCGCAGGCAAGCTGGAGCCTATCCCAGCTGACTACGGGCGAAAGGCGGGGTACACCCTGGACAAGTCGCCAGGTCATCACAGGGCTGACACATAGACACAGACAACCATTCACACTCACATTCACACCTACGGTCAATTTAGAGTCACCAGTTAACCTAACCTGCATGTCTTTGGACTGTGGGGGAAACCGGAGCACCCGGAGGAAACCCACGTGGACACGGGGAGAACATGCAAACTCCGCACAGAAAGGCCCTCGCCGGCCCCGGGGCTCGAACCCGGACCTTCTTGCTGTGAGGCGACAGCGCTAACCACTACACCACCGTGCCGCCCCAGTATGTAGTCCTATTTATTAATTTATTTATTGTTATACTGCCTTTCAGATTTTTCAAGTGTAGGTCATAAAAAGAATTTTCCCCAACACCTGGTTATTTTTGTTCAGTGGACCAAAAGCTACTGAATTCGAATCACGGACTTCCAATTTTATTATTATTATTATTTTTTTTTCCACCCAACAATTAATTCATCTAGAGTCACGTGACCCTAAATTCGCCGCTATTTTTTCCTGCTTCACCATGATCCAGTTCCAGATACTACGTCATGCATGACGTGGTGGGCTTTCCCTGTTCGCACAAGGCATTGTGGGATACAAATTTGAAACAGGAGAGAAAAATGGAGGACGTGAGTGTGCGAATGAAACGTGAAAGCCCGACTCCAGTAATGGAAAGAAAGCGAGAAGACGTTATGTTCTATACGAAGGAAAGGAAACGCAGGACCAAACTAATAAATATCGGCGCTCAGCGAGCACCTCGGTGTGATCAGCTGTTCGTTTAGCGACGGAATGATGGAACTGTCAGTGTACGCTCAAAGGTAAACCTGCGATTTCATGCACATAATTTGCTCGGGAATCTCATCTCATCTCATCATCTCTAGCCGCTTTATCCTTCTACAGGGTCGCAGGCAAGCTGGAGCCTATCCCAGCTGACTACGGGCGAAAGGCGGGGTACACCCTGGACAAGTCGCCAGGTCATCACAGGGCTGACACATAGACACAGACAACCATTCACACTCACATTCACACCTACGGTCAATTTAGAGTCACCAGTTAACCTAACCTGCATGTCTTTGGACTGTGGGGGAAACCGGAGCACCCGGAGGAAACCCACGCGGACACGGGGAGAGCATGCAAACTCCGCACAGAAAGGCCCTCGCCGGCCCCGGGGCTCGAACCCAGGACCTTCTTGCTGTGAGGCGACAGCGCTAACCACTACACCACCGTGCCGCCCCGCCTGGGGTTGGTTGTTTATTTATTTATTTATTTATTTAGAGATATTACAGAAATGAACATCTCACAATGACCAAATTTCAGAGGGAACTAAATGTCACCGATTTTATGAAATCGAAACGCCGTCTACTTTGAAGATTTCTTTTTGTGCTTGCTGCAGAATAGAGGTACACTTTCTTTCACTCAGAAACCATATCCCGCCTCCCATGTTTTTTGTTTTTCTCCAGCTTGTCCCAGTACAGCGAGGACAACATGATGGACCCCTATAACCTGGCCATCTGCTTCGGCCCAACACTCATGTCTGTACCTGAGGGTCATGACCAGGTCTCTTGCCAAGCCCATGTGAACGAGCTGATCAAGACCATCATCATCCACCATGAGAGCATCTTCCCTGGACCACGTGAGCTTGAAGGCCCTGTGTATGAGCGTGGAGGAGCCACTGAAGAATACTGGTGAGCTCCGATTTTGGATCTTTCGTTTCAGGCTCGTGCTTTATGACATGTGCCGGCTTGAAAAAGTATGCTTTTTAATTATAGGGCATGCGATTCATAGAATGGCAAGTAGGGTCTGTCTAGTTACGATACGATATTTTGTCATAGTGACGAATCTCCATTTTCTAGCCAGAAACTCAACGCCGGATTCGTGTGTGCATGAGTCTTAATCCCTGAAATAAATGTGGCTTAATGTGAAATGATTGAAAACAGTAGCTGAATGCATTACTAAGATAAATCCCAGATATCCATTCCTGCTTATCCATCACACTTATCACACACTCAGTCACTCTGTGGGTCTGTGAGTTTCGTAGCCAGAAACACAGATGCACCAGATGACCCTCCGCCTGTGTCACTTCCCTCTCTTATAGTAAGGTTACCGAGGCCAAGTTTTAGATAGAGACCAGATTCGTCTTGGCTGACATGCCCTTCAGGAAGGTCCTTTCCTTAATGGCATGGACACTCGCTGTTTTATAACATCTGTATGTTGTGGAAGGAAATGGGGCTCAGAGTGCTGAGTCAGGATTATAAGACGATGAGGTGAAGACACTCAAGCAGAAGGAGAGTGATTCAGATTTGAAACATTCAATATGCACGTTCACATTTCCCATTCTAATTACAGGAACCGACCAGAGAGTCTGCACCACATTATTGCTCAGTCTGTCTTGATGCAAAGTCGCAATGTGTTTGGCTCAAATAACAAGATTTTGTTCTTTTAAAAGGCACAGTGGGCTTTAAGATGAAAATCAGGGCCTTTTGTTTGCACAAGAACAATTTTGGCTGTGGAATCCGCAGGATCGTTTTACATCGAGCTTTGCGATGAAAGGCACGGACGCACGCACGCACGCACACATGCGTTTACGTTTGAGTGGAAAAGTCCGTATACCCCGGGGACAATATCCTGTGTTATATTTCACAGATGTTCCGACTTCCTGAATTATTTCAGTGTATCCGAAGCAAAAAAAATTTATATCACCCTGACCTATACAGTACCCGTCAAAAGTTTGGACACACTTTCAAATTTGATGTTTTTTTTCTTCGTTCTTATTCATTACAAGACACTTCATGTCTTAAAGTCATGATGGATGTCGTTTCGCTTTACTTAGTCGAGCGGTTCTTGGCATAATATGAATTACTGCAGTTTCGGTGTTGAATAGGGCTATTTACTGTATTATTTATTATATCCCACATCAAAAAATTCCCGTGCAGGGACAAAGATGTCTCGTGACACAAAATAGCATACATGTCAACCTTTGGTCAATCAAACCTGTATAACCAACCTCCAAAATCTGTATTTCCCTTATAAAATCCGTATAAGATGCAAATTAAAATAATTTACCTAAAATTTGAATGATAATTAACAATGATATATCCCAGTTACTTTTTATTCAATATTAATAACAATAAACCTTCAGAATGAATACAAAGCATCAATGTTTGACAAAAACACAAAGTGTTATCAGCGTAGTTACGAAGGAAATACTTCGTTGTTTGGAGACAGGTTTCACCGAGCGGCTATTATGCACGAGACTTCATATTAGCCACAAAGTCAGGAAAATCTGTTCGTAAAATTACGTTATAATGACCAAATACAATGAAAAGTGTTTTTCCAGTCTCACCTGTGAAAGGTAATCCCATGTGATCTCGTTTGGACGGTAAACCTGTTGGTACAGTTAAACGCAGCACATGAATGCGGCATCTTTATTCTCGGCTACTGTCTAGACGCTGTACCAGAGACGGCTGAAGAATCTCCACTTTGCCCCATCCAATATGGCGGCGAGGATGACGTATGATTCTACGCAGAAGGCGGCGTCTATGTTTATATGTCTATGACTTCCCGGTTGGCGGGATTCTCGCAATGCGGTGTGCGCATGATCAGAAGTGGAGCGAAGTCTCGCTACAACAAGATAACGCGCGATTTCATAAGACTCTTTACTGGCTGTCTGTGGTGTACAGTACGTTTGTAAATATTATACACTCTTATCATCGTGGGAATTGATTATAGCTCTAAATAAATATTGAAGTTTTTTTTAAAGAATCCGTATAACTTTATTTATACGCCCGTATACTATGTTTATTGAATCAAATCCGTATAAAATACGGACATTCCGTATAGGTTGACATGTATGAAATAGTTCCACCATTTGATAAAACAATGTATCTTGTGACCTCAAAAAAAAAAAAAAAAGGATATGGTGTGAGTCAGTCATGGTATATCCTGGATATACCATGAACTGATGTCGCTGTTTCAAGCTATACAGCTGACTCGAGTCACAGCTGTGGCTCCGTGAGCATATCTGTGTGTGTACCGTAGCTCTACGTATCATGATCATGGTACATTGCACATGTGCAGGTAGGAGGTCGCGCCGACGTAAACAACAAACTGGCTGTCTCCAGTGAGTTTTAGTTTGGAATTTTCTGATGAGGGATATAAATCATATACCATGCACTGAGAAGCACCGGTCTAAATTATGCTGACCGGCATAGTACTATTTTCTTCGGGGTTGTGCCGCTCAGTCACCTCAGAGAATAAATAATTTCAACCAGAGCCTCTCAGTGCATTATATATTTGATTACTAGCTACAATTATCGACACCTTAACGATCTTTTGGCCATTGCGAAAGTAGAAAAGACTTTCAATATGTACGTAAATTGTGCATGAATAATTACTCAAATTTCCACTGGAAAAAAATGAGTTGATTCCCGATTACTTAGTGCATCAGATCACACGACACCGTTCCACAATTAGACACCTTTGTCCACAGTTATCGACACTGTTCCACAATCATCGACACCCAAATGATTATCTCATCTCATCTCATTATCTCTAGCCGCTTTATCCTGTTTTACAGGGTCGCAGGCAAGCTGGAGCCTATCCCAGCTGACTACGGGCGAAAGGCGGGGTACACCCTGGACAAGTCGCCAGGTCATCACAGGGCTGACACATAGACACAGACAACCATTCACACTCACATTCACACCTACGGTCAATTTAGAGTCACCAGTTAACCTAACCTGCATGTCTTTGGACTGTGGGGGAAACCGGAGCACCCGGAGGAAACCCACGCGGACACGGGGAGAACATGCAAATTCCACACAGAAAGGCCCTCGCCGGCCCCGGGGCTCGAACCCAGGACCTTCTTGCTGTGAGGCGACAGCGCTAACCACTACACCACCATGCCGCCCCCCCCCCCAAATGATTATTTAGAAAAAAATTTTTTTTAAATCATCAGTATGTGGTATTAAGTTAACAAAACATATTTTTTTATTTAAAATTTGTTTTACATAGACTTATATTTAGTACAAAATATATTTTATGTAAATATATGGATGTCGGTGCTTACGTAAATGAGGAAGTAATTCGAATGTTTGGAAACAAATGAACTGATAATGTTGAACCTGTCAGAAAATCTTTTTGTTCCACTTTCTACCCACTTTCGAAGTGTTTCCGTAGATCACATTTTGTTAATCATTTGTTGTTGTTTGTATTAATTTCTAGTTTTGTAGTTTACCAATAAATATCAACAGGCGATTGACATTGTAACCAGATGAAAATCCAGGTCAAAGGTCGCATGTCATTCCTCGAACCAAAATATAAAATATCTACTGATATTGTAATATGTGGTAGATATTTACAACAAACCTGCAAAAAATATTTTCAGAACAGAATTGAGAAATCTGAATATTTCAAGCATGTATTTTTTTTAAATATATATATGCTAGGAATTTAATTCTGGTCTAATTCTATTTATCGCAATCGGGATTCCAAATACTCTATAAACATTCGATTCTGTTATGGATCAGAAAAAAATAATTAATAAATCGCAGCACTTTTATTATTATTTTTTAAAAAGTACTTCATCTACTTCAACAGTGTTACCCAAAGATGGATCCATAACAGTTGTAAATGTCACTTAATTCCACAGGGTGTCGATAATGGTGGACACCGGTGAAAGTGATCACTATTATCGACACCTCACGTGACTTCTCAAACGCGCGTTTAGATACAAAATGGCGACTGTCAAATGAAAGAGTAAGAAACAAAGCAGGTTTCGACAAGAAGATCATGAAATATCGGTGAATTTGAGAAGTAAGAACATGTCCATGATCTTTCCACCATGCTTACCTGCGATGAATGATTGAGAACGTCTGGGTTTTCCTCACTGATCGTGGTAAAAAAAAAAAAAAATCCATCTCAGGTAACGAGCTGTGTCATCAGACGACAAGATCAAAGGGCGAGGCGGGTCTTCAGGTTGATTGATTAACCAATAATAACTGTTGTAACTGAAACTCACCTTTGTAAAATTGTTTTTAATGGGTAAATCTGAAAAGGTGTCGATAATTAATTATGGACTGTCAATAATTGTAGCCGCCGCTCTAGTACCTGTGCGAACAATCATAAGAAACATTTCAGTTTGGTCTCCTGACAGAAATTCATGTTTAAAAAAAAAAAATGCACTTCTGTAACTAAAAATACTTGTGGATCCATGGGTCACAAATGGGATCTGTCTTTTTTTCGTGTTTAGTTTACAGACATCGTCAATGTCGCTGTGTCAGAAGGGGAAAAAATATTCACAATACTACAGTCCATAATATAATTTCAGAAATAAATATTTAACAAAAAGAGTCTTGTACTGCAAGGCTGTCTTTTCATTGCCTGCACACACACACACACACACACACACACACACACACACACACACACACACACACACCAGTGTTGATTCCTTAAGTTGCTGCCGTTTCAAACAAATGGCCATTGCATGTGAGCTTTGCCAAGAGCTCCACTATAATCCCAAATACCCAATTAGCACTTCATCCTTCCAACTCCCAGCGTCCCTCGCTGCCTCACTCCCATCCTATGAAACACAGCCTTTATTAGTCCTGGCTCTCTGCTTAGGAAATCATATGGCATTAGACTAAAGGGAAACAGAACAGGTATCAGACTTTGTGTCTGCTCAGCCGAGCGCTGGTAACTCTCCACGGAGTCTGCAAGGAAATGATTATTATGGCACTGTTTTGCATGACTCGTCTATGGAAGCTCAAATGGTAAAGCCATATTGAATATATAAACATTTCAGGACAGCACAAGTTTGCCATCATCTGCAAACATTTCTGCGATGCATTGCGTATACGTCATGCGTGATGCATTTTGTTTCCGATATCTGTCAGAAAACAAGAACATTCTGCGACGTTCACGTATACACTCACCGCCCACTTTATTACGAACACCCAGACAGACACTTGCTGTTTGATGCGGTTCTCTAATCAGCCAATCCCTTGACAGCAGCAAATCATGTAGATACAAATCAAGAGCATGAGTTAATGTTCACTTTGAACATCAGGATGGGAAAACTTGTGATCTCTGTGGCGCGGGTGTTGGTTTGAGCCAGACGGACTGGTTCACAACTACAAACAACTCATGTGACCATACACTTTTTTTTTTGGCAAGTCAGTTAGGGCATCTACTTTATTTACATCAGCCTTTTGGAGAGATTGAAAAACCATCAGCCCTATGTGTGGAAGAAACAGGCACTGAATTCAAAGAACACCATCCAACTGTGAAGCATGGGGGTGGCAGCATCATGCTGTGAGTGATGTTTTGGAGAGAAAATAGAGGGCATTATGAGGAAGTTCAGCCTTGGTCACAACTGGGTCTGCGTGCAGGAAAATCGTCGTAAACATACCTCCAAAGCTGGAACAAAATGGCTACAAGTCAACAAAGTGGAAGTATCGGCGTGGCCACGACAAAACCTTGACCTGAATTTAAAAGAAAATCTATGGACTGAAAAAGCATGTCTGAACAAGGAGACCCACAAACCTGACTGAGTTACACCAGTCAGGAGGAACGGAAAATTATTGGGAGACGACTGTAGAAGACGACCCCACGCATTTGATTCAAGTTAAGCAATTAAAAGGCAACGGCATGGACCGGGAAAAATTGTGATCTCAAAGCGTGATTTTCTTTCACTGTGGCATGGGTGTCGGTTTGACCCAGATGGACTGGTTTGTTTGAGTATTTCAAAAACCACTGATCTCCTGGAGTTGACACAGAATGGTGCGAAAAACAAAAAACACTAAGTTGAGCAAGCGACAGTTCTGTGGGTGGAAACAAACGCCTTGTTGATAAGACAGGTCAGAGGAAAACAGCCAGATTGGTTTGAGGGTTTTTTTTTTTTTTTGCTAGGAAGGATATAGCAACTCTTTACAATCATGGTGAGCAGAAAAGCATCTCAGCATGCGACAGAAGAAGACCATATTGGGTTCCAGTCCTGCCAGCTAAGAACAGGAATCTTAGAATCAAAGTGGCCGGTGAGTGTAGTTTAGATCCCATTCAGTTACGTTTCCCTGCAGACTTGTAGAAGTCGGTGCTGCTTAGAGTCAGAAATGCAGACAGACCCAGCTTTTGATTCCTTTACCCAAGTCCTGTTTCAGATCTTACTTCAAAGCTGTTTGTACGGTATCTCAGCAGACGAGATGAAAAGTAGAAACAGTAACCAGGTCTCAAGATACTCCCAAGCTCTACACCATGTCCCACTGGGAGTTTCCTTGGCATGGATTATCTCATTTAGCATCTGATCAGCATCAGTAATTTCTGTATCAGTTAGCATAAACTAATCTGGTTTAGAGATTTTATCAATGTGACTGTGGATGTACTGTCTAACTGTGCTGGTTTATATTGTTGCTTACAGAGGTGGACAAAGTAGAACATTACTTAAGTCAAAGTACAGATCCCACTGGTCAAATGTTACTCCGATACAAGTGAAAGTCGTCCAGTCAAATTTTTACTCAAGATAAAGTACTGAAGTACTTGCTTTTAAAAATACTTAAGTGTTAAAAGTGCATTTTCTCTCAACACATCGTTGTATTATTGCCACAACGCTTACAAAACCTAACGCCGCTACCAAAGACAGAAATGTGAATTCACAAAATGAACGCGTGCTGTGCATCATGGTGGTTTAATGTGAAACTCCACCCGACATGCTAGCAAACTCTTTTCAAACTCGAAATCATATTGGGTAGCTAACGCTACTAGAAAAGAAAGATTTCTACATTCTGTTTATTTGGCAAGATTATGCTAAAACATATTTCTGAAAGGACTTCAGATAAGTTAACGTTATTCATGTTAACGGAACTCCGTTTTTACATGCTAACTAACAGTGTCCAAGTTAACTAGCCATGTGTAAACGTTAGCCGTGGACAAGGCTACGGCAACTTGGCGGGCAAATCCATAAAAAGTCATTTGACTAACCAGACTGCATAGCTACGTTTTCAACGTTATCGCTAGCTCTAAAAGCACAGACAACTTCGTTGCAAGCTTTCTCTTGGAATAAAACGTTTATATACGTCAATATGCTTCCGCAGGTTGGACGGCGAGTTTTTGTAGGCCGTGATGTGGTTCGTTTTTGGCAAACAAAACAAACCTTTAAAACGAAACAAATCTTTATTCCTTTCAGAAAACCGAAACATGAGTTCGAGGTATGGCCATGAGTGCGTGCGTTCCCCAGAAGAACCGCCTCCTTCCATTCTGCCATCAACTGATCGTGTTCAATTAATGCTGTGGAGAAATGATTGAACTTGATTTTATACAGTCGATGGACATGACGTGACCCTAGTGATTACTGATCGGCTGTCTCGGTGTCACCTGCGAAAAAACCAATCACGTTTTAGAAAAAAAGAAAAAAAACATCCACTTTCAAAGCGGCTTCATGGTAACGAGTAACGAGGACCTTGATAGAAATGTAGTGGAGTGAAAAGTACGATATTTGTCTTTCAAATGTAGTGAAGTTCAAGTCATAAGTTGCCAAAAAAATAATATTCAAGTAAAGTACAGATACTCAAAGTGTACTTAAGTACCGTACTCAAGTAAATGTTGTTCGTTACTGTCCACCTCTGGTTGCTAATGTCTACTGATGCGTACATTCAGTTGAGGTTCCTCTCAACCTGTGCCTCGATGTGTTTTTCAGTGACAGTCCACACAGTGAGCCCCCCCTAGTGGACGAACCAGCAGCTGATACTGTCTCGGACACCCACAACAGTGATGATGGTGAGTTTAAATACTGGGTTGTTTTACAATCAGGGTACAAAGTTTGTGTCACAGGGGTCCAAAATTCAAATTGATTCAAACTGGTTCTTGTACCAGTTTTTAAGTGAAGGACAAGTTAAAGAACAGACTTCAGGTAATTTTTTGACGTGTGTATGGTAGTTTTGTGTAATCTGCTCTAAGATAAAGAAGATTAAGTGTAGCTTTAAGCAGGGCTGGGAGAAACAAATGAAGTGATTCTCGGAGAGGATGTTTTTTTTTTTTTTTGACAATTCAGAATCCACTACTTCCATAGTGCTTTTAAATATAAGGCTGTAAGCTTTGTGTTAGTCGTCTCTAATATTTATGTCCCAATATCTTGACCACGTTTTAGGATGAAAATAATCGTTTTAGATATGTTATTTTATATTGAGAAATTAGCTGTCTCGGAGAGGACATTTTTTTTGACACAATTACATACTAATTTGATCAAAATAGTCTGAAAACTTACTGGCATTCAACATTAAAACTTAACTACGTTTCCAATGATATGGAACGAAATATGTGTTTTATGGTATAAAGAGTGATTTAAGTGCAGGGGCTTCAAAGTTTGGGAGAATAGCAGGGTACAAATAATTTACAGCAGGGTGCAAAATGGTAAAATGTCTGCCAGCGGCAGACATAATGCACGCAAAGCGTGCAGGGATATATACAGTATAGATAGATAGATAGATAGATAGATAGATAGATAGATAGATAGATAGATAGATAGATAGATAGATAGAGATGCAAGTATGAATTTTTCATGGGGCGGGATGGTTTGGAACAGGCCATCTAAAATTGGGACAACATTTACCCGGGACTGGTATTTGAGGCGGGTCGTCTAGCTTAAGCTTGATTAGCGTTGTTACGCACGCCAGTGTTTCCCACAGAAATTTTGGAGACTATGGGGGAGGCGCGGGGGTTGTTTAAAATTGAGTGATATGTTAAATATTAAGTTATTACTGAAAAACTATTGATTAAAAAAACAGACACTGAGAAATGGTCCTATAAACAACTTTACCAATATAAAAGATTACCAGGACTACAAAAATGCAGAAAAATAGGCTTTACTTATCCAAATGCTCCTGTTGGTTCAAAAGTTAAAGTGCAGAGAACTTCACAGCACAACATGAAGTTACCTTAAAATATAATATAAATGCCTCAGCTTTCATGTAAGAAAAAAAACTATTAATACTAGTACTGTGTGCAGGCAGTCTCTCCTGAAGACTAAATTAAACAATAATTATAAACTAATAAAATAAATGGCTCAGGCTTCATGGAAGAAAAAAAAAACAATTTGAACAGAATCCCACAGTATGATGCTGAAGCTGCCTAAACAATGGAAAATAAAATACCATTTTGGCAAAAACGTTGGCATCCATTAATTTCTTGTATTAAGTAAAAAAATATGTTGCCAGATACTGTTGACGTTTTACAGCCCAAAATATGTTCAAAACCCGCCAAAATGCACTTAAAACCGCCCAAATTGGGCGGGAAACCGCACAATCTGGCAACACAGGCGGCAGTAATGGCTGCACTCGTGTCGAGGACGTAAACACAGTTGACGCGGCAACGGACATACATGACATAGTGGATGTAATTTACGTTCACAACTTTTTTTGCTTTTTTTGTCAGAAATATCTCATCTCATCTCATTATCTCTAGCCGCTTTATCCTTCTACAGGGTCACAGGCAAGCTGGAGCCTATCCCAGCTGACTACGGGCGAAAGGCGGGGTACACCCTGGACAAGTCGCCAGGTCATCACAGGGCTGACACATAGACACAGACAACCATTCATACTCACATTCACACCTACGGTCAATTTAGAGTCACCAGTTAACCTAACCTGCATGTCTTTGGACTGTGGGGGAAACCGGAGCACCCGGAGGAAACCCACCGGCCCCGGGGCTCGAACCCAGGACCTTCTTGCTGTGAGGCGACAGCGCTAACCACTACACCACCGTGCCGCCCTGTCAGAAATATTTAATATTAAATTTTGTGACTCGACTGACAATAGCCGGCGGCATAACAAGCCATAGCCGGCGATTTGCCGCCGGTGACCGGCTACTTTTGAGACCGCTGTAAGTGCATCCCTTTTGGAGCTACCTGTGGTCAAAAAAGCACTTTTTCTAAATGACACGAGTAATTTTGCTAAATATTGCCATACATTCACCAAAAATAACGTAATCACCAAATTTTTTTTTGCATGGTAAATAGAGCTATCACAGGGCTACAATAAACAACCAAGTTTATTTAGTCAAACCTTTTGATATTGAAGATAATAAGTGTTAAATGTGATTTTTAGCTTGCGTACCCTGACTGTAAAACAACCCTACTACTAGACCGAACACACGCTTTCATCCTGTTTGCAGGTTTTATACCTTATTCCAGTTCATCACATTTACTATATTCACAAAGCACAGGCTTTTTAATAGGCTCTATCATTTTAACCACTTCCAACGCCTGACTTATCACTCAGTCGTTCTCCTTACAGCATCTTATTCAGGAGCTGTTACGAAGGAATCAGTAACTGCATGGAAACTAATAGGAAATTCATGTCGTAATGGGAATGAAGTTTGGACTCGCCCATAGATGCATGGAATTTAAAAGGGTAAAAGGGGCCATAATAAAAAATTTTAAAGGATGGGAGAGATGAGAATTCTGCTTTTAGCACCAGCATGGTGGAACGATCCCAAAAATAATGTAAGGTCCAGATTAAAAACACATTTTGTTCCTTTTGCTTTATCTGTATAATATATCAAATTATTGTTTTTTTTAATTATTGTTTAGTTTTAAATTTCATTTAAAGCTGTAAAAACTTAAAATGAGATTCTTTAAAGCGAGACGGCCTTTCGGTTTCATAAAATCGGTGAAATTTAGTTCTCTCTGAAATTCGGTCATTGTGATATATGTTTATTTCTGTAATATCTCACAAAATATCAGGTCATTTTGTGGCTGGGAAGTTATTTAATTTGAAGGGATTCCCGAGCAAATAACGTGCATGAAATCGCTCGCTTAGCTCAGTCAAGCAGACAGAGGAAGTCCGTGTGTGTGCGCATGCGCAGGTTTACCTTTGACCCTGCACTGACAGTTCCATCATTCTGTCGCTAAACGAACAGCTGATCACACCGAGGTGCTCGCTGAGTGCCGATATTTATTAGTTTGGTCCTGCATTTCCTTTCCTTCGCGTATAACATAACGTCTTTTATTTTTTTCGCTCTGCGCTCTGATTGGCTGGCGAGCAGGTCTGTATCCTACGGTACGGACCCCAGTTATGGACCCCGGTTACGGACCTCTGGCGACTCGCTCGTTCACAACAACAACAAACATAGTAGCATTTTTTGTCAACATTTATCTTTTTTTTATAAGATTTATTCATAAGATTATCAAAAATCTTATACATTTTTGCCAGCATTTCTCAGGAAATATGGATAGCAATAACGACAGTCTTCACAGCGAAAGCAAGTTTTACTACCCTGAGGAAGAAGAAATAGAATAAAACATTTCAGGAGAAAGCTAAAACCTGTAACTTGCTAACACCAAGCAAAAACATGGCTGAATCCTGAATGACTCTTATTTGTATAAATAGGGGACTACATAGGTGGCAAAATGTAGTTTTTTTTCTGCCATGGAAGTGCACTTGTATACCGAGGAGAAAGCAATTTGCATTACAGCCGTGAATGAGGATTCAAAATGGCGTCTCGGCTCGGTTTTCCCTTTCGGGCGCTCTCGTTTTCTGCTAGAATTTGGTACAGAAAAAAATAAATATATTATTTACCAGCTTAAGGTCGGTCCATGGGGCGGCACGGTGGTGTAGTGGTTAGCGCTGTCGCCTCACAGCAAGAAGGTCCGGGTTTGAGCCCTGACGAGGGCCTTTCTGTGCGGAGTTTGCATGTTCTCCCCGTGTCCGGGTGGGTTTCCTCCGGGTGCTCCGGTTTCCCCCACAGTCCAAAGACATGCAGGTTAGGTTAACTGGTGACTCTAAATTGACCGTAGGTGTGAATGTGAGTGTGAATGGTTGTCTGTGTCTATGTGTCAGCCCTGTGATGACCTGGCGACTTGTCCAGGGTGTACCCCGCCTTTCGCCCGTAGTCAGCTGGGATAGGCTCCAGCTTGCCTGCGACCCTGTAGAACAGGATAAAGCGGCTAGAGATAATGAGATGAGATGAGAGGTCAGTCCGTATGGTGAAATACCGTGATCTCGGCCTTGAATACTGACCTCGGCCCAGAGGGCCTCGCTCAGTACTTTCAAGACCTCGGTCACGGTATTTCACGATATGGACCTCCCAGCTGGTAAATAACATATATTTCTTCTCGCTTTCTTTCCGTTACTGTAGTCGGTCTTTCACGTTTCATTCGCCCACTCATGTCCTCCATTTTTCTCTCCTGTTTCAAATTTGTAAACCACAATGCCTTGCGCGAACGGAGAAAGCCCACCACGTAATGCATGATGTAGTATCTTCAATTGGGTCATGGTGAAGCAGGAAAAAATGGCGGATAATTTAATTGTTCTATTTTTTTTTCAAAAAAGGAATAAAATTGGAAGTCTGTGATTTGAATTTAGTAGCTTTCGATCCACTAAACAAAAATAGTCAGGGAAAATTCTTTTGAAACTTTTGACACTTGAAAAATCTGAAAGGCAGTCTATCTTTAAAGTAACATTATGTTTTCAATTGAAATCTTTTATTCTTTAATTATGAAGCAACTTTAGCTGTTTTTCAGTTTGAACAGTTGCTATGTAAATAGTGTTTTGAAAGAAACTTTAATTATAACTATAATTTAACAGAATTTTGCTTTCTGTATTGACACTTTTTCAAATATTCCTGTCTGTCTTGTTGTTAAACATGCTCTCACACCTGTTATCTTATTAGAAATTGTTTAATCCATAAACAAGGATAGAATTTTGCTTTCTGTGTGCTCTTTGCAAGTATTCCCGTGTCTGCTTTATTGTTGAAATGCTTTTTCCAGACTGTCTAATAATTTGCATGGCTACAGCAACTTGCCTACTGATGAAGGATGTGCTCTAACCTGCCTGGCTTCGTGAGCAATAATCCTCCCTTTCCCTTTCTCCATCTCCCCTTCTTGCTCATTTCCTCGCCTTTCTTCCTCCGTCTTCTCCTGGCAATGCATCTCTGGCATCTGACACCCAGGCTCGTTGAACGTTTCAGAGTCGGACCCCATCGAGGCCATCGCACGCTTTGACTACTCAGGCCGTAACAACCGTGAGCTCTCGTTCAAGAAGGGCGCCTCGCTGCTGCTGTACCACCGTGCTTCTGACGACTGGTGGGAGGGACGACACAACGGCGTCGACGGCCTCGTGCCCCACCAGTACATCGTGCTCCAGGACATGTAATAACTCCTTTTCGATCTGTTTTTGGGTCAATGTTACCTGAAAGCTATTTAGTTATGTTCAACAGTAGTAGAACTTCAGCATAATGCATCGAGTTATATACAGAAGAGATACTTTAATTTATTATACGGTCTGAAATGACATTGAACATGTTGCTCTCCCAGCACGGATGGTGGTTACACAGGTCGAGGCAGTCCGAAAGCTGACCTAGAGGCACCCCTTGAGGGAACAGAGGAGAAAGTGTCTACTAGAGGCAGTGCCAGCTCTCCCATTGGAGGCCATGTAGCTGATATCTATCTGGCCAACCTCAACAAGTGAGTTCTCAGTTCTTTATAAACACAGTTTGTGTGCATGTGTGTGTGGGATAGTGTGATTTTGAACATTGTGATTATGAATTATTGAACTATATTAAAAAGTATGAAAACAGAATTTATTCACATGCTTAAAGTACAACCTGCTTGTATTTTGGCTGCGATAAAGTGTAGTTATTAGCTCCAATACGTACACTACTGTTCAAAAGTTTGAGGTCACTTTGAAATGTCCTTATTTTTGAAAGAAAAGCACTGTTCTTTTCAATGAAGATCACTTTAAACTAATCAGAAATCCACTCTATACATTGCTAATGTGCTAAATGACTATTCTAGCTGCAAATGTCTGGTTTTTGGTGCAATATCTCCATAGGTGTATAGAGGCCCATTTCCAGCAACTCTCACTCCAGTGTTCTAATGGTACAATGTGTTTGCTCATTGCCTCAGAAGGCTAATGGATGATTAGAAAACCCTTGTACAATCATGTTAGCACAGCTGAAAACAGTTGAGCTCTTTAGAGAAGCTATAAAACTGACCTTCCTTTGAGCAGATTGAGTTTCTGGAGCATCACATTTGTGGGGTCGATTAAATGCTCAAAATGGCCAGAAAAATGTCTCGACTATATTTTCTATTCATTTTACAACTTATGGTGGGAAATAAAAGTGTGACTTTTCATGGAAAACACAAAATTGTCTGGGTGACCCCAAACTTTTGAACGGTAGTGTATATGGCTTTATTTACCAAAACAGTAAACGTGATCAATATTGTAAAGGTCAATACTGCTACAGTATAACGGCTGACCCCAAATCAATACTACACCATCATCTCTGTAGGAGAACCGATTTGCCATTGGATATTAGACTGAACAGGAGCCTGAATGTATTGATGAATTGCAGGCTTGTCGTACTCGAGTCCAGGACTCGGACTCAAGTCTGACTTATGCCCTAATTTTAAGGACTTGTGACTTGACTCGGACTCGTGCATTAACTGCACTCAGACTCGTAAATTGGAGACGAGGACTTGGATATTTTCTTTGTTTTCTGTAACAAATGGGGCGGCACGGTGGTGTAGTGGTTAGCGTTGTCGCCTCACAGCAAGAAGGTCCGGGTTCGAGCCCCGTGGCCGGCGAGGGCCTTTCTGTGCGGAGTTTGCATGTTCTCCCCGTGTCCGCATGGGTTTCCTCCGGGTGCTCCGGTTTCCCCCACAGTCCAAAGACATGCAGGTTAGGTTAACTGGTGACTCTAAATTGACCGTAGGTGTGAATGAGAGTGTGAATGGTTGTCTGTGTCTATGTGTCAGCCCTGTGATGACCTGGCGACTTGTCCAGGGTGTACCCCGCCTTTCGCCCGTAGTCAGCTGGGATAGGCTCCAGCTTGCCTGCGACCCTGTAGAACAGGATAAAGCAGCTGGAGATAATGAGATGAGATGCCATAATAATTTGGCATAAGATATTTATATCTACATTAATTTTTGTACTAATTTCGTGCAAGAGTGTCACACCTGCACGCCTTGGCACGTGCTCCAGACAGCGCGCATGCCAAGCGGACTCGCACCTGCACAGGATTAAGGTGCAATCAGCGTGCCTATATAAAAACTGTGAAATCACACTTACTTATTTGCGAAGTATTGAGTTGCATTGCTGACACATTACCGAGCCTTATTTCCTTGTTTGGTTTCCTGATCCCTGATTTCCTGTTTCTCGTCTTTGATTCTGCAAAGTCTACGCTAGCCTGTTTGTGCCTTGCTCGACCTATTGCCTGTTTCACCGTTTTACGATTTTGCCTGCCGTTCTGGATTGTTTGCGTGTCTTCACTTGTATTAA
Source organism: Neoarius graeffei (assembly GCF_027579695.1). Lineage (NCBI taxonomy): Eukaryota > Metazoa > Chordata > Actinopteri > Siluriformes > Ariidae > Neoarius > Neoarius graeffei. The sequence goes on from NC_083594.1 coordinate 42,293,735, forward strand.
TAAACACACCTTCTGCACTTACATCCGTCTCCCAACCGTCTCTGACAGAACACTTCACACTCCCTGACAAAGAGAATGCACATTCACCTGTTCAGGAACAAACTAATGTTAATGGCGCTAAAACCGCCACCGTCAAATGGTGCGGTTGGAGTGTTGGACTCAACTCGGATCAGTAGTGGACTCGATTCGAAAATTTTTTTAAATGACTTGGACTTGAACACTGGGGACTCGAGACTGGACTCGGTTTAGTGACTCGACTACAACACTGGTTGATGAATTGTCATAGCTTTGGTAAATGGTAATCCTTGTCATAAGCTGTAGAAGGGAATTTTAAAAAAAAAACTGCTTTGTCCCTATCTGTAACAGAATGAGGAAGCGTCCAGAAACGAGTGGAATCCGGAGAACGTTCCGGCCGATAGAAGGCACTGGTGAGGGTTCGTCCGTACCCGCGGGAGGTCTGAGAGGCACTTCGTTACCTGCAACTGCACTGCCCAAAGAAAGCGCAGACAAGCGGCCACTGAGTGCCCACAGCGTCCTGAACTCCATCACCCGCCACTCATCCCTCAAAGCCAAGGTGGAGAGCCCTCAGTTCCGCAGAGGCACCCCTGCTGGACGCTCCAAAAGTTTTAGCAACCATCGACCTTTTGATCCCGAAGTGTTCTCGCAGGTTGAGCACAGCTCACAGGTGAGACAGTTCATCAGCTTCCATTTCCAACTGCTGTCTTTACTGTCTTTAGTTTCAAATACACAAAATCTCTCAATTCTTCAGGGTTTCAGGGTGCGAAATGATTAGAGGAAGCTCGAGCAGTCTCATCAGTCCCGTCGCGAGATCTCAGTCTTAAGGGGGGCTTATGAAATCCACCAGGGGGGCACCACTATTATTAGCTTATTTTTGCACACTATTCGGGCAGCCCTAATCCCGCACAGTAATCATCACATTAAACATAACCAACAGCAAACATGACCGGACCAGCAACAGCCTGCAACATCAGTCCCCTCTCTCTCTCGCACACACGCACGCACACAACAAGTACACATAACGTATTAGATCACAAGCAGCATCTCAAACTAAAAAAAAAAAAGCCACGGCAGGTGCATTTCAAAGCAACCAAGAGGGGTAGCTACCAATTGCCATTACACACACACGCACGCACGCACACACACCAACAACAATTAACTGAGTGTGCACATGACATATTAGATGACAAGCAACATCTCAAACTAAACAAAAAAACACCACGGCGGGTGCATTTCAAAGCAACCAACAGAGGGGTAGCTACCAATTGCCATTGCCATCCATGGTCTTCTTTGCCAACGACATCATGTGTTGGTTTATCCGAAGTTGCCGGTGTTGGGGTTTTGAACCAATTACGTATATCCATATTTAAGAAAGCACGGAAACTAGCTGCTGTCTGCTGACAAACTCGCGCTTCATTTTCCACCCAAAAATGCGGGTAACTGATTGTTGCTTGGCAACACTGACTGACGTAATTACGTAGCCAAACTTTCCAACAAACTCACATGGTTTTAATATGTTTAATGTCTTAGCAATTATGCAACACTGGAAGTTTTAACCCAAAGCGAGTACAATAAAATTAAATTAGGATTTTATTTATCTATTTAGGCGGCACGGTGGTGTAGTGGTTAGCGCTGTCGCCTCACAGCAAGAAGGTCCTGGGTTCGAGCCCCGGGGCCGGCGAGGGCCTTTCTGTGCGGAGTTTGCATGTTCTCCCCGTGTCCGCGTGGGTTTCCTCCGGGTGCTCCGGTTTCCCCCACAGTCCAAAGACATGCAGGTTAGGTTAACTGGTGACTCTAAATTGACCGTGAGTGTGAATGGTTGTCTGTGTCTATGTGTCAGCCCTGTGATGACCTGGCGACTTGTCCAGGGTGTACCCCGCCTTTCGCCCGTAGTCAGCTGGGATAGGCTCCAGCTTGCCTGCGACCCTGTAGAAGGATAAAGCGGCTAGAGATAATGAGATGAGATGAGATTTATCTATTTATTTATTTGAGATCTGTGATTGTGATCTGGCTTGGGCGGGCCCACGCATATTGGTGGGTGGGCACTGCCCCCAATGGCCCACCCACAGCGACGGGTGCACAGCAAATTCCTCAGTGTTGAATTAACACTTTCAGAGTTAATTTGTGTCCAATTGGACCTATATAAACACAGTAGGGTGTTAAATCAACACTCTGGGTGTTAATTCAACACTGGGGATTTTGCTGTGTGTGAGTCTCCTGCAGTAGGAAGTCCTATTGTACTTTACTACCTCACCCTCTTTGAGTTTCAGGAACAGAAAGTTCCATCATAATAGGCAGTTTTAACTGTTATTGCCAGCCCTGATAGATGGAACTCCTATAAGTGAACACTATACATGATTTTATTGTTGGTCTCTGACGGCATATATATATAGTCCACAGCCTTTGCTCCCTGTGGCAACTTTCCTTTAAGATGGACTTGCATTTGTGGAGTAATTTCACGGCCGGCTGGAGGCACGTGATTGATCCAGCTCAAGGCAGCAATTCATTTGGAGTGGTCTCATGCTGGATGAAGCTCAGGGAGGCGTCTGGCTGGAGTACAGCTTTTATATGAGACTCCATGTGGACTCCATAATGGACTTGGGCTGGGTATGAAAGCAGTGTACAGGGAGTCTTTCTGAAGAAACAGGTGTATGATATTGGCCAAAAGCTATGATTAATATCTATAGTACACTGAAGCTTTAGGCAGTGGGGAAGTGACAACAGGTAACATCTAAAGATCAACAATTTGTACGTTAGAACATTTTTTGGGAAGTGGTCTCTGTGGCGCCAATAGTCTCTTTATAAAAGTGGGGGAAAAAAGTACAAATAATGTGAACTGCCAACATCCAGCCAGTCAGAACAGCAAGATATCATCTTCTACCACTTTGTAATACCGTTATGTTCTTTTTTTTCTTCTGTTCCTGTCAGTTTTTCTCTTTTCTGTTTGTTTTTTACTTTCTCTTCCTGTCTCACATCTCTTTCCACTCCATCCTACATTATCGCTGTTTAGCTGTCTTACTAGCATTAACTTCTAGCTAACTTTATCTTTAGCTATCCTATTAGCATTCATTTCTAGCTAACTTGGTTTTCTTTAGCTATTTTACTAGCATCAAATTCTAGCTAACTTGGTTATCTTTAGCTATCTTATTAGCATTAGTTTTTAGCTGATTTGGTTATCTTTAGCTCTTACAAACATTAACTTCTAGCTAACTTGACAATTTTTAGCTATCTTATTAGCATTAACGTCGAGCTAACTTCATTATCTTTAGCTATTGTACTAGCATTAAAGTCTAGCTGATTTGGTTATCTTTAGCTATCTTATTCGCATTAATTTCTAGCTAACTTGGTTTTCTTTAGCTATCTTATTAGCATTAATTTCTAGCTGATTTGGTTATCTTTAGCTCTAACAAGCATTAACTTCTAGCTAATTTGATAATCTTTAGCTATCTTATTAGCATTAACGTCGAGCTAACTTCATTATCTTTAGCTATTGTACTAGCATTAAAGTCTAGCTGATTTGGTTATCTTTAGCTATCTTATTCGCATTAATTTCTAGCTAACTTGGTTTTCTTTAGCTATCTTATTAGCATTAATTTCTAGCTGATTTGGTTATCTTTAGCTCTAACAAGCATTAACTTCTAGCTAATTTGATAATCTTTAGCTATCTTATTAGCATTAACGTCTAGCTAACTTCATTATCTTTAGCTATTGTACTAGCATTAACTTCTAGCTGATTTGGTTATCTTTAGCTATCTTATTAGCATTAATTTCTAGCTAACTTGGTTTTCTTTAGCTATTTTACGAGCATTAAATTATAGCTAACTTGGTTTTCTTTAGCTATTTTACGAGCATTAAATTATAGCTAACGTGGTTATCTTTAGCTAGCTTATTAGCATTAATTCCTCGCTAACTTCATTTTCTTTAGCTATCTTATTAGCATTAACTTCTGGCTAACTTGGCTATCTTTAGCTATCCCGATAACACTAACTTCTAGCTGACTTGGTTATCTTTAGCTATCCTGATAGCACTAACTTCTAGCTGACTTGGTTATCTTTAGCTATCCTGATAGCATTAACTTCTAGCTGACTTGGCTATCTTTAGCTATCTTATTAGCATTAATTTCTAGCTGGTTTGGTTATCTTTAGCTCTTACAAGCATTAACTTCTAGCTAACTTGGCTATCTTTAGCTATCTTATTAGCATTAACTTCTAGCTAACTTCATTATCTTTAGCTATTTTACTAGCATTAACTTCTAGCTGACTTGGTTATCTTTAGCCATCTTATTAGCATTAACTCATAGCTAACTTGATTAGCTATCTTACTAGCATTAACTTATAGCTGACTTGGTTTTCTTTAGCTATCTTAGTAGCATTCATTTCTATCTGATTTGGTTATCTTTAGCGCTTACAAGCATTAACTTCTAGCTAACTTGGCTATCTTTAGCTGTCTTACTGGCATTAATTTCTAGCTGACTTTAATCCGTTTAGGGAGCTCACTAGCAATAACACCTACCTTACTTATATTTATAGCTAGTTTACTATCACTATCATTAGCTTATCATTAATTATAGTTACTCTTATCTTTTCTCTTTTTCATTCTCTATCCTGCTCACATACTCTTTTTTTTTTTTCTATTCTAATGCGTTTTCCTCTGTGCCTCAGGAAATCCAGGCGACCATGAGTACGGCGCTGAGCGAGCTGCAGGATCTGGACAAGAAGAGCAGTGTGAAACCGGCACCCGACGTCGTTCTCGACACGCTGGAGCAGCTGAAGAGCGGTGGAGCTTCCGAGCCATCCAGCCCGCTGCACTCCCGCCCACTCCAGCACTCGCTCCAGTGCCCGCTCCAGCGCAGTTCCAGCTCAGCTAGCGACGTGCCCTCCGCCTCACGCCCGGTCAAGAGCCCAGCACCTAAGAGCCCTCTGTCCTCAGGAATGACGGCCACTGCACTCTCTCCTTCCACTTCCACTTTCCGAGATAACCGGCCGCCCGCCACCAGACCCAAACCTGCAGTCTTCCCTAAAAGTAGCAGCTCCAGCAGCACCACTAGTATCCCTCCGTCTCCCCCGCCACCTCCTCCACCTACCGATAAATCCTGCCCAGCTTGAGAAATCCATAAAACCTTGCTTTATTGTGATTCCAAAATCCAGCCACTGTTTGATCCTGCTTGTCAGTGGAGGGATAAATAACTAACCTCTTTTTAATTCCTTCATTATAGACAGTAACCTCAATTCTGAAATACAGTGTGTGGATGTGAGTGTGTGTATTGTCTGTGTGTGGTCCACATGCACATGGTGGGATTTTTCAGCACTGTTGAAACCCAAGTAAAGAATTCTGGCTAGGACGTGAACACTCTCAATCCCTCTTTATAATCTAGGTTTAATGATTTTTTTTAAAGGGTTGTGAATTGGATTGGATTATTTTGGAAATGTATGTAGCTGTGAATAACTCTTCCTTTCTCTCTCTCTCTCTCTCTCTCTTTCACTTTTTACTTAAATACTTACTCTTGAGAGAGCTGGACATTACGTGTGCCATGATGGAAACTGAACTTTATAATACTCTACTACGAACTCCATAGCATTGCGGTGGAAAAATGTATCTGTGTATTTATATGCAGCTTTTTTAAGTACTGAGATCGTGTCCATGTTTTTGTCAGGATAAGCGATGTTGGCTTGTACCCTCCTCACATTGGATATACAGTACCTATGTTTGTAATTCAGGATAAAGCCCAAAAGCTTCAGTACTTCTTCTCGGTAGGAATTCCAGCATGGCGACTTGCTTGTACCACTTTCTGTGAAACAGTAATACACAGCTACTTTCTTAACAATAACCGTTAGCATTAACTTTTCTACAAACTAATCAGCAGTTGTGATGTATAAGTATAGCCTGTTAGTCATGAACAATTATTAAACAGTTATCCACAAGCACCTGACAAGCTCTCAGTAAAAAAAAAAAAAAAAAGAGAGAGAGAATTTTTTACCTTATTGTACAAGAACAGCACTGAACGTTTGCTAGTTTTCTTACTGGTGCTTGGGATCCATATTGGAGGGGAAAAAATTGCTAGTTCATGTTTAGTCCTACATTCCCTCCAAAATCACATGCCATTACATAGAGTGGTGAAAATTCTGTGCAAAAGTGGCCAAACATCCACTTAACTGCTGATGCATGTAACTCATCGGTGTCACACGATCAATCAGTCTGCATGCGACAAAAATATCTCTGAGTGGACGAATTAGATATCTGATTCAATGTCTCGGTAAACAAACGGATAAAATTGTCGGGTTATTTGGAACAGCAAGTGAAATGGCAAACTCGACCTGAATTGCACACCAGTCAAGACACTGGTGGCATCCTTCCCTGACAGGGTTAGCACTGTTATTGGGACGTAACCAAGTATTAGAGAGAAAAAAAGATCCATGCAACTCATTTTTGCCAACGGAGCTTATGTCTTAGTAATATGGTGAACTATTTTGCCTTTATACCTCCCAGCTTGGACTCTATACTCGTATCGTGAATCTTAAAACTATCACATGATTGCATGGTGCATAAGGCAAAGATGTGCTGCTTCTCAAACCCTTCCATTCTTATACCAGAGTCACAAGCACTTCTTCTTAATAGCCTGCTCTTCATATTCTCCTACGGTTGGTCAAACGTCCCATGATCAAGCAGAACAGAGGGTATTTCTGTGTGTACCCTGTGAAATTATTATGATTGATTATAACTGGAAAAAAAATGCAAAACTGAGGAATGTCTTGTACATTTGGTGATGTATTTGATGAAAAAAAAAAAAAAAAAGGTTTCCTTCTGCATTGCCTGAATTTATTTACGATTCTCCTGGGCCGTTATTTGGCCTTGAGTTTGCATAATGCTGATTGTGTATCTGTAAGTATGTTTATGTATGGTTATATGTATGTATAGTGTAAACTGCCCAATGGAGGCAATTAATTAATTCACGCTTTATACGTCAGATTGGGAAAACTTTTGAATCTCTTTGCAGGATTTGACTGGGGATATACAGAGTTACAAAATGGCAGACGTTTTGAGAGCATGCTCCAAACTGGGATCGGGTTAATCCAACTTCTCAGTTTTTATGTTTTAGTTCAGTGTTGTTAGATATACTGTCAGGCCCAAGCTTGTTGATGAGGTCCAACCCAAGATTTTTGGACTGGAGATTTTGAAAAAAAAAACCACCACCAACAACAAAAAACCCTGTTTTTGCATGTTTATGTATTTCCCAGATCTCTAAGTGCCCAGCGTTCTCCCCAGAATTAAAATAAAGCCCTAACTTTTGGGTGGCCGCAGTTCAAAATGCAGAAAATATTGAAAAAAGGGAGCCCATTTGGTGGCATCTGGTGACTTTTAGGAGCATTTTATGGTGGTATGGGCACTGTCGCTACAACAAGTGGAGGTCTGTGATGCTGTGGTTTGCAGCATGGGGTTCACATGAGCAACAGTCATCATTTGACAGCAATGTAGTATATAATAATGCTGTTTTATTATCTAAACCACTGCCAGAACACCACTAACCAAAAGTTTAAATGAGTTCTGTTGCAGTTTAATAAATAATACCCCCTACAGACTGCATTTACTGCACAAATGCCACAATCTCAAGTCCTTTACACTTAAGCCTACTTAATACTTCAAACTTCAATTTCGGTTTCACTTCTTTCCTCTTCTCTTTCTGGCTCTTCTGTCCTACTCTCATTTAGCTGTCGAAAATACGAATCTATGGGGCGCTGAGCGCCATTCGCACCTCTTTTCGGCATGATTGAAATGTGGATATGTATACCCACCACGCAAAAACCATAAACCACGATCTCGCCTGCACGCTGAAGCGTCATTATACCAGTGCAGCAGCAAAGTGATTGAGGGCATTTATTGCGATTGGGGATTTCCCATAGGTCTGCCTGAGTGCATCATGCCAGTAAACCAGCCCAAAACACTGATTTTCCTTGAAAATATGTCCCAAACATCTCAAGGTAGGAATGTGACGTGATTTTTCAGTGAGTGTCGGAGCAAAAAAATAGCGTGTTGGCATGAAATTAAAGCGTGTCAGCCCTGATATGCAAAAGTGCTCTGGGGAGAACACTGGTTACTAGGACATTTTATCTAAAATATGAGCCACTTTTTCAGATTTAGTCTATGTATACTTTTTAAAGATGATTTTTATTATTTTTTTTTAAAGAGACACCTTGACTACTTATGATATACAGTTAGGTCCATAAATATTTGGGCAAAGGCAACATTTTTCTAATTTTGGTTCTGTACATTACCACAATGAATTGTGAACAAAACAATTCAGATGCAGTTGAAGTTCAGACTTTCAGCTTTAATTCAGTGGGTTGAACAAAATGATTGCATAAAAATGTGAGGAACTAAAGCATTTTTTAAACACAATCCCTTCATTTCAGGGGCTCAAAAGTAATTGGACAAATTAAATAATTGTAAATAAAATGTTCTTTTCTAATACTTGGTTGAAAACCCTTTGTTGGCAATGACTGCCTGAAGTCTTGAACTCATGGACATCACCAGACGCTGTGTTTCCTCCTTTTTAATGCTCTGCCAGGCCTTTACTGCAGCGGTTTTCAGTTGCTGTTTGTTTGTGGACCTTTCTGTCTGAAGTTTAGTCTTTAACAAGTGAAACGCATGCTCAATTGGGTTGAGATCAGGTGACTGACTTGGCCATTCAAGAATATTCCACTTCTTTGCTTTAATAAACTCCTGGGTTGCTTTGGCTTTATGTTCTGGGTCATTGTCCGTCTGTATTATGAAACGCCGACCAATCAGTTTGGCTGCATTTGGCTGGATTTGAGCATACAGTACGTCTCTGAATACCTCAGAATTCATCTGGCTGCTTCTGTCCTGTGTCACATCATCAATAAACACTAGTGACCCAGTGCCACTGGCAGCCATGCATGCCCAAGCCATCACACTGCCTCCGCCGTGTTTTACAGATGATGTGGTATGCTTTGGATCATGAGCTGTACCACGCCTTCACCATACTTTTTTCTTTCCATCATTCTTGTAGAGGTTGATCTTGGTTTCATCTGTCCAAAGAATGTTCTTCCAGAACTGTGCTTGCTTGTTTAGATGTTTTTTAGCAAAGTCCAATCTAGCCTTTTTATTCTTGAGGCTTATGAGTGGCTCACACCGTGCAGTGAACCCTCTGTATTTACTTTCATGCAGTCTTCTCTTTATGGTAGATTTGGATATTGATACGCCTACCTCCTGGAGAGTGTTGTTCACTTGGTTGGCTGTTGTGAAGGGGTTTCTCTTCACCATGGAAATTATTCTGCGATCATCCACCACTATTGACTTCTGTTGGTGTCCAGGTCTTTTTGCATTGATGAGTTCACCAGTTCTTTCTTTCTTTCTTTCTTTCTTTCTTTCTTTCTTTCTCAGGATGTACCAAACTGTAGCTTTTGCCACTCCTAATATTGTAGCAATTTCTCAGATGGTTTTTTTTCTGTTTTCGCAGCTTAAGGATGGCTTGTTTCACCTGCATGGAGAGCTCCTTTGACCGCATGTTTTCTTCACAGCAAAAACTTCCAAATGCAAGCACCACACCTCAAATCAACTCCAGGCCTTTTATCTGCTTAATTGAGAATGACATAATGAAGGAATTTCCCACGCCTGCCCATGAAATAGCCTTTGAGTCAATTGTCCAATTACTTTTGGTCCCTTTAAAAACAGGGTGGCACATGTTGAGGAGCTGAAACTCCTAAACCCTTCATCCAATTTTAACGTGGATACCCTCAAATGAAAGCTGAAAGTCTGGACTTTATGTCCATGTTCATTATATAACTATAACTTGAATATGTTTCAGTAAACAGGTAAAAAAAAATTGTGTCAGTGTCCAAATATATATGGACCTAACTGTACAAGCCTTGGTGTGGTGGACAAGAGTACAAATTACATTGGTTTTGTGTTTTGAGGTCAGGAAGAAAAAAAACATGCATGGGAGCTGATTGATCCCCCCCCCCCCGGGCGATGAAGACATTATTTAATGCCTTGACAGCATGGAAATTGTGAAAAATGCCTGGAAAGCCTTCATTAATATCCAACGTAAAAGACCAGAATAAATATGAGCGGTTTAGCGAAGCAAATTTTAAGAAGTCATTTTTTCTAGGCAAACTTTTTAGATGTTATTTTCCTGTGTTGTGTTGCAATTCTCTACATGTCTTAACAGGTGATTAGGTATATCTGCGTGTGCTATGATTGGAAATTTACTCTGTGTTGTTCCTAATACCTCATGAGGCAACTGGAAACCAAATTGGAATGGAAAAAAAAAAGGCATTAACACACACAACACATAATTAACTCATGCAAAGTGCTTGGTGAGATGTTCTGTCTTAATGTGTAACTTTCTGACTGTGCAGTTGGCTAAAGTCTTGGTTTACATGTAATCTTTATCTTTTCAAGTCTGCAATTTTAAAATTGATTCTTATTATGCACTTGAATCTGCATTGTATGTTGGTGAACAGATTGAGCGAGGGTTTGCCTTTTTTTTCATTATCGTAACTATTGTTCTGTGTATTTCCTGTCCATTTGGAACAAGGCTGTAAAATGAACTGTCTTGTCAGAGGTATTTATAGTCGTCCACTCGAGTATCTGTTAATGAGAGAAACCTGTGTTCAGATGTACTTTGTATATACAATGGTGTACATTACAGAGGTACATTCTTTCTCTTTGGTTTTCTTTTTTTGACGGGGAGGGGTACAGGATTGTACAGTAATAGCAATAGTAGTTTACTCTCAAATACACCTTATATAATTCCATGCGTAGTTCTTGTAGTAAACATTTTTTTTAATAAACCGCTTGCTATACATGTCACCGACTTGGCTGAGTCTTTTATGTTTGAACATGAAACTAATATAAATATCAGTGTTGTAGTCAAGTCACTAAACCTCAAGTCCGAGTCCAGTCTCGAGTCCCTAGTATTCAAGTCCAAGTCATTAAAGCAAATTTCAAGTCAAGTCCAACACAAGCCCCACTATCAACAGGGCAAATAATATGAGAGAGGGTTAACACAAGCTAGTTCATCGGTCAACAAGCCCCGCTATCAACAGAGCAATGAACATAGCGTGTCACTTCCTTCTCTGGGTGGAGTCTTGCCAAAAAACAATTGAAGTTTGAGGTTGTCTCCGTCATCTCCTCGATAGTTCTTCTACATATGGAACACATAGCAGTGCATTTTTTCCCACTGCACGAGAAGTCTGTAAAAGCAAAGCGGACAATCCTAGGAGCGTTCTCTCCAGGCATTTTAGCGCCATTAACGTTAGTTTGTTCCTGAGCAATAATGTATGAACAGGTGAATGGGCATTCTCTTGCACGAAATTAGTATAAAAATTAATGGAGGTATAAAAATCTTATGGCATGTCACCATCTCATCTCATCTCATTATCTGTAGCCGCTTTATCCTGTTCTACAGGGTCATAGGCAAGCTGGAGCCTATCCCAGCTGACTACGGGCGAAAGGCGGGGTACACCCTGGACAAGTCGCCAGGTCATCACAGGGCTGACACATAGACACAGACAACCATTCACACTCACATTCACACCTACAGTCAATTTAGAGTCACCAGTTAACCTAACCTGCATGTCTTTGGACTGTGGGGGAAACCGGAGCACCCGGAGGAAACCCACGCGGACACGGGGAAAACATGCAAACTCCGCACAGAAAGGCCCTCGCCGGCCACGGGGCTCGAACCTGGACCTTCTTGCTGTGAGGCGACAGCGCTAACCACTACACCACCGTGCCGCCCCTGGCATGTCACCAAATTAAAGAAAAAAATCTGAATCCTCACCTCCAGTTTACGAGTCCGAATCCAAATCCGAGTCATCAGTGCTCAAGTCCAAGTCAAGTCACAAGTCCTTAAAATTAGGGCATGAGTCGGACTCGAGTCTGAGTCCTGGACTTGAATACTACAAGCCTGATAAATATAAAACACAAGTAGGCCCAATACATATCTACAAAGCTCATATGAAGGCATGGTGGTACAGTGGGTAGCATTGGCACCTCGATACTGGGCATAATGTGAAGTTGTACATACAGGTAGGTTTCCTCCCACCTCCCAAAAACATGCTTTTAAGTAGAGTGATAACTTGAAACTGTCCCTAGATGTGAATATATGAATACACAGTGTCTTGCAATGGACTGACATCCGATCAAGTATATATTCCCCCCTTGCGCCTTGCAAATGGTAAATTCTTAATATGAATCAAAAAAAGTCAAAGTCCCATCCACGCCAGGATCTGGTCTTCCCAGGCAGTCTCCTATCCCAGTACTAACCAGCTTTTTTGAGGCGCATGGGTGCGGCGCCAATCTCCGTTTCCAGAGCCCTCGGTCTCTCGCCTATACAGCTAGGGTTACAGTGGGGGGCTAGTCCTCTGGTAACTGTGAGAGTTTAACTTCTGTATTGCAGCATGCCTTGACAGATGGCAGTTGATACCATTTTTATGATGGTCTTTCGTATGACCCAATCGCAAGCAGAACTTGCAATCTCCCAGTCGAGAGGCAGACATGCTAACCACTAGGCCAACTTGCTGTCTTAATATGAATGTTCATTCATTTATTTATTTATTCATCTTCAGTAACCACTTTACCCTGGTCCCAGGAACAAGGTGCAAGTTGGGTCCCAGTTCAGGTCATTATGCACATACACTCAATCACACCTAGGGGCAATTAGAAGAAATCAAAGAATTTGGAGAAAACCTACATAAAAATGGGGAAAACATAAATTTTATATATATAATTATAGGGAGGGAAAAAAAAGTCCACCAAATAGAGGCCAGGATGTCATTCCAATGGTGTAGCAGCCACAGTCCCACCAAAAGGCACACAAAAACAAGTTCCATACCACCAGCACAGCCACCGCGATGCCACCGGGCAACATCGCTTGGAACACCATGCCATGGAGCCACAAAGCGAGCACAGAAGCACCACCACGCAGAGCGCTGGTATGTCTCAAACCGCCTGCACAGCTGCTGCGATGCCACCGAGCAACATCGCTCAGAACATCACGCCAAGCACTAAAGCACAGAGTGCTGGACAACCACGATGTTAAAATGATCAATGAGCTCACTGGTGTCCATAGTTAGGAGCACAGGCATCACCCACAGCAAACCAAGGCCTGGAGGGAACCGACGCCCAAAACTGGGTCCAGAGCTACACCACCACCGGCGGACAAAAACACTCAAACAAAAACAAACATCAAACTACACAAGCATAAAAATAAGAAATAAAAAAGGGAGAGAAAATAAAATAAAAAGCTCCGGTGAGAAGCGGCAGCCAGAATGCGCACGACGTACTCTCAACTGGAAACGGAAACCGGAGTCCCATATAAGCTATGTACGATGAGATTGAGTGGAGTAACTGTTTTATTCTATCCACATTCACTGGATTTTAGGAAACGGAGCATTTTTATTTTTTTGCAAATTCGATCAATAAAAACTTTATACAAAACTTCCAACACAATCATTTCCACTTAGAATGTAAACAAACCGGCAAAATGACAGTAGCAATTTGTGAAAAATGCTATAATAATAATTCTTGAAAAATAAAAAAAGATATGTTCTTGCCATCAAATACTTTCATTCCATATTTTGCTGATTTTTTTTTTGTATTTCTTAGGGGGATTTTGTTTTCAAGTAGATTTTTTTATTTCGTCTTTGGTTGGTTGAGCAACACGCTTTGCCATTTTGTTTTTCTCTACTCACAGGATATGAGCTGATATCCTAGTAGTAGAGTAGCCAATCAGAGCACTCGATTGCTCATATCCAGTGAATGTGGATAGAATAATATTGATTATAGCGTGTGCTAATAATATGTGCTAGCTTTTAAGCATCGTTTACAATTAGAAAATGTACAATAAATGCAATACTGTGTGTCCATGTTGAGAAGCAGCTCTGGTCCAACTGGAAATGGATTAGTGACCAATTATGAAGTCTCAGTAGCTAGTGGTTGTAATTTTCACCCTCCGATACCATTGTCAGAACTGTGACAGACCTTGACAATATCATGAGCCATCTTATGGTGTGATAAGAGATTTGCATGCACTCTTAGGATTTAAATGTCAGTAGGAATAAAGATATATAAAGACTGGTTCTACAGACACAGCACAACCCTGTCCAGGATGAAGTGGTTACTGAAGATGAATGAATAACACCAGACCAGAATTTACTAAGGGAAAATGACATATTTTCATATAATTTCTTCTTCCAAAGGTGAGGGTAGATTCCAAATTGTGCGATGGCTAGACGACTGGGTCAGAGCATCTCCAAAACAGCAGGGTTTGTCGGGTATTAGTAGTTTTCAGTGGTTAATACATCACAAAAGTGTCCCCAGGAAGGACAAACCATCACTTCAACCTGAAAGTTGTTTATGAAAGTGAAAGTATGAGAGTACACTTGAGGTAAATATGTTTTTCTGACGTGTTTGTGGGGAAATAATTTCATACTTCATCAGGACCAGCACACTCAATTCAAGATGTTTATTTGTCATATACACAATAACAGACACAGCGGTTTATTATTGGGTAATGAAATTCTTATTTTGCAACTGCCCGACCAAACTATGCTTACCAATATAAAAAGAAATATATATATATAAAATACGAAATATAAAATATAAAGTGCATACGGAATGCAAAATATAAAAGTAGAATGAAAAATGAAGATAACAAAAAAAAGAGGCAATCAAACAATGTGCAAACATAGAGGTACTGTCGATATACTGTGCAATGTCTTGTGCAAAATTGCTAATATAGAGGTAGATGGTGATTATAATCCATGGTTCAAAAGCCTGATGGAAATATAGAGGTAGATGGTGATTATAATCCGTGGTTCAAAAGCCTGATGGAAATATAGAGGTAGATGGTGATTTATAATCCGTGGTTCAAAAGCCTGATGGAAATATAGAGGTAGATGGTGATTTATAATCCGTGGTTCAAAAGCCTTATGGCCTGGGGTAAAAACTGTTTGTCAGTCTAGTAGTCCTTACTTTCACACTCCTGTAGCGTCTGCCAGATGGTAGGAGTGTGAATAGTCTGTGTTGTAGGTGTGTTTGGTCTCTGATGATGCTCTGTGCCCTTTTTGTGACCCGGGTGTTGTAAATGTCCTGTAGTGGGGGGAGGACAGCTCCACAGATGAACTGTGCCATTTTAATGACACGTTGGAGAGCCTTTCTGTCCTGAGTTGTGCAGTTCCCGTACCACACAGTGATGGAATTTGTCAGGACACTCTCCACTGTGCACCTGTAGAAGTTGCTGAGGAGTTTGGTGGACAGTCCAAATTTCCTCAGCTTCCTCAGGAAGAAGGGTCTCTGTTGAGCCTTCTTGATGGTCTGCTGTGTGTTGTGTGTCCAGGTGAGATCCTCACTGATGTGAGTTCCGAGGAATTTAAATGTTTTCACCCTCTCCACCTGTGTCCCGTTGATGTGCAGCGAGGCGTGCTGGTCTCTCCTCCTCTTCCTCGGGTCAATAATCATCTCCTTGGTCTTCTCAGCATTCAAGGAGAGGTTATTTTCCAGGCACCAGGAGACCAGCCGAGCCACCTCCTCCCTGTAGGCTCTCTCATCTCCGCCGGTGATCAGTCCAATGACAGTGGTGTCGTCAGCGAACTTGATGATGGGAGTGTTACTCTGGGTGGGGGTGCAGTCATAGGTGAAGAGGGTGTACAGGAGTGGACTGAGCACACAGCCTTGGGGGGTCCCTGTGCTCACTGTCTTGGTGCTGGATGTTCTGGTACCGACTCTGACAGCCTGGGGTCTGTTTGTGAGAAAGTCCAGGACTCAGCAGCAGAGGAAGGATGTCAGTCCAAGGGTGGAGAGCTTCTCAGTCAGTCTGCTGGGGATGACGGTGTTGAAGGCTGAACTGTAGTTCACAAACAGCATTCGAACATAGGTGTCCCTGTGTTCCAGGTGTGACAAGGCTGTGTGGATGGCTGCATTGACGGCATCATCAGTTGAACGGTTCTGACGATATGCAAATTGAAGGGGGTCAATTGTGTCTGGGATGTCCTTTTTGATGTATGACATGACTATTCTCTCAAAACACTTCATTACAACTGAAGTGAGTGCAATCGGGCGATAGTCATTCAGACATGTTATATTGTTTTTCTTTGGGAGAGGCACTATGGTGGTGGTCTTGAAGCATGTGGGCACAGAAGACATGGAGAGGGACAGGTTGAAAATGTCTGTGAAGACCTCTGCTAACTGTGTGGAGCAGGCCCTCAAAGCACGGCTGGGGATGTTGTCAGGGCCGGCTGCCTTTCGGGGGTTAGTCCTCTTGAAGACCTTGCTCACCTCGGTTATGGTCACAGTAGGTGAAGAGCTCTGTGCTGCCTCTATTGGTGGAATCCCTCTGTGTTGGTTGGTGTTGAGGGTGTCGAAGCGAGCATAGAACTCGTTCAGCTCATCTGGTGATGTGTTGTGGTTGGCTATGACCCTGCTGTTCTTCTGCTGGAAATTGGTGATGTGTTGCAGGCCCTGCCACATGCATCTGGAGTCTGAGGTGTTATAATATCCTTCCAGCTTCAGTCTGTACTGCCTCTTGGTTTCTCTGATGGATCTGCGTAGGTCATATCTGGCCTTTTTATATCCATCTGCGTCACCAGAGGCAAAAGTGGTGGAGCGTGCATGTAGCATGGAGCATACTTCACTGTTAATCCAAGGTTTTGCTCTCAGTGAAGCAGTTTTTTTTTTTGAGAAATGTGCCACAGTACTTGACTAACCTCTCTTTTTATTTTCCTTAAAGGTAGACTGCCTTTCAGGTTTTTCAAGTGTAGGTCATAAAAAGAATTTTCCCCGACACCCAATTATTTTTGTTGAGTGGACTGAAAGCTACTGAATTCGAATCACAGACTTCCAATTTTATTAGTTGTTTTTTTAAATAGAACAATAAATGAATTTGGAGCCACATGGCCCTAAATTCTCCACCATTTTTTCCTGCTTCACCATGACCCAATTCAAGATACTACGTCATGTGTCACATGGTGGGCTTTCCCCGTTCACGCAAGGCATTGTGGGATACAAATCTGAAACAGGAGAGAAAAACGGAGGACGTGAGTGTGCGAATGAAACATGAAAGACCGACTACAGTAACGGAAAGCGAGAAGAAAAGACGTTATGTTATATACGAAGGAAAGGAAACGCAGGTCAGCGAGCACCTTGGTGTGATCAGCTGTTCATTTAGTGACAGAATGATGGAACTGTTGATGCACGGTCAAAGGTAAAACTGCGCATGCACACACGGACTTCTTCTGATTTCATATATATTATTTGCTCGGGAATGCCCTCAAATTAAATAACTTCCCAGCCACAGAATGGCCTGATGTTTTGTGAGATATTACAGAAATAAACATATATCACAATGACCAAATTTCAGAGAGAACTAAAGTTCACCGATTTTATGAAATCGAAAGGCCGTCTAGCTTTAAAATCAAGTCTGCACTCAAGGGAACCTGATTCAAGTCTGTTCCAGAAGTGATGCGGAAAATGACGGCGCTTCTGAGACAACTAATAGACAAAGACCTCCTGCACTGCTTTGATCAGAGGAAGCCCAGAGTGGTGTGTAGTTGTAGAAGGGGAATATTTTGAAGGGGAAAGGAATTGAAATGTAGGCAAATTGAGATTGTAATTCTAATTGAATTACACACAAACACACAAATGAATTAAAAATAGCTGATATAAGCATTCACATTTGAAGCATTATGTACATACAGAATAAATATATATGCATTTAATTATTAATATACAACCTATGTTATCATTTCCCTTCAGAAAAGTGAGGGTTCATATTAAAATATGAAAATCCCTGAAAACTCTACCATTTCAAACTTAAAGTCTGTGTCATATCCCTGTAGTTAGTGGTCTGATGCCTTCAGCAATTTTATTTTTTTTTAATAAGAGGTTTATTATATCACCTACAATATTTTTTCAGGCATTTGGCTCAATATCCTAAAGATACTTTGCTGGGCCTGCAGTTGCCACCCGCTGGGCTGGAGCACAGACTCCGAACCCTGGTCATGGAGTATTCCCTTTCCTGTTAGAGAAAGGAAAACACTAACCTGTGCAGGACAGGGTACTTTTTTTTTCAATTTTACAATAAAAACAGGCGGCACGGTGGTGTAGTGGTTAGCAGTGTCACCTCACAGCAAGAAGGTCCGGGGTTCAAGCCCCGTGGCCGGCGAGGGCCTTTCTGTGCGGAGTTTGCATGTTCTCCCCGTGTCCGCGTGGGTTTCCTCCGGGTGCTCCGGTTTCCCCCACAGTCCAAAGACATGCAGGTTAGGTTAACTGGTGACTCTAAATTGACCGTAGGTGTGAATGTGAGTGTGAATGGTTGTCTGTGTCTATGTGTCAGCCCTGTGATGACCTGGCGACTTGTCCAGGGTGTACCCCGCCTTTCGCCCGTAGTCAGCTGGGATAGGCTCCAGCTTGCCTGCGACCCTGTAGGACAGGATAAAGCGGCTAGAGATAATGAGATGAGATGAGTAATTGTTTTTATGTGTAATTATTGAACACTAGTGAAATTATTTTGCTGCTTGGACAGATAATTTTACTTGACAAGACAACTTGTAATAAATTGGTGACAATCTAGAACTAGTTTTAATAATCTCAGAGTTGGTGTTTTGTATTCTTCTACACTGCAAAAATGATATCTTAAGTTAGAATATCTTGAATATATTTGAAATGATCTAGCAATTCTTATTAGAAGAATACAAGACACCAACTCTGAGATTATAAAAACTAGTTCTAGATTGTAACCAACTTATTCCAAGATGTCTTATCAAGTAAAATTATCTGTCCATGCAGCAAGATAATTTCACTAGTGTGAAGGAATTTTCTCCTTAAATTCAGTTTTCAGATTTTTGCAGTGAATGTCGTCTTGGATATGAATGTCATGGCAATATTTGGACTTCCACTGGCAGCAAAACAGCCCAGAGCATGATGATCCTACCACCACCACCAGCTGGTACAGTGTCCCTCCGTACATCGTGTCCATTGTGGTCAAACAACTCAATCTTTGTCTCATCTGACCATACAGCTATCCTCCAGAAGGCTTTTTTCTTTGTCCGTGTGGTCAGCTTCAAACTTTAGTTAAAGGACCCATGGCATGGTGGTTTGTTGATGCTTTAAACGGGCTCGTGGAGGTTTCCGGATGTTATATCCGCAGCCTTTCTCGAAATGAACCCTCGGCACGTAGATATAGCCTCCTGGGAGAAAGCCCCATTTCAGCCCTTTTCCCAGTGCATCGTTTTGCTAATGAGAAGCATGGAGGCGGGGAAGGGTAGAGGGTGGGGGCGGGCCATGGGGGGAGGGGGAGGGGCTTGACCAAGCTGCGGGCTTGCTACCTGTGTGTGAACAGTAGCAATGGCAGGTCAAGCAACAGTCCAAGCTTTTGCTTTTGACCCGGAGTCCGACCCCGAAGCAGAAGCGCAAGCAGTTGAACAAAACCCCGTTCTCCCTCGGACTCCTTTCGTAAACTCAACGTGACACAGAGAACAGAGAGTGAGAGTGTTCAGAGTGGTAGTTTACGAACGTATAATACCCTAGGCTTGAACACGCACTCCATAACCAAAGAGGATAGAAGCAGCAACTACAGCAACATATCACTTATCCAACAGAAGACATGCATTGCGGAGCAATAGTCAAACATAAGCTCATAAGTTACAGTCAATTTCCAGACTAAACTCAGTTTAACAGAGCATGCTGCATGCTTTTTGGTTTTGTAGCGCAGAGTACCTGGCTAACTGCAGGAAGCGGTTAGCTGCACAGCTAATGTAGCCATTGCAAGGCTAACGCACCGATTTTAAAACATGGCAAAACGACTTAACAGTTATACACTTACTTGTTCGGTGTTTGTGGCTGATGCGGCAGGGATGCTTGGTACAGACCCAGGCTTCAGTGACAGTTGATGTGCAAAACCTGCCCTGTACTGTCCCAAGTTGTGGAAACATTCATCAGGAAAATGCTTCCGACAAACATACACCGTCTTAGGTAGACTCGACGGCATATTATTGGAGTAAATAAAATTAAGCCACTGGGTCTTCAGGGGCTCTCCCGTCGGCAGTAAAAACAGACTCCTTTCTGTGTTGTCACATCCATGTACAGCGCAATTTCCATGTTTCGCTCGCGTAGGTGGTGCCATGTTGTTGTGTCCTCTATGGTCTCCTCACTACAAAATTGAAGTGACGTATCTATGGTGGCAACTTTTGAGCTGGGCGGGCAATCCATACAGTGGGTGGGAATCCAGAGGGGGGGCGTGGGGATCATCTCCCCTTGCTGACGTAGTAAAGGGAAGAGCCTATCAACGCACCATTTTGACGCGCCATTCTCAAATGTTGACAAAGGGTGGGCATAGTTTGGTTTACACATTATGACATTTCTAGCCACTGGGGTGACTTAAGAAGGTCAGAGGAACTCATTTTCACGTTAAAAAACCTCAGAAAGTGAAAATTTCATGCCATGGGACCTTTAAGCTTGAAGGTGTCAATTTTGGAGCAGGGAGTTATTTCTTGGATAGCAGCCTCTTAGTCCATGGTGAGCTGAACTGTAGACAGTGATCCATCAGTGTTCAGTTCATGGCAGGGCTGTGCTATGGTGGTTCCCAGGTTGTTCCTGACCATCCAAACCAATTTCCTTTCAGCTGAGGGTGACAGTTTGGGTTTTCTTGAAGCAAAGTGGCTTGGCAAAGTGACTACACCTCACAATAACTTTGATACAATTGTTTGAACTGATCTTGGAATTTGCAGTTGTTTAGAAATGGCTCCAAGAGAAATTCCGGAGTTGTGTATATCTGTGATCCTCTTTCTCAGATCTGCACTGAGCTCCTTGGACTTTTCCATTTTACTGTGGTGTTGGTCAATCCAATGAGTGCTGTAAACAAACTCTTTTTATGAAGGCACAGAGAAGCTACCAGCTGTAGTCAATCATGATCACTAACAGGAAGTTAAGAGACCTCGGCCTTGGCAAGATAAGAGATATTTTGAAAGTTTCAGCACCTCTGAATTAATAATCTAAGTGAGCGTATGTACATTTTTGACCCTGTATGTATAATTTTGACCATGTGTTGATTTCAGAAAACCCAAAGGAAATGAAAACTTGTGCACCAAATTGTAGTGTTTTTTTTATTATTAAAGATGTATACTGTACAATCATTCTGCCACAGAAAAAGAACAGTTCCAAGAAACTCTTGAAAGCCCAAATATTACTGTACCATAACATTCATATCCAAGATGACATTCATGTCACTGTATATAAACTTCTGACCACAACTGTAGATAGTGGATTCATCTTAAACCCCTGCACACGATGTTTAGCAAATGGAAAGATTCTGTGCTGACTGTTTCAAAAGTCCCTGTGAAATCAAAAAAGCTCTTTTAGAGAGCACAAGTCATTTAGTGCTGTAGGTATCAATCATTTCGTGGCATATTTGAACATAAATGCTTGCCCTGCCCCTGTGAATAAACTGCGGGTATCGCTACAGGAGTTTGTGGGTTCTTTGTGTAGTCGTGGTTATCCAGCTCCTTGTATGTTATTCCCCTTTCAAATAAATACTTGTGTGTTTGTTGACGCTCATATCCCAAATCCAAAACCTTCCTGTTGTCTCAAACGTGTACAACTGTCATGGGCTTCGCTAACTGTGATGGTCTAAGTGGTGCGACGACGAAGAGTTCAGATACAGCGACCAATCCAAGGAGCGGTGGTTTAAAGCTTGAAGGTGTCAATTTTGGAGCAGCGGGTTAGTTCTTGGATAGCAGCCTCTTAGTCCATGGTGATCTGAACTGTAGACAGTGATCCGTCAGCATCCAGTTCAGATTAGATTAGATTAGATTAGATTAGATTAGATTAGATTAGATTAGATTAGATTAGATTAGATTAGATTAGATTCGATTCGATTCGATTCGATTCGATTCGATTCGATTCGATTCTTACTGATCCCTTTGGGAGGGTTCCCTCAGGGAAATTAAGATTCCAGCAGCGTCATTACAGGATAAACAGAGAATAGAAAATAGAGAAAAAAATTCTAAATAAATTAAATTAAGTATTTACATATACAAATATAAAAAGAATAAGATATGGGGAAGAGAGGAAGGGGGGTAAGGGGCCAGCAGGAGAGATATTGCACTTTATATTGCATATTGTCCAGTATTGCTTATTGTTAGGCTAGGCTATTGCTCCTTCCCATCCTCTGTCCTCCTGTTACCCCTCCTCCCCCACAGAGAGGAGTTGTACAGCCTGATGTCATGAGGGACAAAGGAGTTTTTAAGTCTGTTCATCCTGCACTTGGGAAGGAGCATTCTGTCACTGAACAGGCTCCTCTGGTTGCTGATGACGGTGTGCAGAGGGTGACTGGTATCGTCCATGATGTTCAATAGTTTGTCCATAGACCTCTTCTCTGCCACCGTCACCAGAGAGTCCAGCTTCATGCCGACCACAGAGCCGTCCCACCTGATCAGTTTGTCCAGCCTGGATGTGTCCTTCTTGGATGTGCTGCCCCCCCAGCACACCACGGTGTAAAACAGGACACTGGTGACCACAGACTGATAGAACATCCACAGGAGTTTCCTGCAAAGGACCGCAGCCTCCTAAGGAAGTATAGCCTGCTCTGTCCCTTCCTGTACAAGTGATTGGTGTTGCAAGTCCAGTCCAGCTTACTGTCCAGCCACAGCCCAAGGTACTTGTAGGAATCCACAGCCTCCACCTCGACCAGAACTGGTCATGGCAGAGGTGGTTCCCAGGTTTTCCTGACCATCCAAACTGCAAACATGGCAACAAGACATCACTAGGTGGACACAAAAAAGCTTGGCAGAAGATCTCAGATACCCCTTTTCCACCAAATCAGTTCCAGGGCTGGTTCGGGGCTGGTGCTGGTGCTGGTTCACAACTCGTTCAACTTGCGAGCCAGCTGAGAACCAGTTTGCTTTTCCATAGCTTGTGGTGCTAAGGGGAGCCACGTCAGTTACGTCGCTGTGTTTGCATAAACCTTGGCGCGAATATCGAAGCAACAACAACACGGAGAAGAAGAAGCAGCAACAACAACAACAATAATAATGGATGACTTCGCGTTTGTACAGCTGCTGCTTCTCGTCGCTTAAAAATGGCGATCTTTCGCGGTCTTGCGATTGTTGTTGGTTTTAACAACTCCGCCCCCCCGCTGACATAAGCGGTTCTTTCATCTGGTCCAGCAAAGAGCTGGTGCTAGCCTGGAACCGGTTTTTCTGGCCCAGAGCCAGTTCTTTGTCAGTGGAAACAGAAAACCAGGTTCCAAACTAAGCACTGGCCCCGAACCAGCCCTGGAACTGCTTTGGTGGAAAAGGGGCAATAGATACCACTTTTCCACCAAATCAGTTCCAGGGCTGGTTCGGGGCCAGTGCTGGTGCTGGTTCACAACTCGTTCAACTTGCGAGCCAGCTGAGAACCAGTTTGCTTTTCCATAGCTCAGGGTGCTAAGGGAAGCCACATCATTATGTCGCAACAACAACAATAATGGATGACTTCGCCTTTGTACAGTTGCTGCTTCTCGTCGCTTAAAAATGGCGACCTTTCGCGGTCTTGCTATTGTTGTCGGTCTTAACAACTCCGCCCCCCCACTGACATAAGCGGTTCTTTCATCTGGCCCAGCAAAGAGCTGGTGCTAGCCTGGAACCGGTTTTTCTGGCCCCAGAGCCAGTTCTTTGTCAGTGGAAACAGAAAACCCGGTTCCAAACTAAGCACTGGCTAAGGTGAGAGAGAGGGTGTCATAGGGCATATTGACCAGCAGATGGAGACAAAACGCACTGACAATCTAAATCAATGTTTACATCTGTGCAGTTATTTTTTTTTTATCTACAGATATAATCCTGATAAATATTACACATAAAATGTAAATCTAAGTTATGCTATGCTTTTAAACCATGTATGGTTTATTCATCCAGTCTGATTAGGCCTCTGTAATCTGAAAGTGATGAAAGCTTGATTGTAGGCTATTGTAAGTTTTCTGTGAACTACAACAAGGAAGTTCCTTCCTGTCAAACTGAAAGTCTGTTTAGTCAGTCGAAACTGTCTGTACTGTACGTTCAGTTTGAGAAATCTCTGTATATCTGTATGAAGAAGCAATTCCTCGTTCTGCCTGTTCATCTCGCGTTGGATATGAAATGGTGAGTTTGGTTTATTTTCTTCCTTTCTTTTCTTTTCTGCTTGCTGTTGAACCAAAAGGCTGCATCAGGAAGTTGCACAAGAATCAACAGCATTAAAAAGCTTCAGAGTTCAGCAGCTTAGCTTCATTAAAACGTCACTTTTACCAGACTTACAAGAAGAATACCACTAAAATACACATTTCAAGTTAATGTTTCTTTAAAAAAAAAACACAAAAACGTTGCATATTTCTGCCAAATTTGTGACTTTTTGAGTGTTGTTTGGTTTCCACAGGTCCTGAGTTCCTGAGAAGTTCGAGTTTTCTGTTTCCTCTATCTGACCTGTTTACTCTGGCACTGACCAGAAACTAGAAAAAGGTGACTTATACCAGGCAATTAACTTGATTTATTATTATTTTTGTTTGTTTGTTTGTTTAAAATTGTATGTACTTGTATTTTTGTCATGTCTGCTGTGCTTTCTGTTATCAAACACTTGGATGAACTGTGCCTCAGGTTGCTGAATGCCATTTAAAATGAACAAACTGTCAGCTTACACAGCAAAATACAGCGCTCAGCATAAATACACTACCGTTCAAAAGTTTGGGGTCACCCAGACAATTTTGTGTTTTCCATGAAAAGTCACACTTTAATTTCCCACCATAAGTTATAAAATGAATAGAAAATATAGTCGAGACATTTTTCTGGCCATTTTGAGCATTTAATCGACCCCACAAATGTGATGCTCCAGAAACTCAATCTGCTCAAAGGAAGGTCAGTTTTATAGCTTCTCTAAAGAGCTCAACTGTTTTCAGCTGTGCTAACATGATTGTACAAGGGTTTTCTAATCATCCATTAGCCTTCTGAGGCAATGAGCAAACACATTGTACCATTAGAACACTGGAGTGAGAGTTGCTGGAAATGGGCCTCTATACACCTATGTACGGTAGATATTGCACCAAAAACCAAACATTTGCAGCTAGAATAGTCATTTACCACATTAGCAATGTATAGAGTGGATTTCTGATTAGTTTAAAGTGATCTTCATTGAACAGGACAGTGCTTTTCTTTCAAAAATAAGGACATTTCAAAGTGACCCCAAACTTTTGAACGGTAGTGTAAGTACACCTCGTTTGAAAAGTAACATTTTAAACAATATCCCAATGAACACAAACAATTTCCAAAATGTTGACAAGACAACATTTAATATAACATCTGTTTAACTAATAACGTGAAAGTCAGGTTAATAATATAAACTTAGATTACACATTTTTTCAGTTTTACTCAAATTAGGGTGGTGCAAAAATGAGTACACCCCACAACAAAAACTACTACATCTAGTACTTTGTATGACCTCCATGATTTTTAATGACAGCACCAAGTCTTCTAGGCATGGAATGAACAAGTTGGCGACGTTTTGCAACATCAATCTTTTTCCATTCTTCAACAATGACCTCTTTTAGTGACTGGATGCTGGATGGAGAGTGATGCTCAACTTGTCTCTTCAGAATTCCCCAAAGAAAATAATTTCTTTACACCACAAAGGTGAAGGCTACAAGAAGCTCAGCAAAGCTTTACTTATCAGTCAGAATACTGTAGCAAAAGTGGGACAAAAATTTAAGAAAGATGGAACTGCAACCATCTCACAGAGACGTCCAGGTTGTCCACGGAAGTTAACACCTCGACAGGAGCGTCTTCTGATGAGAAGCGTTGAAGAAAATCGGCATGCCAGTTCACTGCAGTTATCTAAAGAAGTAGAAAGCCAAACTGGGGTGACTATTTCCCGTGACACAATACGGCGTACACTGCAGAGGAACAGCATGCATGGATGCCATCCACGAAAGAAGCCTCTCCTAAAGCCCAGGCACAAAAAAGCCCACCTAGAGTTTGCCAGGGCCCATGCTGACAAAGATGAAGACTACTGGGACTCTATACTCTGGAGTGATAAGACCAAGATAAATGTTTTTGGAACTGATGGCTTCAAAACTGTATGGCGTCGCAAAGGTGAGGAATACAAAGAAAAATGCATGGTGCCTATGGTGAAACATGGTGGTGGCAGTGTCCTTATGTGGGGCTGCATGAGTGCTGCTGGTGTCGGGGAGCTGCATTTCATTGATGGCATCATGAATTCACAGACGTTTTGCTCTATACTGAAAGAGAAGATGCTACCATCACGCCGTGCCCTTGGTCGTCGTGCGCTTTTCCAACATGATAATGATCTTAAACGCGCATCTAAGGCCACTGTTGGATTTCTGAAGAAGAACAGGGTGAAAGTGATTACTATAATGGATTTAATGGTGCTCCCTGGGATATTCAAAGTTTGGGATATTTTTTATAACCCAACCCTGATCTATACTTCTCCACAACTTTGTCTCTGACCTGTTTGGAAGCTCCTTGGTTTTCATGTTGCTTGCTTAGTAGTGTTGCAGAGTCAGGGTCCTTCCAGAACAGGTTGATTTATACAGACATCATGTGACAGGTCATGTGACACTTTGATTGCACACAGGCGGATCTTAATCAACTAATTATGTGACTTATAAAGTGAATTGGTTGGACCGGCTCTTATTTAGGGGTTTCATATGAAAGGGGGTGAATACCTATGCACACTCCAGATTTCTGTTTTTTCATCTTAATTATTGTTTGTGTCACAATAAAACAACAATTTTCACCTTTAAAGTGGTCGGCATGTTGTGTAAATCAAATGGTGCTAACCCTCCCAAAAAATCTATTTTAATTCCAGCTTATAATGCGACAAAACAGGACAAACACCAAGGGGGATGAATACTTTTGCAAGACACTGTATAATATTCACTGATATTCACTGAGTCTGAAGCAAATAATTGTTAAATATAACAGCACACCCTGCCTTGTTTTATTTCATTTGTATAACTTATAATTAATTGTGCAGGCAAGTAAAGCCAAATTAAACAATTTTTTTGTGCTACATTCAGTGCACCAAATTGTGTCTGTGTTCTGTGCTACTGTTTTTTTTTTTTTTTATACAAAGCCAAATGAAAATTGGGTCAACTTTGAAATCAGCAGTGATGCAGGAACATATTGTACAGACACAGACGTACAATACAGACACCTTAGGACTACCATATATAATATGCTCTATATAAGAGTAATATTTCTCAACTCCTTTCTCTAGGATCACCATGACCGCGAGTACGGAAAATCATCTTTGGTCCATTGAAGATATTCTCGGTCAGGGAGCGACGGCGAGTGTCTACAAAGCCCGAACCAAAGTATGCACCGTCTGACACTATTATCTGATGCTCTGGAACATTTCAGAGAGGCATTTGGTGTTTTGACCTATATACGATGTCTGCTTATTGTCTGAGAAAATGACTCACACATTGCACACATTCTGAATCTTTTTGAAGAAAACAAGTGACGTGGTTGCAGTGAAGGTGTTCAACATGGCCAGCTACAGCCGACCGTATGAGGTACAGATGAGGGAGTTTGAGATGCTGCGGAAACTCAATCACGTCAACATCGTCAAGCTCTTCACCATAGAAGAGGTGGATACACTGATGGTTATCTGATAGTCATTTTTTGTGATGGTGCTCAGAAATGTCTGCTGCATAAATATGACCTAAAACAGCATCAGATTTTCACACAAGTCCTAAAAGTAGATAAAGAGAACCCAGTTAAACAATTGAGACAAAAATATTATACCTGGTCACTTATTTATTGAGGAAATTGATCCAATATTACATGTCTGTGAGTGGCAAAAGTATGTGAACCTCTAGGATTAGCAGTTAATTTGAAGGTGAAATTAGAGTCAGGTGTTTTCAATCAATGGGATGACAATCAGGTGTGAGTGGACACCCTGTTTTATTTAAAGAACAGGGATCGATCAAAGTCTGATCTTCACAACACGTTTGTGGAAGTGTATCATGGCACAAACAAAGGAGATTTCTGAGGACTTCAGAAAAAGCGTTGTTGATGCTCATCAGGCTGGAAAGGGTTACAAAACCATCTCTAAAGAGTTTGGACTCCACCAATCCACAGTCAGACAGATTGTGTACAAATGGAGGAAATTCAAGACCATTGTTATCCTCCCCAGGAGTGGTCGACCAACAAAGATCACTCCAAGAGCAAGGTGTGTAATAGTCGGCGAGGTCACAAAGGACCCCAGGGTAACTTCTAAGCAACTGAAGGCCTCTTTCACATTGGTTAATGTTCATGAGTCTACCATCAGGAGAACACTGAACAGCAATGGTGTGCATGGCAGGGTTGCAAGGAGAAAGCCACTGCTGTCCAAAAAGAACACTGCTGCTCGTCTGCAGTTTGCTACAGATCACGTGGACAAGCCAGAAGACTGTTGGAAAAATGTTTTGTGGACGGATGAGACCAAAATAGAACTTTTTGGTTTAAATGAGTAGCGTTATGTTTGGAGAAAGGAAAACACTGCATTCCAGCACAAAAACCTTATCCCATCTGTGAAACATGGTGGTGGTAGTATCATGGTTTGGGCCTGTTTTGCTGCATCTGGGCCAGGACGGCTTGCCATCATTGATGGAACAATGAATTCTGGATTATACCAGCGAATTCTAAAGGAAAATGCCAGGACATCTGTCCATGAACAAGATTAGGTGGGTCATGCAGCAAGACAACAACCCTAAGCACACAAGTTGTTCTACGAAAGAATGGTTCAAGAAGAATAAAGTTAATGTTTTGGAATGGCCAAGTCAAAGTCCTGACCTTAATCCAATCGAAATGTTGTGGAAGGACCTGAAGCGAGCAGTTCATGTGAGGAAACCCACCGACATCCCAGAGTTGAAGCTGTTCTGTACGGAGGAATGGGCTAAAATTCCTCCAAGCCGGTGTGCAGGACTGATCAACAGTTACTGGAAACGTTTAGTTGCAGTTATTGCTGCACAAGGGGGTCACACCAGATACTGAAAGCAAAGGTTCACATACTTTTGTCACTCTCAGATATGTAATATTGGATCATTTTCCTCAATAAATAAATGACCAAGTATTATAATTTTGTCTCATTTGTTTAACTGGGGGGCGGCACGGTGGTGTAGTGGTTAGCGCTGTCGCCTCACAGCAAGAAGGTTCGGGTTCGAGCCCCGTGGCCGGCGAGGGCCTTTCTGTGCGGAGTTTGCATGTTCTCCCCGTGTCCGCGTGGGTTTCCTCCGGGTGCTCCGGTTTCCCCCACAGTCCAAAGACATGCAGGTTAGGTTAACTGGTGACTCTAAATTGACCGTAGGTGTGAATGTGAGTGTGAATGGTTGTCTGTGTCTATGTGTCAGCCCTGTGATGACCTGGCGACTTGTCCAGGGTGTACCCCGCCTTTCGCCCGTAGTCAGCTGGGATAGGCTCCAGCTTGCCTGCGACCCTGTAGAACAGGATAAAGCGGCTAGAGATGATGAGATGAGATGAGATATCAAAAATTCTAAAGGGTTCACAAACTTTCAAGCACCATCATGAGGTAGGTGTGTTTGTTCACTTCCGCCTGTCTGATTCATGTGTCACTTATCGTTCTGAACTCTTTCCAGAGAACCATGAGCAAGAAGTTTTAACATGAGCAGTAATACCTTTAACTCTCAGTTTTAATTGTAGTCTTCCTTCCTTATCAGTTAAGAGAATAAGTGCTTCGCAGATGTGTATGTGATTTACCATTTACCATTATTTACTAAATAGTTTACTAATTTACCATTCGTTTACTTGAGCTTTTTTTTTTCCAATGTTAGGTAGATGAAGAAGAATGAGTGTTCCCCCTGGGTTCTGAAAAAAATTTCTCCATCTTTTACTTGAAAAATCAAGTCAAAGAAGTATTCTTCACTGTTTCTTCATTTTTTTTTCACTTAGGCTGCATTTTTTTCTTAGTTATCGACATGCCGAAGTGGATTGAATACAGGTTTATACCAATCAAACTGGCACAATTCAAATATTTGTACAGATAGATACAGCTCTCTCCATTACAGATAAAATTTAGGCTCCACTCCAGTCTCTAATCAGAAAGACCTGATTTTGGGCTTCCTGTGCACCATCAAGCTAAAATAAACCTCTTTAGTTTGAGCTTACTGAAGGTTATTTTAGCAGGGAATTATTCAAAAGAGGTATTTAGCCTTTAGTTCAACACAAAACTTGATTAACAATTGAACAGAGTGACGGAATCCGATTTTCCCATCGAGTTACAAACCGAACACAGAACGACACAGCGTTTTTCATTGTACATTCGCCACGGGAACTCAATATGCCACGCTGCCCGAAACAGAGCTCCCTTCAGTCGCTTGCCGGCTTGACTGCACTTTCACGTTGGCGTTTTTTTACACCAATCCCTGTATTATTGACACTGTCCGATGTACTCAGGGACGGTCGGGGCTCTGAGCGTGCCTCCGGCGTGGCCCTTAAATCATCTTCAGTGCTTGATCAAGCGCGACCAAAAAAACTTCATCGGCTTCGACTGCGCCGTTGTTCGGTTCACGCAGAGATAATTATACCCTGTCCACACTAGGGATTTTGTACCGATACGAAACTACTTTCGTATCGCAACACCTGTCCACATTAGCAACTATACCGGTACTGTAGCGGTATAACTGTATCGTTACGAAACCCGCAAATGTATGGGTTTCATACCGGTACAGTATCAGTACTGTAGCGCTTCGCTGTAGTGTGGACAGATGAAGCGGCTCTGTATCGATACAAATATAATGCGCATGCGCAAAGTCACACACCTCAATCGATGTCTTCGCTGAATAAAATAGTGAAGAACGGAGATTCGTTTGTTTCTTTCTCAACTGCCTCGCGCGTTTTATACGATTCGACTGAATAAATGACCATCAGAAATACAGACTGCACATTGACAACAAAAAGCACACACACGTTGTTTCATCCACCATATATTCTCGGAAGGAAGTTACTCGGTAACCACGGAAACATTTCGCGCACGCACATTTCAACTCCCGTGAAAGAAAACCGCAAACATTTCTCGCTAGTGTAGACAGATGCACTAAACTGTACCGGTATACTTTGTGTCGATACAGTTATACCACTTTCGTACCGGAATAAGTGTGAACACAGCATTACACCACCACACCAGGCCGGTTAAGACGCACTGCGATTGCTCAAAAGCTTGGCGCTCATTTGGTCATTATGTGTAGTCGATTTTTATTGGTCACAAGCACGTACTCATTGTTTCCACTCTGGCTTCCCGCCGTCTCTTCACTGCGGTTGGATTTCGGCAAACGGAGGGATTTGTGGAGCGATTTCTATAAAAGATGACTTATGATAAATATGGCAAATACATTCTCCACTGTGGGCGGCACGGTGGTGTAGTGGTTAGCGCTGTCGCCTCACAGCAAGAAGGTCCTGGGTTCGAGCCCCGGGGCCGGCGAGGGCCTTTCTGTGTGGAGTTTGCATGTTCTCCCCGTGTCCGCGTGGGTTTCCTCCGGGTGCTCCGGTTTCCCCCACAGTCCAAAGACATGCAGGTTAGGTTAACTGGTGACTCTAAATTGACCGTAGGTGTGAATGTAAATGGTTGTCTGTGTCTATGTGTCAGCCCTGTGATGACCTGGCGACTTGTCCAGGGTGTACCCCGCCTTTCGCCCATAGTCAGCTGGGATAGGCTCCAGCTTGCCTGCGACCCTGTAGAAGGATAAAGCGGCTAGAGATAATGAATGAATGAATGAATGAATGACATTCTCCACTGTGACGATTGCGAGTCATTTTCT
Organism: Neoarius graeffei; assembly: GCF_027579695.1. Lineage (NCBI taxonomy): Eukaryota > Metazoa > Chordata > Actinopteri > Siluriformes > Ariidae > Neoarius > Neoarius graeffei. Next base: position 42,325,551 of record NC_083594.1, read on the forward strand.
CTTCGTCACCGACGGATTACATTCGTCGATGATGAGCGCCGGTGGGAAGCCTGAAGAGTGATACAGATCTCTAATAAACAGTATCTGAAATCTTTGCACCCACATGAATTAAAACCGAACAGTTCATCTTTTATCTTTCCTGTCCCTCATCACATTGTGTACAAATTCATCAGTCAAAATCACACTGATTATCAAACAACTCTCTAGCCTATTATATTTTAAGGTTTTTTTTAATATTCATTTATTATTATTATTATTATTTTAATCTCATTGTTTTGTTTTTCTTTCATGTAGATGCAGACGAACCCCAAACAGAAGGTTTTGGTAATGGAGTACTGTTCAGGAGGAAGTCTTTTGAATCTGCTCGAGGAACCTGAAAACGCATTTGGCCTGCCTGAATCTGAATTCCTTATAGTGCTGCACTGTGTAGGTAAGCATTTCTCTTTCGCACTATATACACACTCCCTGGCCACTTTATTCGGAACACCAATCCACCTGCTGTTTTCTGCAGTTCTCTAATCAGCCAATCTCTTGACTTCAGTTAATGTTCACTTCAAACATCAGAACAGGAACACTTGTGATCTCAAAGTGTGACTTCCTTTCCCTGTGGCATGGGTGTCGGTTTGAGCCAGATGGACGGGTTTATTTGAGTATTTCAGAAACTGTTGCTCTCCTGGGGTTTTCACACACAACAGTCTGTAGAGTTGACACAGAATGGTGCGAAAAACAAAAAAACCATCGAGCTGACTGAGCGACAGTTCTGTGGGTGGAAGCGAACGCCTTGTTGATAAGAGAGGTCAGAGGAAAACGGCCAGATCGGTTTGAGGTTTTGTTTTGTTTTTTTTGCCAGGAAGGATATAGCAACTCGTAGCAACTCTTTCCAACCGTGGTGAGCAGAAAAGCATCTCAGCATGCGACAGAAGAAGACCATATTGGGTTCCACTCCTGCCAGCCAAGAACAAGTTCCTATTAAAGTGGCCGGTGGGTGTAGATCAGTACTGTAGGATATACAGAAAGAATCAAACTTGTAGAGACGAGGCAGACAGTACTGCATGTTGTAGGTGCAATTGGTAATTAAGTGATCAATCTCATTAAATCAGTCTCATTAATTATTGTATCACTAAATCAGTCTCATTGAATCATTAAATCACTTGTGGAATCAGTCTCATTAGTTAATACCATTAATTTTGGTGCTTAATAATAAATTACCAAACAGCTAAATTATGGTATATTCCAAATTATTATGATCACTTACCGTATTACATAACTCATATGCACCTTGGAATTCTTTTGAGATTTGGGCGACTTCAGAAGTATTGGAACAACAAATAAAACACACAGTTTCAATAATAATTGAATTTATTATAACGAAGATAAAAATGAATAATAACAGTTGAAATATATACAAATATGATATATACTTGATGAGCGTGTGTGTGTGTGAGTGTGTTGTGGTGAAGACAAAAGATTAACTTTGTGTGCTAATTAAGATGTGTTTGTGTGTGTGAGGCCTGGTGACCACGTGTTTCTAAGTTATCAAAGAATTAGCTTTGGTTGCTAAGACAAAGGAATGCTAGCTAAGGTGTGTTTGTGCGTGGGGGAGTTGACCACGTGTTTCTAAGTAAAACAAAGAATTAGCACGTATTGCTAATGAGACAAAAGAATTAGCCGTATGTGGCTAGCTAAGGCCCAAGGATCCTACCTCGTGGAGTTAAGACAAAAGGTGTGTATGTGAGTGTGGAGGAGTGTTCCCTTGAGACAATACACTTAGCCGTATTGCTAATGGGACAAAAGAATTAGCCATAGGCTAATTTCACTAGCTTATAACAGTATTAAATCCACTGAAATCTTGATGCGGTCAAAATACGTGTAATAATGAAATTAAAGTGTTAGACAGGAATAGAGAGAGCATGCAAAGCCTATCTATTAAACAATTGAGAGATGAAAACAAAATAGAACAATCATCAATTCAACACGCTGCGTGTCTACAGTGTAAACAATTAAACCGTTCCTGAGTTTAAATTCACACTACTTCAATAAAGCAAATTCCTAAGACTAGCTTTTCTGCCCAAATTTTGCCAGTCTTACTTCAGTATCTCGCCTCTACGCGAGATTATGAGATGTTCCGAGACTTTTGGAGTTTCACCGTGGTGGAGCACGTGAGTCGCTTCCGTGGAAAGCAGAGGATTTCTGGGTCCGACGCGTGGTCGCTTGTGCTGAAAAGTTCTCCTCTGATCAGACAATGTGCACAGCTTTTTAATTAGAAGGATCCGGTCGCTTCTAAACTTTAATTAACTGCTTGGGCTGCAGTCCGTACGTACGTATAATGAATAACTGAAAACCGGTTGTAACTCAAGCTGAGTTTAAAATCGCGCGATTCTGGAGTCTACCTTGGCCAAGGGTACGTAAAAGAGAAGCGCGAAACTCTGATTCTTGCAAGAAAGAAAAGAAAAGATGTATTTATCTGGTTTTCTGGTGCAGGGTATCTCTTTGTGTCTGGATGGCTTGGGATCCAAGACGAGAGAGAGACAGAAGCGTTGTTCCGTTACTTATGCCTTCATGGAGGATGTGACGTTGGTGATCCCGACCCGGCGTGACGCAGGTCATGCGGAAGCTGGTTGATGGGATTTGTAGTTCTTAGACAGACTGTGGTTGAGTCACTTATGTGCTCATGGAGGAAGTGACGTAGGTGATCCCGCCCAGGCATGACGTAGGTCAAAGCGGAAGTTGGTTGGTGGGATCTGTAGTTTTTTTAAAGAGAAACGGGCTGTTGTACCTACAATGTGTTGAAGGGATATGATCATATTATGAATTAGTGTCCTGAAATAAGCATAGTCTTTACACTTCTTCAAAAGTATCTATACTATCCAGATGAGATTATTCACAGTCGCTATTTAACAGGGTCAGAAAAGCAGAAGAGCAACACCACGAGTTGTCTTACTGGCTCTTAAAATTCGTAAAAATCATACTATATTCTGAAATATGGAAGATGGAACGGTATAGCAGGAAATCATTAAAAAAAAACCATACAGTTAAACCTGATTGTTAACCATATTAAACATTTTTTTTCCAAATTTGCAGTTCACGGGATGAACCATTTGCGTGAGAACGGGGTGGTCCACCGAGATATCAAGCCAGGGAATATTATGAGGCAGATCGGGGAGGACGGATGCTCAGTCTACAAACTTACAGACTTCGGTGCTGCTCGGGAACTGGAGGACGACGAGAAGTTTGTGTCCATCTATGGCACAGAGGAGTATCTGGTGAGACTAGGAAAAGGGTCACCGTTTAACTGTGATCTATTTTAAACCTTTATTATAAGTGGAACAGATTTTATTTTAATTATAGTTATATTAGATGAATTCTTTTATGGTCACATGTCTGGTCGCCCAGATTAACAGAAATCAGATTAACTGCTGAACTAAGAATATGTCTGTTGTAAATATGAAACAAAAAGGTGATTGTAGTTCGCGTCACATGACCTCCATCTTGCCATTGCATCCCCAAGCATGTGAATGGGTTTGTGTTTCTAAATGTGTCTCATACTGAATTTTATCACAAATCCGATATCACAAGCTGTATTGGATATTTTAAAATAAAAACTTGGAGCTTCTAATAGACAACACGAGGGCCAAGTCGCTCTCTCATTTTCTCATCTCATTATCTGTAGCCGCTTTATCCTGTTCTACAGGGTCGCAGGCAAGCTGGAGCCTATCCCAGCTGACTGCGGGCGAAAGGCGGGGTACACCCTGGACAAGTCGCCAGGTCATCACAGGGCTGACACATAGACACAGACAACCATTCACACTCACATTCACACCTACGGTCAATTTAGAGTCACCAGTTAACCTAACCTGCATGTCTTTGGACTGTGGGGGAAACCGGAGCACCCGGAGGAAACCCACGGGGAGAACATGCAAACTCCACACAGAAAGGCCCTCGCCGGCCACGGGGCTCGAACCCGGACCTTCTTGCTGTGAGGCGACAGCGCTAACCACTACACCACCGTGCCACCCCTCTCTTATTTTATTTATTTTAATTTACACTGGGGCAGCACGGTGGTGTAGTGGTTAGCGCTGTCACCTCATAGCAAGAAGGTCCGGGTTCGAGCCCCGTGGCCGGCGAGGGCCTTCCTGTGCGGAGTTTGCATGTTCTCCCCGTGTCCGCGTGGGTTTCCTCCGGGTGCTCCGGTTTCCCCCACAGTCCAAAGACATGCAGGTTAGGTTAACTGGTGACTCTAAATTGAGCGTAGGTGTGAATGTGAGTGTGAATGGTTGTCTGTGTCTATGTGTCGGCCCTGTGATGACCTGGCGACTTGTCCAGGGTGTACCCCGCCTTTCGCCCATAGTCAGCTGGGATAGGCTCCAGCTTGCCTGCGACCCTGTAGAACAGGATAAAGCGGCTAGAGATAATGAGATGAGATGAGAATTTACACTGGTAGTCTGTACAAAACCGATCACAAGTCTGATGATTAACACTGATCTAGGAACACGTCATAAACTTCTTGGTGTAATTATCTGGACAAAAAGAGCTGACGCTTAATCAGCATTTCTCATTTCCGTGCTTTTTTTTTTTTTTTAAAGCGTATGTGCAGCATTGAGATGTTTGGTGTACTTTTAAACGAGAAATAACAATGAAGTTTGTTTCTTTATTTGAACGGTGAAACAGTGGCTAGCGTGTACTTCTTTCTCTCGTGTGCAGCACCCAGACATGTATGAGCGTGCAGTTCTGAGGAAGCCCCAGCAGAAGGCCTACGGAGTGACAGTGGATCTTTGGAGCATTGGTGTTACTTTTTACCACGCCGCAACCGGCAGCCTGCCTTTCATACCATACGGTGGACCACGCAGGAACAAACAGATAATGTACGGGGAAAAGATTATTATTTGTCAATAATATAAGTCTTATTTGCTGAAAGCAGTATTAAAGGAGACCTGAAGGCGAATTTTTTATGATCAAAATTCTATTTTTCTCATTTTATTAAATATAGGAATACATTTTTGAGCGCTATTTTGTCACCGCTATAGCAAGTTATGAGTGTCTGAAATATGCTGTGTAATATATCAGTCCATATGTCGAAGCAACGGCCGTAAACGAGATCCGCTGAGACCTGTGCGAGACATCGTAGGACGGAAGTAAAACGTACAGCGGAAATCAAAGCGATGAACATCTGCCAACGTTGTTAAAAGACGTGGCGCCCTCTTTCGAATGCTGATGTAACCAAGCCGGAAGTTTTGTTTGTTTTGATAGTCAGGAAAGTTTGAAAAAAAAAGTAGGCAGTAATCGTCATTTAAACTCGTTTTTGTCCAATATTTCGTTTGGAAAACAGTTTTCAAAATGGCGGCACTGACACCTGGCTGACGCTTGACGTTTCAAAGTCTCGCACAAGTCTCGTGAAGATTGCACGGATAAGCGACGCCTGCCGTGGACCAAATTCAACATGGCTAAAAATCGAATAGGCCGATAAGTATAATATTTCATTGCAATTAGTTGCCAATACGAGTCACGATCTAAGGTTACTAAAACCGAAAACGTAATTGAATAGCACGTTAATTAACTCATTCCTTACGAAATACTTCAATTTTTTTCAGTCACGTTTTGACGGAATACTTTTTGTGAAAATCACGAATTTAATAGGTACATTCAGTTAAACGTCTCTATCTCCATAACAAATTATTTTAGAGGTAGAAAAGTATACATTTACCGAGTCCTTGAAACCTATCCTTTCTAAATATGGAATTATTTTTGTATAATTCTGAAGTAGGTAGGTTTCACAAGCATCAGTCATAATATTATAATACTATAATAATATTATAGCAGTCCATCCCTGCTATAATAAACCTTCCCTACGCGGGTTTCCCGCTAATTATAATATCCAAATGTGGTCTATGCGCAGTCCTCTACAGCTCTGATTGGTCAAATTCATGTGTACTGCTTTATTATGGGAGTTTCGGAGGGAATTCCATATGACGTCACCAAAGCCGATAGTACCGGCTTTCTGTAGGGAATGGGAAAATTCGCCGAGCCGCTGTCAGCGGCTTGCCGTAGGGAATGAGTTAAGAAATAAAGCAAGTTTAAAAATGACTTCAGTTCCCCTTTAATGATAAAGCAGAACACAAGGTTTTTGAGTGTTAACTAATAAAATATACTATATACTCATCACGTATCAATTTTATGCCCCGCTGGCCAAAAGCCCCGAAGGGGGATTATGTCTTGGCAATTTCTATCCGTCCATCCCGGGAAGGGTGCTCACCTTCTGAAATCAACTCCGTTCACAATTTTTGGAGGAATTTCACGAAACTTGGCGGGATTCTTTGGTATACGTTGGTACTACAGTACGCGTATTGTAATTTCGTTCAATTAGGTCACGTTTTACCAGAGTTACAGCCCTTGATTAACAAAATTTTACTTTAACAATTTCACGAGAGTGTTTTTTCCTTCTGAAATCAACTCCTCTCACAGTTTGTGGAGGAATTTCACCAAACTTGGTAAAATGCATTGTTATATGTCAGTGTAATTTCGTTAAATTCGGTCGCATTTTACCAGACTTGCAGCCCTTGATGGACAACCTTGTACTTTGACAGTTTCATGGAGGTGTGCTTGCTTTCTAACATCAACTCCTCTCACAATTTTTGGATGAATTTCTCAAAGCTTGGCAAAAGGCCTTGTTATTATACGTATTGCGATTTAATTTTGTTTGTGAAAAATTTTATCAGAGTTTTGACCCTTGATTAAGTAACTTGTACTTTGACAATTTCATGAGGGTGTACGTTCTTCTGAAATCAACTCCTCTCACAATTTATAGAGGAATTTCACCAAACATGGCAAAACACTTTATCAGAACGTTATATACCTATTGAAATTTCGTTTAATTTGGGCACAGTTTACCAGAGTTATGCCCTTGATTATTAACCAACTTGTACTTTGGCAATTTCATCAAGGTGCGCTTGCTTTCTGAAATCAACTTCCTTCACAATTTTTATTATCTCCCAAAGGCCCAAAGGCCCGAAGGGGGATTATGTCGTGGTGATTTCCGTCCTTCCGTCCATCAGTCCGTCCGTCCATCCCAGGAAGGGTATTCACCTTCTGAAATCAACTCCTCTCTCAATTTTTAGAGGAATTTCACAAAACTTGGCAGGATTCTTTGTTATATGTCGGTAGTACGGATATTGCCATTTCATTCAATTCAGTTGCATTTTACCAGAGTTATGGCCTAGTTACCAGTGGGGGATATTGTGCTCTCAGAGCACTCTTGTTAAAAATGAAAGGAAAAACATGCAAGCAGGATACTTAAATGTATTTATGGTAGTTTTGGAGTAAAAACATATTTCTTAATCGTGGACCGGTGTGTAACGCTTCTCACAAAGCCTTCATGATAAATAAACCTCGTTTCTACTGACCATTTAATATTACTCTTTTAATATGTTAACAATAGTTACTCTCAGTTAGAGGTCTGCGCGGGACAGAATTTTCAGTCCCGCTCCTGCATTGTGCAGTCCCGCTCCCGCAAAGAATTATGATTTTCAGTCCCGCTCCCGCCCGCGCCTACCATATTTTGTCCCGCTCCCGCCCGCAAATCCCGCATGATGCAGACGTTCGCGTTATTTCTCACGAAAGTTCTTGTCATTGGCTTGGGGAATTAAACATGCTGAGCTTAGCTGAGCTCTCCACATACCGAGGGTGCGCGTTGCCAGGCACCTCTTTTTAAAGCAGCACTTACTTCTGAAGCACTGTGAGCTTCACTAGAGGAGCTCTGCTCTTCTGCCATGATCGGAGATCTCAAACACGGAAGAGCGGAAAGGAATCGGAAACGTACGCGAGATTAGACCACATCCGCAAATTTAGGCATCTTAAAATGTTTTTATTAATGCCAAATAAAATATCCAGCACAAATTATATATGATAGACATAAATTAATAATTTATAAATTTTATTTTAAACACGTTTTTAGTTAGCGGGACTGCAGCTTATCACCTCTCCCGCCCGCTCCCGCATTGTGCACTCCCCCTCCCGCCCGCGCCCGCAATGAGCTTTCAAAATTTGTCCCGCACCGCACTGCTTTGCGTCGGGTCCTGCGGGACTCCCGCGGGAGTGCAGGGCTCTACTCTCAGTAAAGGGGAAATGGGACAATGTGAGCTGAAAGCTTGCATTCATGTTTCTGCGGAAATCCCAAGGCTTATTTTCACATCATGTTCAAAATAAGAGATTGAGCTTTCGAAAGTTTGCAAACGTTTTGAACTGGGGATTACCTGAAGGGGATCTCCCCAAACCCATATCAACATAATACTACTATATATCGTATATTTGATTCTTACCAGTGTTAAATCTGTTATTACGTATTTCATTTCCTCATAAACCGTAGGTGCTAAAGAAGGCAACTGGACTTGCGTGAACTCCTTGAAGACGGTTTACCTCTCATCCGTCTGTCTGACTAGTGAGGACTTCCAGGTATTTATCCTCCTGTGGAGAGTCATTGAGGCCACATGGGTCATTGACCCTCTCAGTCATCCTGTAGGTGTTAGGGTCACTGGAAGCCAGGTGTGAACAGGTGTTAGCAGCCTGGAGAGTCGTTAGGGTGACCTGTGGGTCGTTTAAATCAGTTATTACATATCTCCTTTACTCATAAACTGTAGAACTGAAGAAGCCTTTCGGATGAGAGGCGAAACGTCTTCAAGGATTTCAAGCAAGTCCAGTTGCCTTCTTTAACACCTACGGTTTACGATGACCTGGATGACTGAAAACCTTCACAGACTCATTTACTCATAGGTATAAGATCACCACTGAAAAGCCAGAGGGTGCTATCGCAGGGGTTCAGAAGGTAGACAACGGACCCATAGAATGGAGCTATCAACTGCCCCACTGCTGCCAGCTTTCAGCGTGAGTATTTCAGACGGGTTTAGATTCAAGTTTGAGCTCTAGCCCTGAGTTTAGTTCAGAATTTCTGGAGTAGGAACGGCTTGCAACGTTTGCACTGTGATAACTTTACAGCCCAGCGTCGCAGCTTTATAGACTTCACTGTACTGTATGTGTTATAGGTGTTGGTCGTATGTCAAGATGTTGATTAGTTTTCTATAACAGGAGCTCTTAAAATGCAAGGAAAATCACAGGTTTATACAGTGGGGCAAAAAAGTATTTAGTCAGTCACCAATTGTGCAAGTTCTCCCACTTAAAAAGATGAGAGAGGCCTGTAATTTTCATCATAGGTACACTTCAACTATGAGAGACAAAATGAGAAAAAAATCCAGAAAATCACATTGTCTGATTTTTAAAGAATTTATTTGCAAATTATGGTGGAAAATAAGTATTTGGTCAATAACAAAAGTTCATCTCAATACTTTGTTATATACCCTTTGTTGGCAATGACAGAGGTCAAACATTTTCTGTAAGTCTTCACAAGGTTTTCACACACTGTTGCTGGTATTTTGGCCCATTCCTCCATGCAGATCTCCTCTAGAGTAGTGATGTTTTGGGGCTGTCGCTGGGCAACACGGACTTTCAACTCCCTCCAAAGATTTTCTATGGGGTTGAGATCTGGAGACTGGCTAGGCCACTCCAGGACCTTGAAATGCTTCTTACGAAGCCACTCCTTCGTTGCCCGGGCGGTGTGTTTGGGATCATTGTCATGCTGAAAGACCCAGCCACGTTTCATCTTCAATGCCCTTGCTGATGGAAGGAGGTTTTCACTCAAAATCTCACGATACATGGCCCCATTCATTCTTTCCTTTACACGGATCAGTTGTCCTGGTCCCTTTGCAGAAAAACAGCCCCAAAGCATGATGTTTCCACCCCCATGCTTCACAGTAGGTATGGTGTTCTTTGGATGCAACTCAGCATTCTTTCTCCTCCAAACACGACAAGTTGAGTTTTTTACCAAAAAGTTATATTTTGGTTTCATCTGACCATATGACATTCTTCCAATCCTCTTCTGGATCATCTGAATGCTCTCTAGCAAACTTCAGACGGGCCTGGACATGTACTGGCTTAAGCAGGGGGACACGTCTGGCACTGCAGGATTTGAGTCCCTGGCGGCATAGTGTGTTACTGATGGTAGCCTTCGTTACTTTGGTCCCAGCTCTCTGCAGGTCATTCACTAGGTTCCACCCGTGTGGTTCTGGGATTTTTGCTCACCGTTCTTGTGATCATTTTGACCCCACGGGGTGAGATCTTGCGTGGAGCCCCAGATCGAGGGAGATTATCAGTGGTCTTGTATGTCTTCCATTTTCTAATAATTGCTCCCACAGTTGATTTCTTCACACCAAGCTGCTTACCTATTGCAGATTCAGTCTTCCCAGCCTGGTGCAGGTCTACAATTTTGTTTCTGGTGTCCTTTGACAGCTCTTTGGTCTTGGCCATAGTGGAGTTTGGAGTGTGACTGTTTGAGGTTGTGGACAGGTGTCTTTTATACTGATAACGAGTTCAAACAGGTGCCATTAATACAGGTAACGAGTGGAGGACAGAGGAGCCTCTTAAAGAAGAAGTTACAGGTCTGTGAGAGCCAGAAATCTTGCTTGTTTGTAGGTGACCAAATACTTATTTTACCGAGGAATTTACCAATTAATTCATTAAAAATCCTACAATGTGATTTCCTGGATTCTTTCCCCCCATTCTATCTCTCATAGTTGAGGTATACCTATGATGAAAATTACAGGCCTCTCTCATCTTTTTAAGTGGGAGAACTTGCACTATTGGTGGCTGACTAAATACTTTTTTGCCCCACTGTAAATGAACAGTTAATTCGTCAGGGACTTGTATGATAGGTGAGCCACATAATCTAAATGCATTGGAAAAAAGTTCGAAAGAAAATTTGTAATCCTTGACATGGTGAAAATTTTGTGAGTAGATTTAAGTTTATTGATCATTTTTGGAAGGAGTCTCCGGTGTCAGTACTTTTGTAATCATTTGCAAATTGGCGTGTAACGCAAAGGGGGGAAAAAACCCTTTGAAAGTGCTGTTATGACCAGGTTCAAGGTTCTAGTCACATTTTAGTGACGTTTAGAGCAAAAAATCTATTTCATTTTTATGAGCGCAAAAGATATAATTTTTGGGTCAAATCTTCTCAGGAATGTGAAAACAAAATTATTTACGCAAAATCTTTTATGGTTTCCACACTACAGGCCTTTTATTGACACAAAGTTGAAAGGAGGAAAACCTGAACCTCGCCTATACACCACTACATTTTACTGTACGTTTTCTGTTATAAACTAAATATTACATGATTTTCAGCTCATATAACCCTTGTTCTTCACCAAAATATCAATCTTGTCTCAGGTCAGCTAATGGACGGAAACTCATCTCATCTCATTATCTCTCGCCGCTTTATCCTGTTCTACAGGGTCGCAGGCAAGCTGGAGCCTATCCCAGCTGACTACGGGCGAAAGGCGGGGTACACCCTGGACAAGTCGCCAGGTCATCACAGGGCTGACACATAGACACAGACAACCATTCACACTCACATTCACACCTACGGTCAATTTAGAGTCACCAGTTAACCTAACCTGCATGTCTTTGGACTGTGGGGAAAACCGGAGCACCCGGAGGAAACCCACGTGGACACGGGGAGAACATGCAAACTCCGCACAGAAAGGCCCTCGCCGGCCACGGGGCTCGAACCCGGACCTTCTTGCTGTGAGGCGACAGCGCTAACCACTACACCACCGTGCCGCCCCTGGACGGAAACTGAATTTCATAATGTTGCAGTATATTTTCCACTATTCCATCATCCACAAGCCTACCCAGCCAGTACTGTAATACTTCATTCTGAACATCCTCAGGATATTTGGATACAAGGTCATTAACAGTTTTTGCACGATACCGTCATTGTCAAAGTGAAAGCCTTCCAACATACTTGTATTGTGCAGCATCAATAGCAGGATAATAAGATGATAGATACCGAAACTTCTTCTTCTGGCTGCTCCCGATTAGGGGTCGCCACAGTGGATCTTTCGTCTCCATTGCTCCCTGTCTTCCGCATCCTTCTCTACCACACCTGACACTTTCATGTCCTCTCTCACTACATCCATGTATCTCCTCTTTGGCCTTCATCGTTTTCGTGTGCCTGGCAGCTCCATCCTCAATATTCTCCTTCCAACATACTCTACATCTCTTCTCAGGCTGTGCTCATACCATCTCAGTCTCATCTCTCTTAGCTTAATTCCCAAGCTCTCCACATGTGCTGTCCCTCTGATGTGCTCGTTCCTTATCCTGTCCAACCTCCCATCGCAAACCTTAACATCCTCAACTCCGCCACCTCCAACTTTGCCTCCTGTCTCTTCGTTAAGAGTACTGTCTCCAATCCATACATCACAGCTGGTCTCACTACTGTCTTATACACTTTTGCTGGGACTTTCCTCTCACAAATGACTCCCGAAATCCTTCTCCAACTGCTCCACCCTGCCTGCAATCTCTTTCTCACCTCACTATCACAGCCCCCATTTTCCTGCACAGTTGAGCCCAGGTACTTGAATTCACCAACTTTCTTTACGTCTGCTCCTTGCATCTTCACTACACTCTCATCCCCATTCTCATTGATGCGCATGTATTCTGTTTTGCTCCTGCTCACCTTCATTCCTCTTCGTTCCAATGCATACCTCCATCTCTCCAAACCGAGCTCAACCTCCTTTCTACTTTCACCACATATCACAATATCATCCACAAACATCATGCTCCATGGTGACGCTTGCCTCACTTCATCCGTCAAGCTATCCATCACTATGGCAAACGAGAAAGGACTTGAAGCAGATCCTTGATGGAGTCCCACCTTCACCTTGAACCATTCAGTTGTTCCAACTGCACACCTCACTGCTGTTTCACTGTTCTCATACATGTCTTGCACCACTCTGATATACTTCTCATTCACTCCACTCTTTCTCATACAATACCATAACTCCTCTCTCGGCACTCTATCGTATGCCTTCTCCAGGTCTACAAACACACAATGTAGCTTTCTCTGGCCTTCTCCATTAACATTCTTAATGCAGAAATTGCATCCGACGTGCTCTTCCTTGGCATAAACCCGTACTGCTGTTCACAGATTGCTACCTCTCTTCTCAATCTCGCCTCCAATACCCTTTCCCATAGCTTCATGGTGTGGCTCATCAATTTTATTCCTCTGTAATTACTGCAGCTCTGTACATCTCCCTTATTCTTGTATATTGGGACTAGCGCACTCTCCATTCATTTGGCATTTTCTCATTCTCTAGGATCTTATTAAACAAATGATAGATACCGAAACAACGTGTCCAAATTGTCAAAAGGATTGCTCGGAAGTAGCCCAATAAGTTGCGCTTTCACTCTGAAAAGTTGTCGAGATGAAGTGGAACTCGTTGAAGTTTTGCTGCAAGATGGTCCCTCGTCATGCTCATCTGAACTCTGCTGTTCACTGGTTCCAGGCTGCTCTGCATGCTCCGATTGCCACCTAACATCGGCAGCTTTCTTCCTTACAACAGACACTGACTCATCATGTCTCTTAGATGCCATTACATCTCTCTTTCTTCTTCGTAAGGTGTTCGGAGTCATTGCTTCATCATGGAGAGGTGGTCGCCCTCTAGCTTTTGGGAATGATTGTTCCTCTGATGATTCTTTAGCAGGTCCTTTTGTCTCAGCTTTTTTTGCCTCTATGAACTTGGGTAGCCTGAGTGTGATATGCTTTCTTCTCCATCAGTAAGCTTGGAATACTCCCCAGGAGGCCTGCCTCCACCCCTAGACTGCTTTCGTCTTGGCGTCTTGTCTCTATTCAGTCAGTCTGGAATGTAAAAGAAATGTCAGTTAGCCTTTATTTTCTAACACATGTAACAGTGATGCTTACAAAATGATATCAAGAAGCCTTGCCTTAGTTGTTCTGGCAGGATAAATTGGATTCATCATTGAATGAATCAGTAAATACATGCAAAATTGGGAGGGGATTTCTGAAACGCATATGAAAATTTTGTCGTAAAAAAAACCTTGAAGTTATTAGGCCTAAATAATGTTAACTGGTTGTACGGTAACCCATACAAATAGGTATAAGCGATTCAATTTTGGTAGCTCTACCTTGAAAATTGAGTGAACGCAAGTTTGTTTGTATTTTACAACAGTACTGTATGTATTTTTTTCGCAAACTAAAAATCGATAGGGGTAGGGTTAGTAAAAGTAATAATTTTACTTTAATGTTAGAGTATACTTAAATATTTCATACTGCCTTATTTCCAACAAAGTTACACAGAGATTGATGTATAATACAGGCAGATTTACTATACAGTCAACGCTACAGGAGGAATTGAAAGCCAGATTCTTACCTACAGGGTCAAAATTTCCTAACAAAATTGTCACCGGACGTCTTTGGAAACACAGGCTGGTATGACATCATTACTTACTACGACCACTGAAACTGATACTCATTCAAAAGTAGACAACATGAGCTCTTATTCTAAGGTTAATAGTCGGCAAGCTGAGCAACAATTTGCAAGCTGCAGCATGATTACTGCGCGTATTCAGAATATTTTGTCATCAAAAAATGGTCATTTTCGCCTACTTTTCAGCAAACATCATGCAAAAACACCCATAAAGCCGAGTGATATACTATTTTTGGTGGTATTTTCTGAAAGTACACTCTTTTTTTTTCGATAAGGAAAACAAGAAATTGCATATAAAGTACCAGTTTATTCCACAATATTTTTTTCACACCGATGTCACAAAAACCTGACTAAAAGTTTCAACTATGTCTTATAAGAAATCATCTCGGGTGTATTAACGCTTTTCAGTACGCTTCGTTAAGCCTAGGTCACAACCGGACGTACGATTTTTTGGCCGTGCGATTTTTGGCATTTCCCAAATCGCTGCGTTTTTTTGTTCGTGGAGAAAGACGCACGTTGGCCGTAAGTTTGTCTTGCAACCTGAAAAAAACGTAAGCGCCCGTAGAGTTTGTTTGACATGACAAAGAACCTCTGTGGCCGGTCTGCGGCCAGTCTACGGCTCGAAAATCAGCACGTCTCACGCGCGCCCTCTGTGCGTTTTTTGCACGTAGACCGGCCGTAGGAGCACGTACGGCCGGTTGTGACCGAGGCTTTAATTATTTTCCGATAACAGCACATGCCCAAATGTTTGACTCCTTACATATTAGTCTTGTCATTAAAAAAAAAAAACAATCAGGATATACTGTGCCATGTCTTTTTTTTTTTTTTTTACGTTTTATATACAGTAGTACACTCCACTTTTAAAAATGGTGCCATATTTCAATGTGGCACATCTGGGAAATATATTCAGGACATCATTATCTTTTGTGAGAAACCATTACATTAACCCTTACATACATGTCAACCTTTGGTCAATCAAACCTGTATAACCAACCTCCAAAATCCGTATTTCCCTTATAAAATCCGTACAAGATGCAAATTAAAATAATTTACCTAAAATTTGAATGATAATTAACAATGATATATCCCAGTTACTTTTTATTCAATATTAATAACAATAAACCTTCAGAATGAATACAAAGCTCCAATGTTTAACAAAAACACAAAGTGTTATCAGCGTAGTTACGAAGGAAATACTTCGTTGTTTGGAGACAGGTTTCACCGAGCGGCTATTATGCGCGAGACTTCATATTAGCCACAAAGTCAGAAAAATCTGCTCGTAAAATTACGTTATAATGACCAAACACAATGAAAAGTATTTTTCCAGTCTCACCTGTGAAAGGTAATCCCATGTGATCTCGTTTGGACGGTAAACCTGTTGGTACAGTTAAACGCAGCACATGAATGAGGCATCTTTATTCTCGGCTACTGTCTAGACGCTATACCAGAGACGGCTGAAGAATCTCCACTTTGCCACATCCAATATGGCGGCGAGGATGACGTATGATTCTACGCAGAAGGCGGCGTCTATGTTTATATGTCTATGACTTCACGGTTGGCGGGATTCTCGCAATGCGGTGTGCGCATGATCAAAAGTGGAACGAAGTCTCGCTACCACAAGATAACGCGCGATTTCATAAGACTCTTTACTGGCTGTCTGTGGTGTACAGTACGTTTGTAAATGTTATGCGTTCTTTTATCATCGTGGGAATTGATTATAGCTCTAAATAAATATTGAAGTTTTTTTTAAAGAATCCGTATAACTTTATTTATACGCCCGTATACTACGTTTATTGAATCAAATCCGTATAAAATACGGACATTCCGTATAGGTTGACATGTATGCCCTTAAAACTGATTCCACTCCAACTACAAAAGCAATAATATTGACTGACTTCAGAATTCAGACGTGTTTTTGAAAGACAGATGTTTTGGTCTGTCACATAGTCTGACGTCAGTCCTTCCATGGGCTGCGCCTGTAAGTCATATTTTATCACATCGATATCTGTAACAGTGAGGAATATCGTTGCCGGGATGCTCTTCTGTTGTTTCAGGGGCCTGAAAATGCACCTGGTCCCAGTGCTGGCCAACATCCTGGAGGCCAATCAGGAGAAATGCTGGGGATTTGATCAGTTCTTTGCTGCTACAATGGACATCCTCCAACGTGAAAAAGTGCACATTTTCTCACTTCAGCAAGCCACTGCCCACACCATATTCATCCACTTTTACAACACGTTAGTACCGATAGTACTTTGGGAACTGCTGTTTCTTTGCACTTTAATATTTAGTCAATAATTGATCGTTTAGTTTTGAATATTTCTAGTTTAGTTTTGAATATTGTTGGCATGTTTATACACTGATCAGCCATAACATTAAAAACACTGACAGGTAAAGTGAAATATACCCTGTCCACACTAGGGATTTTGTACTGATACAATACTACTTTCGTACCGCAACACCTGTCCACACTAGCAACTATACCGGTACTGTAGCGGTATAACTGTATCGGTACGAAACCCACAAATGTATGGGTTTCGTACCGGTACAGTACCGGTACTGTAGCGCTTCGCTGTAGTGTGGACAGATGAAGCGGCTCTGTATCGATACAAATACAATGCGCATGCGCAAAGTCACACACCTCATTCGATGTCTTCGCTGAATAAAACAGTGAAGAACGGAGATTCGTTTTCTTTGTTTCTTTCTCAACTGCCTCGCGCGTTTTACACGATTCGACTGAATAAATGACCACCAGAAATACAGACTGTACATTGACAACAAAAAGCACACACACGGGGGCGTCGTGGCTCAGGTGGATAAGGCGCCATACCATAAATCCGGGGACCTGGGTTCGATTCCAGCCCGAGGTCATTTCCCGATCCCTCCCCGTCTCTCTCTCCCGCTCATTTCCTGTCTCTACACTGTCCTATCCAATAATAAAGGTGAAAAAAAGCCCAAAAAATATCTTTAAAAAAAAGCACACACACGTTGTTTCATCCGCCATATTCTCGAAAGGAAGTTACTCGGTAACCACGGAAACATTTCGCGCACGCGCATTTCAACTACCGTGAAAGAAAACCGCAAACATTTCTCGCTAGTGTGGACAGATGCACTAAACTGTACCGGTATACTTTGTATCGATACAGTTATACCACTTTCGTACCGGTATATATGTGAACACAGCTTTACATTGATTATGTTGTTACAGTGGCATCTGTCAAAGGGTGGGATCTGTTAGGCAGCAAGAGAATGGTCAGTTTTCGAAGTTGATGTGTTGGAAGCAGGAAAAACGGGCAAGCGTAACGATCTGAGCGACTTTATCAAGGGCCAAATTGTGATGGCGAGGTGGCTGGGTCTGAGCATGTCCAAAATGGCATATCTTCAGGGGTGTTCCCGGTATGCAGTGGTTAGTACCGACCAAAATTGGTCCAAGGAAGATCAATCAGTGAACCATTGACAGGGTCATGGGGCATGAAGGCTAGCCTGTATGGTCCAATCCCACAGAAGAGCTACTGTAACACAGTTCAGTTTTCGCCAGCATTAACTTTTTCAGCAGTTTGTGTTACAGTAGCTCTTCTCTTCTGTGGGATTGGACCATATGGGCTAGCCTTCGACACCCATGACCCGTTCACCGGTTGTCCTTCCTTGGACCACTTTTCTTAGGTACTAACCGCTGCATGCCAGGAACACCCTACATGATATGCCATTTTGGACATGCTCAGACCCAGTCATCTCGCCATCACAGTTTGGCCCTTGTGAAAGTCACTCAGATCGTTACGCTTGCCCAGTTTTCCTGCTTCTAGCACATCAAGTTCGAAAACTGACCATTCTCTTGCTGCCTAATATATCCCACCCAATGACAGGTGCCATTGCAACAACATAATCAATGTAATTCATTTTACCTGTCAGTGTTTTTAATGTGATGGCTGATTGGTGTATAAACATATAAACAGACATTATATTGTCTTTTGTTTTAGTGTTTCAGTCTTCTTTGACAAAGTCCAGGCTCAGACAGGGATTGGAGCAGGCGTGCAGCAATATCTGTTCCAGGGTCACCCGCTCATCCTGGAGCCCAGCATGAAAGTGATCAACCTGCCGCCCACTTCCGCAGACCGACCCATCTTTGTGCTCAGCAGACGAGCTGAGAAAATCGCCGCACTGCCTCCCAGAGAGCGTAAGAACACCGAATCACTTCTGGTTGGGAATAATAACCGATTAATGATCTTACGTAGTGTGAGGTTTGTTCTGTGTGTGTGTGTGTGTGTGTGTGTGTGGTACAAAATATTAATATTTGAATCGTTTCTCATTTTAATTTGTCGTGTAACATGAGATGGAAAAAAAAAATTCTCTGTGATTGTTCATCCGAGTCGATATCTTTTCAGTTTCTTGATGTGATAACAGATTGCAGTTCTGCTCACAGAAATCTGTCCAAGCCACTCCCTGTCTCTCCGTCTTTCTTTCGTTTTCTAGCCGAGATCCCGGCTTTACCCTCAAAGTTTGATGTCATGGCCGACTACACTTTCTCGAAGGTAGTAAAAAAACCTGCTTTGTACTCATCATTGCATTTGAAGGATGTCTGTGTGTATATGGGTCTGTCTCAGAAACTGGGTACTGTGGGGGTCCCCCACTAAATATACTCGCAGTCAATAAACTATACGGGTTTGAATGGTGATCTTGGTTTTAATTTGAAATAAAATGATGAAAGAAATAATACAGATAAAACTAAATCTTTGATGTGAATACTCTATTCAGAATTTGGCAAAAATTCTGCAAATTTGTGGAAAAATGGCGGCTTGATCTGGGACATGATAAATGGTCGACTACATCGCATTCCCTTAAAAAGGTTGTCGTCCACTGAAAAGTCTACAGTTATCACTAATTGTATTTCAAGTTGTAACTTTATACACCTAAGGATTGGTGCGCTCACAGAATAATCATAACCGTAATAAAACATCATGCAAAATATTTGATCACCGTCGTAACTCCGTTTTCCGCATACCCAAAACCAATACGATCGTGTGTTTTGATCTAAACGCAAAGCCTCAGGGTCAAGGTCACGACCTCACCAAAAGTAGTAACTTAAAACCACTACGCTATATAAAAATTTAGTTATAAATCTGCGATTTTGTTTTTTAAAATGAAAGCTGAAAGTTAGGTATAGAATATGTTTCTTACAGAATATGTTACGATGGTAGCTGGTCCTGTATGAATTTCTGAGCTATAAAATGAGTTGTGGTCTATTTTTTACCGTAGCGTGTTATCTGTGTGCGGGGAAGGACACACATTAACAATTTGCATGTGTAGAATGGAATTTTCCACTCCAACAGTTGGAAGTTGATCGCGCTTCCATTTGCGGTCTTTCTGTTACGCGGGTGATCTGTTCGGACGTTATCACTGAAAAGGTGAGTTTTGACAGTTTTATTTTGTTTTAGTCTTGCAGTATAAGGCAACAGAATGTTTCTTTTTCATCTTACGTTCATATTTCGTCGTGTTTGCGTATTTTTGGCCAATATTTTGCAACCATGGTCACTTTAGATCGAACTTTTGATAGAATCTACGGCCAGTCATTTTGCCCCGCCCCCGCCTCGCGCTCCGTCCGGTGCGGTAGTGATGTCCCGTTGCTCATGCGCCGTAGCAGAGACCCGCGCAACCTTCAGCCGGTAC